>NC_087213.1:6922700-7029829 GCF_015104395.2 Macrobrachium nipponense | reverse complement strand
ACAATACAAATCACTTTTTATATTTTTAATTTAATTTTTTATTTATTTATTATTTTTTTAATTTTTTTTTTATTAACCAAGGTTTAAAAACCTGACCAAGAAGGAAGGACCCAGCATCCAGTTAAGGTTAGGTTGGTTAATCAGAAGCTTACACTGGCTTTTATAGAATTCTAAGGATGTTTGCGCTGTGCAAACTGAATACATATGCATCTTTATTGGTACACCTCAATCTTTGCTTGATTGGCTGACATAAAAAGATGGAGTTGGAACTTTTTGTAAAAATTTACTAATGTACAAATAAATATATATATATATATATATATATATATATATATATATATATATATATATATATAATATATATCTATATACACATATAATACAGTGGTCCCCCCGTATTCGCGGGGGATGCGGTAACCAGACCCCCCCGTGAATAGTTAGAATCCGCGAATGTTTGGAACCCCTATAAAAATGCTAAAAAACAGCCTATTTTGTTAGTTAAAACTTAAGAAAAACCACTAAAAAAATTTTCATACTTGGTTTTTTTTTAATAGTTTTATCACAAAAAAGTGCATTTTATGATGAAATTGATAACATAAACCAGGAATTTGTGGATATTTCTCATAGGAAAAAATAACCGCGAATGCGCGAATTTTTCCACGAATAATGCAGGGAAACGTTCCCAAGAGAAATCCGCGAATGTGTGAGTCCCGCGAATCCGGAGAACGCGAATACGGGGGTCCACTGTATATATATATATATATATATATATAATATATATATATATATATATCTATATATATATATATATATATATATATATATTTTCATACATTCAACTTACCTGTCAGATATATACATAGCTCGACTCCGTCCGTCCCCGACGACAGAAATTCAAATTTCGCGGCACTCGCTACAGGTAGGTCAGGTGATCTACCGCCCTGCTCTGGGTAGCAGGACTAGGAACTATTCCCGTTTTCTAATCAGATTCTCTCTGTCGCCGGTAGTATCAACATTGTTGTTACTTCCTCCTGACTGGAATTCTTTTTTCACAACGCTTTTGATCATCTTTCGACTGATTTTTGGTGACGTACTTGGATCGTTGTTTGGCATTCTATCGTGGACTGGTTTTTTTGGACTTCGCTTTGGATTTTCGGTTGAATATGTCTGATTCTAGTGTTAGCTTCAGAGTGTGTGTGAATGAAGGCTGTAAGGTGAGGATTCCAAAAGCTTCGGTAGATCCTCACACTAATGCAGTGGTTGTAGAAAGGTTGAATGCTCAATTGAGAATACGTGTAACGAGTGTGAGAGATTGAGTGCGCAAGAATGGAAGAATCTGACTTCTTACTTGAAGAAGTTAGAGAAAGATAGAGAGAGGAAGGCGGCTTACAAAAGCCGGAAAATGTCTAGTAGTTCTATAGCTTCTTCTTCTTCTCTTAATTATGCCCATTCTATTTCAGCCCGTTCACTAAGTTTATCCCTCTGATTCCGCCTCAGAAATAGCGGAACTCAGAGCTTCCCTTCAAAAAATGCAAGAGAAAATGGAAGCATTGGAAGGTAAGAGAAGTGAATGTGGTTTCTCGAGTGATGTTAGTGTCCCAGTGTAGTGGAGGGGGCGTCTGGTCGTCCCTGCGACGCTCCCAGGCCTAGAACCTCTTCCAAGCGTCCCCTGGCCCAGAGGAGGAAAGGAAAGTCGAAAGCCTTACGGGGGTCGGGGGGAATCCCAACGTCAGAGCGTCCCTTCGGCAGAATCTTATACTCTCAGACTGCCAGGGACAGCTATAGAAAAAGCGTCCTTCGTGAGTGCTTTTCATCTTCTAGTTCGCCTTCTCCGAGAAGAGGATGGAAGGAATCGAAGCTTTCACGTCCGCTAAAAAGGAACTGGAAAGAACCTGAGCTTAATTCTAGCCCGAGCGCTTCTCTGAAGAGGAGGCGCCTTCGGTAATCAAGAAAGCTAGAAGGATTTAGATCCTTGGAAGGGAAAAGACTCTCAAGCGCCTTCCAGATCTCCTTCTCCTGATTCGAATGAGCCTTCGACCAGGAGAATTTTGATGAATGTACAGGAGCAAATAGCGTCTTTGGTAGGAGTACTTTCTAAAGAGCCTACTCGTAAAAGGATGACATGGCTTCCGATTAAGAGATCCAAATACCGATCTCCTGTCGGGCGCGACGAACCCTCCAGGGGAGTTGTCGCACAAGCGGCCATCTCTGGGGGGTGGGGGAACGGTGCGTTAGGCAGGCGAGATGTGGGAAAGGAAGTAACATCCTACCAAGCGTCATGCGCCAACTAGGAGCCAGGCGCCAAGTAGGCGCAAAGAGCCTGACTTTTACTGTAGATCATTCTAGGCCCAGATCTTCATCCAAGCAACAAGAAGCCAACTGGAGAAGAGAGAACTCCTGATAGGAGTTATAAGCGCCCGGCTAAGCGGCAATATACTTGCTATTCGAAAGGCGCATTCCATGAGCGATACTCCTACCAAGCCTCAGGAGTATTCGGAACTAGATGCGCCTTCCATAGGTCAGGAGTATTCGGGAAGAGATACTCCTGCCAAGCGCCTTGATTACTCTGGCCTCGATACTCCTCCCAGGCGCCAGGAGTATTCTGGACTTTTTACTCCTACCAGGCGACAGGAGGTATTACCGAAAGCGCGATGCGAATCCTACCAAGCGCCAAGGGAGTTTCTTCGGAGCTTAATACTCCTAACAGACGCCAGGAGTATTTGGAGCGAGATGCGCCTTCCAGACGGCAGGAGTATTCGAAGAGTGTAACGACTGTCAGGCGCCAGAGTATTCCAAACAGGATACTCCTACCAGGCCTCAGGAGTATTCTCAGCGAGATACTCCTGCTAAACGCCAGGCGCATTCTCCTCGTGAAGAGCTTGACATCCGACAGGAGTCTAACAGGCGTAGCAGAATGATACGTGACTCGGCCTAATGATAAACGTAAGGAGAGAGTTACTCCTAGCCCCATCTCCTTATAGAAGTGCTTCTTCTTCGGAAAGGAAGAAATCAAGAGGAGACAGAGGAGGGAAGGGAGCCTTCTCCTTCCGATCCTATTAATTTAGATGACGTCTCGGAGGACGAAGTTACTAACAGAGAAGGGCTTTCGAATTACAAAGTTCTTTCTGCTCTTCTCTTAGAAGAATATGGAGATGCATTAACTCCAGCCGTCTCCTCCTTCTCCTCGCTCTCTATTTTCAAGTACGAACAGGCCCACAAGTCTTCGTCTTTCCTGAAAAATGAAACAGCCGGCCATATCCATGAAAAGGGCCTTACAATCTCTGGACTCCTGGATCAAGACTAAGGAGTTATGAAGGACGATCTTTTGCATGCCTCCCCGCCTAAACTAAGGGGCAGGAGAGGCATATGGTAACGAAACGGGAGAAAACATGGGATTGTCTCTGCCCGTTTCAGCTGAATCGGACTTCTCCAGTCTCCGTAGACCCTTCGTCGAGGAGACATGCCTTAAATTCAGCAAAAGCAACAGGGGTCTTTCGGAAATGGACCATCTCCTCAAGGGACTTTTTCATACCTTAGAAGTATTTAACTTCCTAGATTGGTCCCTTGGGGTCATTGCTAAGAAGTCCCATGAAAAAGAAACAACTAAGCCCTGAAACCTTGCATAGATCCTTACATGCATAGATAAGGCGGTTCAAGATGGATCGGCGGAAGTGTGCTCCTCTCGGGGTGCGGGAATACTAAAGAAGAGAGCGGTTCATAGTGCCTTTCTCACTAAGGCCGTCTCGCCTTCGCAGGATCCGCTTTGCTGTATGCGCCTCTCTCTGAGCATTTATTTCCTTCGCAGTTGGTGAGAGACATTGCCCATTCGCTAACTGAGAAAGCCCCTCAGGATCTTTTAAGGCAATCCTCCAAAGGAAAAAGAATAGACCTGTAGCTAGTGAGGAAAAGAAAGCATCTAAGCCAACTCACAACAAGCAGCCCTTTTCGATGAGGCTCTCAGGCTAGATCCATCGTCAGAAGGAAATCAACTGAAAAAAGGGGAAGATCTGCCTTCCGTCCCTTTAAGAAGGGAAAATGAGAAATCTTTCCTCCAGACACCTGTAGGAGCCAGGTTTTACAATTCTTTGCGGAGCATGGGAAGACATAGGATCCGATCCTGGTCAATGTCAGTAATCAAGAAGGGTTATTATATCCCATTCAAGGACAGACCCCCCTTGACAACGTCACCGAGGGAACTGTCAGCCATAGACAAGGACCCCTGTTCTGATGGATACTCTTTGTCAAATGGTGGAGCAGATGTGGGACAAAAGAGCAATAGAGCTGGTACTGGATCAAAGCTCCCCGGGTTTTACAATCGCTTGTTTCTCGTAGCGAAAGCCTCGGGGGGATGGAGACCGGTACTGGATGTAAGTTCGCTGAACAAATTCGTACAACAACAGAAGTTCAGCATGGAAACGTCTGCCTCAGTACTTGCAGCTCTCCGTCAAGGAGATTGGATGGCGTCTCTAGATCTTCAAGACGCATATTTCCACGTCCCGAGTCACCATTCGTTCGAGGAAGTACCTTCGTTCATGTTCGAGGGAAGGATCTATCAGTTCAGGGCCCTGTGTTTCGGCCTGTCTACGGCTCCCCAAGTCTTCACAGACTTGATGAAAAAATGTGTCAAAAACACCTTCACATGAAAGGGATAAACGTCTCCCTATACCTGGACGACTGGCTCATCAGGGCCAGGTCTCAAAAGCAGTGTTCTGGAGGACCTGTCAACAATCCTGGAATTGACAAAGACATTAGGATTAATTGTGAACCTCGAGAAATCCCAGATGGTCCCCAGCCAGAACGTAGTCTATCTGGGATTCAGATGGATTCTCGGGGTTTTCGAGTATTTCCTTCTCAAGAGAGAGTAAGGAAAGGCTGTGCCATAGTATTGAACTTCTTAGAGAAAGAGCGTACTTCAGCGAGGGAATGGTTGAGCCTTCTGGGGACCCTTCCTCGCTCGAACAGTTCTTTCCTCTAGGAAGACTGCATCTCCGTCCGCTTCAGTACTTCCTGAGAAGCAGTTGGAGTTGGAAGACAGGACAGCTCTCGGACACGTTTCCAATCTCATTAGAAGTAAAGCAACAATTAAGGTGGTGGTTGACCCCCTTGGAAGAAAACAGAGGAGTATCCTTAGAAGTTCGGAACCCAAACCTGACATTGTTCTCAGACGCGTCGGAGACAGGTTGGGGTGCGACTCTATGGGTCCGAAGAAGTGTCAGGCACCTGGTCGGAAGAGCAGGTGTCATGGCACATAAATTGCAAGGAGCTCTTTGCGATTCACCTCGCGTCAAGGAGCTTCGAGCAGATAGTCAGAGACCAAAGTAATTCAGATAAACTCCGACAATACGACCGCTCTGCTTATGTCAAGAAACAAGGAGGAACTCACTCTTTCGCCCTATACGAACTGGCAAGAGATCTGCTGATTTGGGCAAATCAAAGGAATGTGGTTCTTCTAACGAGATTTGTTCAAGGGGAGAGGAACGTGAGAGCGGACAGACTGAGCAGGAGGTTCCAGGTCCTTCCTAGAGAATGGACCCTCCACTCGGAAGTCTGTCAGACCCTTTGGTATCTTTGGGGGAAACCACAGATAGATCTATTCGCCACGTTTCTCTCCAAAAGGATAGACACATTTTGCGCCCTGGTAGAGGATCCCAGGGCTTATGCTATAGACGCCTTTCTCCTGGACTGGTCAGGGCTAGACGTGTACGCTTTTCCCCCATTCAAGATTCTGGGGGAAGTAGTCAGAAAGTTTGTGGCCTCGAAGGGAACCAGAATGACTCTGATAGCCCCATATTGGCCATCCGAATTTGGTTCACGAGGTGATGGAGTGGACAGTGGACTTCCCCAGATCTCTTCCAAACAGGAATAGATCTGCTCAAACAACCCCACTTCGAGAGGTTACCATCCAAAATCTACCCGCTCTTGCTCTGACTGCCTTTCGACTATCGAAAGATTGGTCAGAGCGAGAGGGTTTTTCTCGCAAGGCGGCAAGCGCAATTGCTAGAGCCCACCCCGCAGATCATCTACTTAGCGATGTACCAATCGAAGTGGGAAGTTTTCAGAAACTGTGCAGGTCGAAGAAGCTGTCCTCTTCCAATACCTCTGTAACCGAAATTGCGGATTTCCTTCTTTTCCTGAGGGAAAAGTCACATCTCTCTGTACCAACAATTAAAGGATACAGAAGTATGCTTTCGTCAGTCTTTAGAAACAGGGGGGCTTAGACTTGACGAATAATAAAGATTTGCACGATCTCATCCGCTCCTTTGAAACGTCCAAGTCAGTAGAGCCTAGGATTCCGAGCTGGAACTTAGATGTGGTTCTGAAATTTCTATCCTCGGAAAAGTTCGAACCACCTCATACGGCTTCATTCCGTGATATCACTAGAAAGTGTATATTTCTTCTATCTCTGGCTACGGCTAAAAGGTGTCAGCGAGTTGGCACGCCCTTGAGTCACGAGTTGGCTTCAAAGAAGATTCTGCGATTTGTTCATTCCAGACTCTTTTTCTTGCCAAAAACGAGAACCCTTCGAATCCCTGGCCTAGGAGTTTCGAGGTAAAAGGACTTACTAGCCTAGTAGCAGAGAAATAGAAAGATCACTTTGTCCAGTTAGAGCCCACTGGGGGGGGGGGGGGGGGGGTGAAATTCTCTCTGGGACAGAAAAGAAGCGGTTGGGAGGCTCACAACATGGTCTATGGTGCTCGGTGAAAGACCCCAAGAGACCTATGTCTAAAAATGCTTTGGCCTTCTTTGTTAGAAGTAATTACCGAGGCTCATAAGAACTGCCCAGATGACCTCTTTTAATCTATTAGAGTAAGAGCTCATGAGGTAAGGGCAATCGCGACATCAATTGTGTTCCAGAGAAATATGTCACTTAAAAATATTTTGGACGCAACCTATTGGAGATGCAACTCCAGTATTGCATCTCATTATTTAAAAGATGTGCGAGTACGTATGAGAAATGTTTTTCTTTAGGTCCGTTTTGTGTCAGCACAGACGGTTCTGGGTAAAGGAGAGAGCACCGATCCTTAAATATGTGTACGTAACCCTCTTGTCGGATGTGTTCTCGTGTTTCCTGTGCATGGGAGTGTCAGATGTCGCACTGGCGGCCTTCACTTCGCTTCATTAGGAAATCGAGTGACAGCTGACTATTAGCGGGGTACAATATTTTTATTTTGATTTTTTATGTATGAGTTTCGAGTTTGTGGTTGTTTGCTAAGAGTTTGGGGATGACTCTTAGCAATCTTAGAAACTAACACGGGTTAGGATCGGGTGATCGGGATCGGTTGTGTGCTCCTTAAAGAAGGCGTGTTGTCATATAAGCGATTAGCACCCCTTGACAAACGCCAGTTAGGCTCTGCCGAGTAAGTGGATAAGACCCCATCGACAGACCAGCAAGAACTCTTGGTCACAGATCACTATCTCGCTAAGGCTCTTGAGATGAAGCAGACTCCTGGGCAGTAGCCACGAAGTCTTCCATCTAATAAGGTAGGAACTAAGGTTTATTTATACCTACAACATATGTTGTTTACCTGTCTAGTCAGTTAGTTAGCTGTCTCTTGCCCTCCACCAAAGGGTGTCAATCAGCTATGTATATATCTGACAGGTAAGTTGAATGTATGAAAATGATATTGTTATGATACAATAAAGAAAGTTTCATACATACTTACCTGGCAGATATATACGATTGAAGACCCACCCAGCCTCCCCGCAGGAGACAGGTGAGAGAATCTGATTAGAAAACGGAATAGTTCCTAGTCCTGCTACCCAGAGCAGGGCGGTAGATCACCTGACCTACCTGTAGCGAGTGCCGCGAAATTTGAATTTCTGTCGGGGACGACGGAGTCGATAGCTATGTATATATCTGCCCAGGTAAGTATGTATGAAACTTTATTGTATCATAACAATATCATATATATATTATATATATATATATATATATATATATATATATATATATATATATATATATTATATATATATATATATATAATATATATATTTATGTAATAGTGTGGCACAGTGACGTTATTACAAAAGACAATAACTTAATAATACTTAAGAAAAAGGCACGAAACGGATAATAAGAGAAGAAAAGGGAAAAGGGAATAAGATAATGATTTTTCTTAGCGAAGGGATTTTGTTACTCCAAACGATTAAGGCTTTTAGCCATCAGCCATGTGGTTTTCATCTCCCCAAAATAAACCCCTGTCCGTAACAGCGATTAGTGACCAGCGATATCGCCCAGGCATCTTCGAGAAATTGGAAACTACTCTCATTAGCGCCTATGACTAATCGCCGTTCCCTTCGTGAACAGGTCAGAGAGAGCCATCTGGCATACGTTAAAAAGGAATTCTATGACCCGTTGTTAGAAAGAGGGAAGTGCCAAATTCTTCAGAGCCCCACCCTTTCAAGATAGACCTAAGGACTTCGACGAATCAGAAGCCATGAGTGTTGGTCATAAGACAGCCCAAAAGGGGTATCAACGAATGACCTATGAGGTTACAAAATGGATACACCCCCAAGAAGCCAGGACATGAAGAAGGAGGCGTATACAAATTCAGAGCCTACGAATCATTGTAGAAGGCATGACAGGAAGGTGGTTTGTATACAAGTTGGTAGCCACTAGACACAGAAGTCTTTCAGAAGTTACCACTCCCAGTCCAAAATCCCCAAAATCCAAGGGAGGTGTGCTAAAAAGAAAATATCTTCCTAATAAAAGAGCAGACAGAGAGAGAAGAAAGCGGAGAGCAATTCAAGATGGCGTTGGGAGAGCACGAGCAACTACAAAGAGTGGTGCCGCAGCCGAACAGAGAACGAGTGAAGAAGAAGAGACAGAGAAGCAGCAAAGAAGAATCCAGAGAAGAAGAAATAAGCGCAAAGTGTGGTGTGCGAATCAATCTATAGACAGTGAATGTGACAATTAATACTCAGTGAAATTCCCTCGTGCCTATAGACTCGTAATTGCAACAAGTGCCAATTCAGTTTTATCAGTCCAAGAGCCCAGAAGGTGGAAACTTTTATAAGTACCCAGCGAAGAATAAACCTGTTAAGAATATATCAATCTTCATTTCTCATCCAAAACCTTATAACCCTTTTGTAATTAATTATCAAGAGCTTTCAGCAAGGTAAGAAAAATTTATTATAGTCTAAATCTCCAAAGTACAGTCCCCCCCCCCCCCCCCCCCCCCCCTCCCCTTCCAGTCGTGGCGCACGTTACCTTAGGGCTGTGTGCGAAAGTGTCAGTACCGTCACAGTTCAATTGGTGGCAGAGCGATGGGATACGATGAGATAAAGATTGATATAGTGACAAGATTAATTGGTTTCGAGCAGTAGGATAGGAAGAGATACAGTGACAGTTAAATGGTTCGTAGCGAAACTGAATCAAAAGTGTAGTGTCGGCATAAGAAATTTCAATCCATTCACGCCACTCGAAATAGAAGGTTCTCCCCCAAAAGGCAGTTACCAGTGCTCCTCCCAAACACAAAGACAGTTACCGAGTCGTAACCACAAAAGCATTTCACCAAGGAAAAAAAAACACCCACACGTCGCGAAGAAAAACTCCACTCCGAAGTACAAGAAACAGTCGAAAGAACTTCCACTAGAAGATACGAGATGTCGAACGTGTGAAGAAAATATCAAGAGGAAAGAAAGCACAATTCAGAAAACGCCCAATTCAACGCGCTTCCTTTCCCATCCCGAAGAGAAGAAGAGAGAGAGAGAGGGATCCCACTTTCCCGCAGAGACGAACCAACACATCATTCAACGCGAGTTAAACGCAAGCTGTCAGGCGATTAGCATTTCAGTTAGACAATTTTAAGATTCCCAGTTTGGTATTAAAAGATTTTCACACTGAAACTACGATATTTCTTCATTTTACTAATTATAACTAATCAGCTACTAAGACCTTTTCCCGAACATTTGTATTTACTAACCAATAACTTTAAATTTGAATTTGAATTTTGATTGTGTCATTTTATGTTGTTTTTTGTGATTTTGGTTGTTTTATGATTTCTTATACTTTGTTTTTTGTTTCAACATTTGCTTTTTTATTTCTTATTGGTTACGTCGAGTGAATGTCAATCTGTTTTTATATTGTTTGTTTAAAGGACGTTTAGGATAACCAGGGTAATCCACGGGATGTCTCTCGTTAGCGTACACTTTACGGTCAGTTCAGTATCGTTTTACCAGAACTGTTAAGAGGGTTTTTGTTGTTGTTTAAGAATCGCTTACCGGTAACGTAAGACTTTGAGAATATTTCTTGGGGAAAATTCTTTTATTTTGGTGATCGGATACGCAAGTAAAGGTATTTTATTTCATCAGCTCTTTAACGGGAAATTATTACTACTTACGGGATATTACTACCATAACTTTAATAATTTTAGAGATACGCAGTGTTTAAGAAACTTTTTAATTAACGAGAAGATGGTCCGAAGGAGATCGGCCCGAAATAAGAAAGCAAGAACTCTTGTTCCCACTAGAAGTCAAACGAGGAAATTAGACATGGCTGAGGGAACATGTAGGGGACGTGCAATTGTTCACATAACTAAGTTTTTCGGAAGAAGGGAAGGTCAGGATACCTGTAAATTAGAAAGCTGGATAGAACAAATAGAGATACGCTTAAGCAGCATGACGGGTACAGACAAGGAAAAACTTCTTAAAGCCAAGAGCTATCTCGACCTGGAGTCAGGAGACTTAGAACAATATGTCCGTTCAGAGACTTATCAAGGGCTTAGGAATTGGGAAGAACTGAAGCAGTTCCTTAGGAAAATATATTCCCCACAAGATGAAACCGATCCGGTGATCCGTCTTGCAGGCATATTCCGCGATATGAAAACACGCAAGGGCCTTATTGACCCATCGATCTATGACGATGAGTTGGATAAGGCATTTTCAAATAATCAGTGGATAATTACAAAGGGGGATAAACAAGGAATAACACTTAAGAATTGTAAGAGATTGATATATCTATCTTTGCTCTTGGGAATTTTACCTGAAGCGGTCACCGCAAAAATGAACCGCAAATGGGGACCAACAGATGATGTAGCTGAAATTGATTTAGAAGTTTGGAAAATCTTAGGTAACAACCCTGAAGGGGATGATCTGTCTCCACCCATAACCACCCAGGACGGGAAGGTGAGAAGACAGGATAACTAGAGCAACGAGGTTCAGAGACTGACGGCGATAGGGCGCCGCTAGTCAAAGTAAAGAAGGGGAAAAAGTTGAGAAATTAATTAATAGTAGCAAATTCGACTTGCCTGAAATTAAGATCAAATTTGAATCTAGTGAAAATAGTAAGAGATAAACAGAGGTAGTCATAAAAATATAAGGTCAGCAAAGAATTGAATCGGTTATATTTTTCTCACTTAGTTCGAACTCAGAGGTAGACTGTAAAATCACAGATGTTCACTGTAATAATATCTAGGTAATAAGCCTGTTAGATTGTTCATTCTAAGCCAGAAAGAATTTCATTAAAAGAGAAGGGTTGTGTAGCAACGAATAAACAGTTAGCTTTGCCCATTTGTTAATAGTTTATCCAATCATGAATAGACAAGGGGTCAACATTGACGCACCTAGAGAGCAGTTAGTAATTTAGAAAAGAGGGTCCGTAAGATTTCTAGAATACCAATGTGCAAGCTAATTAGAAGAACCTAGACTTGATGAGAATTCCTTGATTGAAAGTATTCTGAAGAAGGATATGACAGAGGGAAGATATCCAGAATGTAATACGAGTTCATAACAGATCAATAACTTCTTAGAATCAAATCAAGACACTTAAGATATTAGAAGGGGAGTTAAACTTAAACCTGGAGAAAGTATGTGGAAACGACGTACAGTAAACCCAATTTTTGAAGGGAAGGAAATTCTCACGCTTACTGAAAGGACGCAAGTAAACGGAATACATTATTCTTCTAGTTTACATGAAGGCCTAGCAGAAGTATACACCATACCTATTCGAGTCGTAGAAGGGGAAACAGTAGCAGCAATCAGTAAGAAAACAAAAATTTGGCTCATAAAACTGAGAAGGGCTAAGTTGGAATCTCATTTAAGGGATATAAGGAAAAATCTTGCCAGAAGGGATATTGCAGACTTAGCGCGAATGTAAAGATATAGTCGCGACACGAGGAGATACGAGCGAAATAACGCACAAAATGGTCATTCCACTAAACAGAAAGCAAATCTACACATCAGCCTACAGAGTAGAACATTCCCAGAAGGAGATCTTTGAAAGAGAAGTACAAGGAATGGATAGACAAGGAATAATAGAACCATCAAAATCCCCGTAGTCTTTTCACTATTACTAGTATTCAAAGGACGAAAAAAAACCTTAGAGTAGTTGTAGATTTCAGAAAAATTGAATAAAATTACCGGAAACGATCTTTATCCAATACCGATTAATTAGAGATCTTATCGTCACAATAAGGTTCAAGAAATAATTCACCACTATAGATTTATCGCAGAGATTCTGGCAAACCCCTATGACGAAGAAAGTAAACCTTCGATAGTTTTCTCCACTAGAAACGACAAGTATCAATGTGCAAGGATGCCTTTGGTCTAAGGTATAGCCCCGTAACTTTATAAGATAAAATGGATAAGAATTTGGGTAATTTGATAGGCAAAAGAGTGCACTGCCCCATAGACGATTTGGTAATAACAGCGAGATGCCATAGTGGAACACGGAAGTAGTAAGAGAAGTCCTAAGAAGATTAAAAGACACAAACCTCAAGCTAAGGTTAAAAGGGATTCAATTTCCTTACAAGGCAAATAGATTACTTTGGACTTATAGTAATTGAAAGCGGTGTACAAGTAAACTAATTAGGGATTAAGTCAGTTAATGAATACCCTACACTCAACGTTAGAAGGACGTAAAGTAATTTTCAGTTTAGTCGGTATTTACCTAAGATATGCAAAGAGCTTAGCAATCATATCCGCTTCTCTGACAGAGTTGGAAAAGGAACATGTTACCATTCACGTGGACAGCGAAAGCAACAAGAAGCATTTGCCGAAATTGAAGGGATTAACGCATCCCCGCACTTAGTTTCCCAGATTTTCGTAAAGAAACTATTAGCCACCGAAGCAAGCCGCGCCGGAATAGGAGCGTGCTTAATGCAAAGAATACGTTGATAAATAACCAGTCTATAGCATCTTACAGTAGGAAATTAAGGCCCACAGAGGCAGATGAGATAGCAATGTGCACTGATCACTCAGCTGCCGAAGAAAGTTAAGAAATCCGAATTTTCCGAAGGTAGAGCCCGTAGATTTATGACAGCCAAGGACTACGATATAGAGGTGAACGTAGGACCCTGGAAAGACAAATAAAACGGCAGACGCATGAGCAAGACATGCTGTGCAAAGTGATATGTAGTATGAATATGATAAGTCGAGACGAGTAACAGAGCGAAACTATATGCAGTGGCACAAATGTATTTACGGTGCAATTATACAAAGAAGCCTTGCCGGCAAAAGGGTTTCATTAGAGGAACCAGAAGAGATGAAGATTTAAAAGTGATCTCCAAGTGCGAGAGAATAAAGAGAGTTAGCTCCCAAGAATCAAGAAAGTGAGGAGAAAGGTTGAACGTTCCACAGATGCATTAATGATATAGACGACGTATTAATTTATAGACGTCACGAATATGACCCATTTGGTCAGTTCACAGGTGTACTCCATAGATGGGTAGCGCCTAAGTGCCCAAGAACCCAAGTCGTTGAGCTAACGCTTGACAATGACATGAGATCTCACCCAAGAAGGGATGAGACAGACTAACACAAGGAAGTTAGTACTCATGTGAAGAATTGCAACATACGCATCGATGAAAAGGGAAGAAAGAACGAGGAAATACCTAAGGGAATTATTATATCCCACTGACTCCTACTAAAGGAGGAGTTATAGGTTTTAGCACTCAACCTCGTACCACGTGTAGAGGTAAAAGAAGATACTAGTGTGTATTGACCCGCTCATGTGATATACAGAGTTAATACCAATTACTAGTAAAGAAGCTAAGAATGTGCAACCGCTCTCTTTTATAAGAAATTAGGCAGATATGCTGCCCACGGCTCATTACTTCAGATAATGGGATCAAGATGTACAACGCATTAGTCCAAGAAACTCGAAATGTTTACAAGGTAGAAGGAGATTGCGATACAATAGTATCACTCAGCTGGAAACGGCTCACAAGAGAGGAATAAAAGGAAGTTTAAACACAGGAACCCGACAGAGACGTCGATTTACCTTTGGCCCAAATTCATAAAACGCCAAGTACCATACAAGTACACAAGCAACTCTCATAAAGGCTTTGATGGATATAAGTCCAGATACCTGATACATGGCTGAATCAGCCAATAGAGCCTACTTACTCTGAAGACATTATGAAGATAAGCATCAGAAACTTTAATGTATGTAATTCACAAGCGATTACACAAGAATTCGGAAGTACAGAAGAATATGATGAACACGCATCAAGTAAAGCTAAACCCAGCAGATTAAAAGATAAGCGACAAAGTCTATATTAAGAAGGAAGTAAGAAGTGGTATTAGTTATAAGATAGCCACTAATTCACAGGACCATACAAGGTCGAAGATGTACAAGAGACAAGATAAAAGTGAAAGGACGAATGATCGAATACCTTTCTCGTATGTTAAATCATTCGAAGAAGAAGGCCTTCGGGCAGATAAAGATAAAGATAAGGTCAAGAGAAGACTAAGTTGTTGAAATCCTGAAGCGACTGAAGTCAGAAGAAAAGTCAGAAGTAAAGTAGGAAGAAATTTCAGAAGAAAGGCCTAAGCAAAGCCTATGGTAAAGAAGAATCACTTTTCAGTGAAGGACAAGAACTAAAACCCAGTACCAGGGTAAAGTCAAAAGAATTAAAAGAAGATGAAGAACTCCATGTGACTGGAGAAGCCAGAAGTCCCAGAAGAAGGACTAGGTATAACCTAAGAATTAGAAGATTCACTTTTAGTGAAAAAAAAAAGGACAAACCCATTGATTCATCTTATCATTCCCATGTATTCGTTTATTTTCTATTGCTAAGTTTACCTTCAAGGGTCGACTTAGGAATAATTTTTTAATTTGTTGCATTTCTTACTTTAATTAGTTGGTTTGTAGCAAAATTTCGGGGTTATGCGCGCTAACTTCGAACTTAGTTTTTTTTTTGGGTTGAAGGGGAATATTTAAGTGATAAGGGTACGGAATTAACAGTTCATGGCATAGTATAAGAATTTCAAGAAGTTTAATTGTTCCATAAGAACACCTTTAGAATTGAAAGAATAAAGAGGAAATGGTTAAGATAGATATTAAGTGATTTTAAGATAAGGGAATTCGTTACAGAAATTATTATGATTTTGAAGGGGTAATTAATACACTTATTTTGTTCAAATCTATTAGATGTTGATTGATGAAAACTTACTAATAAGATATTAATCGACAAAGACTCACTAACAAGATGTTAATTGATGAGAACTTGCTAACAAGATAGTAATTGATGAGAACTTAATTAACAAGGTATTAGTTGTTGAGAACTTACTAACAAGACGTTGATTGGTAAAAACTTACTAAATGTTGTCACAGTAGAAGAAACCTACAAGTATTAACCACTAACCAGTTCCTTTAACAGAGTTGCCAATTTTGTTTTAGTATCAAGCAGTAAAGTTATAAGGTTTAACGTACAAGGTTACTCAGAATTACAGTAAAAAGGTTCAATGAATATTTGCATGAACACAATACACTATCTCAGTAGGAAGTCAAGGACACACTTGTTATTGCATACAAATACACAAGGATATTATCTCCCAGGACTTGTCCCAAGTAGCAGGTCGCAGCAAATAAGAAGTCATCAAGTGTCGTCAACGAAGAACGAAATTTATTTTTTTTCCATAAAGAAAAGCAATATCCACCTAGATAGAATAGGACAGAGGACTGTACCAATCATATACTGTAAACTTGGATAGTTATAATTTTTTTTGCTTCTACCATGCATTTATATAACTTATGTGACTTAAGGGCTAATGTATGTTTAACTTCCAGTTTTCTTGTTTTTTGGTGATTTATTTTTCTTTGCATTTAGTTTTCATGTTTCTTAATGTGATTTACTCATATTTGAATTCAGTTTGATGATTCTTTTAATATTACTAAATCAAGAATTTGTTTTATGTTTATATCAGCTTAATGTCTTTTAACGTTACTTAAGGATTTGTTCATATTCATATTCAGTTTTTTTTATGTTTCTCTGAATGTTACTTGCTCAAGAATTTATTCATGTTTACATTCAATTTTGATTGTTGCCCTTAACGTTACTTAATCAAGGATTTGCTCATGTTTACATTCACTTTTGATGTTTTTAAGTTGAATTTTCAATTAGATTTCCAAGAAGCATAAGTTAGGAGTCCTCTTGTAGGTATAATATTTGCTTCAGCTTAGTTAACGCTGTCGGAGTCAGCGAGGTAGCGGGCCGAGACTGTCATAGTGTGGCACAGTGACGTTATTACAAAAGACAATAACTTAATAATACTTAAGGAAAAATAAAGCACGAACGGATAATAAGAGAAGAAAAGGGAATAAGATAATGATTTTTCTTAGCGAAGGGATTTTGTTACTCCAAACGATTAAGGCTTTTAGCCATCAGCCATGTGGTTTTCATCTCCCCAAAATAAACCCCTGTCCGTAACGGCGATTAGTGACCAGCGATATCGCCCAGGCATCTTCGAGAAATTGGAAACTACTCTCATTAGCGCCTATGACTAATCGCCGTTCCCTTCGTGAACAGGTCAGAGAGAGCCATCTGGCATACGTTAAAAAGGAATTCTATGACCCGTTGTTAGAAAGAGGGAAGTGCCAAATTCTTCAGAGCCCCACCCTTTCAAGATAGACCTAAGGACTTCGACGAATCAAAAGCCATGAGTGTTGGTCATAAGACAGCCCAAAAGGGGTATCAACGAATGACCTATGAGGTTACAAAATGGATACACCCCAAGAAGCCAGGACATGAAGAAGGAGGGGCGTAAATTACAAAGTTCAGAGCCTACGAATCATTGTAGAAGCATGGGACAGGAAGGCGGTTTGTATACAATTGGTAGCCACTAAGGACACCAAGAAGTCTTTCAAAGTTTACCACTCCCAGTCAAAAATCCCAAAAATCCAAGGGAGTGCTAAATAAGATATCTTCCTAATAAAAGAGCAGACAGAGAGAGAAGAAAGCGGAGAGCAATTCAAGATGGCGTTGGGAGAGCACGAGCAACTACAAAGAGTGGTGCCGCAGCCGAACAGAGAACGAGTGAAGAAGAAGAGACAGAGAAGCAGCAAAGAAGAATCCAGAGAAGAAGAAATAAGCGCAAAGTGTGGTGTGCGAATCAATCTATAGACAGTGAATGTGACAATTAATACTCAGTGAAATTCCCTCGTGCCTATAGACTCGTAATTGCAACAAGTGCCAATTCAGTTTTATCAGTCCAAGAGCCCAGAAGGTGGAAACTTTTATAAGTACCCCAGCGAAGAATAAACCTGTTAAGAATATATCAATCTTCATTTCTCATCCAAAACTATAACCCTTTTTGCTAATTAAATATCAAGAGCTTTCAGCAAGGTAAGAAAAATTTATATAAGTCTAAATCTCCAAAGTACAGCCTCCAAGTCGGCGCACGTTACCTTAGGGCTGTGTGCGAAAGTGTCAGTACCGTCACATATATATAATAGATATATCTATATATATATATATATATATATATATATATTATTATTAATACAACAGTTCCAACTCCATCTTTTTATCTAGCCCACATGCATATTTTCACTTCTTTAAAGTGAATTTAACCCTATATTAATCCTGTAATGTCCATTTGTATATGCTTACATGTACTCTCTCATTGTTCTGATCAGTATTGCATTAGTAAAGGGTCAGACCGAAAGATGTCGGCAGTTCTCGTTTTTTCATTTTCCTCCTTGGCATTACCTTTATATATATATATATATAATATATATATATATATATATATATATAATATAATATATTATATATTTGTGTCAGTCATGAAACTAAAGGATATAATTATAGTTTTGTACATGAACTTCCCTGACAGATATATACTTAGCTATAGTCTCGACGTTCCCGAAGAATTTCAAATCTCGCGGCACACGCGACAGGTAGGTCAGGTGGTCTACCTTACCCGCCGCTGGGTGGCGGATGTACGAACCACTCCCGTAAGCTTGTCAGATTTTTTCTCTGTCGCGGGAACGATAACAACTGTTGTCGTTCCACCTCTCGATAGTTTTTCGATTCTCGCTTGCCTGGAGTTAATTTGGACTTCTTTTGGTGACGTATTCGCTTTGTTTGGCTTGGCATACGCTGATTGTGGACCGGTTTGATTTTGAGTTTGATTTTCTTTAACGATGTCTGATCTAGAATCGGTAGTTAAAACTTCGGTTTTGTTTAGGGTTTGCGTGAATGAAGGATGTAAGGTGAGGTTGCCGAAAGCTTCGGTAGACCCCCACACGGTTTGCATGAAATGCAGGGGGAATGAATGTGCTTTTTGCTAACCTTGTAGTGAATGTAAGGGATTGAATGAAGAAGAATATAAGGCTCTCTCTTCTTATGTTAGGAAGTTGGAACGTGATAGAGTGCGTAAGGCTTCCTCTAGAAGTTCTAGCAGATCTAGAATGAGTGAGTTGGATGTGGATCCTAATAGGACTAACGTAGAATTAGAACCTTCTCCCAAAGTTGCAGCCCCGGCTCCCCGCACCGAAGCCGAAGATTCGCCTTCGGAGGCGGTCAGCTCTGAACGCCAAGAATCGTTCTGTGGATCAGAAGATTCGTCAGTTGGAAGGTAAGGAGAGTGTTAGTGATCAGTGCAGTGTCCCCAGTGTTGTGGAGGGTGCGTCTGACCGGCTCCTTAGTGCCTCTAGGCCTAGACCTCTTCCAGACTCCCAGTTCCAGTGGAGTAGGAAAGTCGAAAGCCGCAGGAGGGCCTAGGGAGAGCCCCCACCGGTCAGGCGTCCCCTCGGGCAGATCCTGAAGTACGCTCCCAGGCTGCCTCGGATCGTTACAAGAAGGAGCTCCTACGCCAATGCTTCTCCTCTTCGTCTCCCTCTCCGAAGAGATGGTTGGAACTCCCCGGATGCGTCGCGCCCGTTGAAGAGGGCTTGGAAGGCTCCCTGCAGTCCTTTGGCTTCTAGTCCGGAGGTTTTCCCGAAGAATCGTCGGTGGAGGCGAAGAAACCCAAGAAATCCTGTGATCGTTCTTCTTCTCGCGCTCCGCGCTCGGCGCCTGCTTCCGAGGAAGAACTAGAAGTTCTCCTACGAGAGTACTCGCGGGACTTCAAGCTCAGATCACGGCGCTAGCAGACTCTCTAGCAGTTAGATCACGTAGGAAGAAGGACGTTTCTCTTCCGATCAAGAGATCTAGGCGCCGCTCTTCAGAGGATCGTTTCTCCTTCATATGGGGAGGTTTCGTATGAGGTGGGGGCTCGCGTGAGCGCCCTCGCTCAAGCGGGAGCGCCCTCGCTTCGCGGGAGCGCCCTCGCTCGCCTGGCTCTCTTTCAATTTCAAGGCGCCAAACATCGGTAGGACGCTCTATGGAGAAAGAAGTTTTTCTCCAGATTGGATTCCCGCTTCCGGTAAGCGCACTGCACCTGCTCATCACGCGATTTCTTCAACTCCCTCGTGTGAGACTTCTCCTCAGCAGCCTCAAGATTATAGAAGGCGCCCTTATACAAGTAGGCGTTCTTCTTCCAGATGTCACTCTCCTCAGTATCGGATCGTGACTTCTCTCCTGACAGGCATCTAGGAGTCTGTTGGAGTCGTGTGCATGATATACGGCCCTACTGTTAGCCGCTCCCGCAAGGTAGGCGCCAGACCTACTGCACATAGCTCTCCTAATAGGCGCTCGTCTCTTTTAAGGCGTCATACGCCTGATTATTCTCCTAAGGGCAGACAACAAGAGTCTTTCAAGCGCCCTTCTCCGTGTAGGCGCTCTCCCGCTTCTAGGCGCACTTCTCCTGACCGTTTGTCTCTTGGTAGGCACCAGGAATCCGGAAGCTTCTCCAACAAGTAGGCGCTCGTTAGTTTGAAGCGCCCTTCTCCTGAATGTTACCCTCTTGTTAGACGTCAAGAGTCTCGCAAGCAGCCTTCTCCTAGTAGGCGCATTTCGCCTTCCAGTCGAAACTTCCGTTGATCGTACAGCAACTTTGGACAGGTCATGGAGATACCGCGCAAGCGCCTCTGCTCTCGATAGGCCGCTCTTACTCCTCGGCAAGCCGACTCGCCTCAGGATAGGTGCCCATAGAGTATAGTAGGCGCTCGCCTCCTCGTAAGCGCCCTGCGGATGTTTCCGAGGATTCTCGGAGTAGGAGCCCTACCTCTCCTTCGGCTGAGATTCCGTATACCTCGAAGAGGGAGTCTCATCGTAGACTTTCCCAGATCTTCTCATCGTTCTCCAGTGGATGTGAACTCTTCTCAAGATGGGCGTTCTCCAACCTCTCGCTCAACTCCTGCTAGGATCCCTTCGTCACCTAAGGATCTTCGCGCTCGCCCTCGACAAGACGGTCCTAGAAGGTTCAGATGAGGAACCGAACACTTCTGCTGCTGTCTCTTCTTACAAGAAGCTTACAGAGCTACTTTTACAAGTTTTTGGGGATTCCCTTACGCCTACGGCTCCTCCTTCTCCTCACTCACTTTTTTCAACGGCGAAGACAGCGAAGAGTTCTTCTTGTGTGAGGATGAAGCCAACTCTTTCTATGAAGAAGGCACTGAGGAGTTTTGGTTCCTGGATGGCTTCCAAAGAAGAAGCGGGGAAAACGATGTTCGCTTTTCCTCCTTCGAA
Organism: Macrobrachium nipponense; assembly: GCF_015104395.2. Lineage (NCBI taxonomy): Eukaryota > Metazoa > Arthropoda > Malacostraca > Decapoda > Palaemonidae > Macrobrachium > Macrobrachium nipponense. Next base: position 7,009,028 of record NC_087213.1, on the reverse strand, counting down.
GTTATCAGGACGCGCTGGTTTTCTGGTACGAAACAGGAGAGCCCTTAGGATTGGGTCTACCGTCTTCGGCTGATTCGGATTTTTTTCGGCGCTGGTAGATTCGACGGAAGGAAGAAACTGCCCTTAACTCTGCTAAGACGACTTGGGCAATGAATGAATTGGATCATTTGCTCAAGGTATGTTTAGAGTGCTAGAAGTATTTAACTTCCTTGATTGGTCGTTGGGAGTCCTAGCCAAGAAATTTGAAGTGCCAGAGTCAATTTCACCAGATGATCTTATGTGTGTTTTGTCTTGTATGGACAAGTCAGTAAGAGACGGAGCGAGTGAAATCGCCTCCCTTTATGGGGCCGGGATCGTGAAGAAGAGGTCGGTTTATTGTTCCTTCTTAACGAAGTCGGTCTCCCATGCTCAGAGGTCTTCTTTGCTGTTTGCTCCTCTGTCTACTCAGTTTGTTCCGAAACATCGAGTGCAGGACATTTCGAGGTCACTTTCGGCCAAAGCCACCCAGGACCTTTTGGCACAGTCGGCAAGAAAACAAACCTCGCCCTTCCTTCCCTACCAAGGCTAAGAAGGAAAAGGCAAGTGTTCGAGAACCCTTTCGAGGGGCATCTTCATCAAGAACCTCTACGTTAGAGGTCGTAGACCTTCAAGAAGGGGTAAGACTTTCGCCAAGTCTGTTAAAGCCCCCAAATAACTTGCAAGTCCTTCAAACAACGGTGGGCGCCAGACTCTTAGAGTTTGCAGAAGTCTGGGCCCAAAAAGGGGCGGATCCTTGGACCCTTTCTATTCTGAGGAGAGGTTACCTCATCCCTTTCGTCGAAAGACCTCCCTTGACGACCATCCCAAGGGAACTGACGGCCAGGTACAGAGACCCCATCATGAATCAAGCTCTCCATCTAGCAGTAGATCAGATGCTGGAGAAGGCTATCGAACTAGTGTCAGACCATCATTCATCGGGACTTCTACAAACCGCCTTTTCCTAGTTCCGAAGTCCTCAGGGGATGGAGACCGGTGTTGGATGTAAGCGCCCTGAACTTCTTCGTAGAAAAGAAGAAGTTCACGATGGAAACGCCTTCATCAGTGCTGGCAGCACTTCGTCCAGGGGACTGGATGGTTTCCTTGGATTTACAGGACGCTTACTTCCACGTACCGATCCATCCTTGTTCCTCGAGGAAGTTTCTCAGATTCATGATGGGGGGGAAAATTTTTCAGTTCAGGGCTCTGTGTTTGCGGCCCTCTCGACGGCCCCTCAAGTGTTCACGGGGATTTTGAGGAATGTGGCTCAATGGCTTCATTTGAAAGGGGTGAGGATATCCATGTACCTCGACGATTGGCTAATAAGGGCCAATTCAGAAGATCGTTGTTTGAAGGACTTACAAGTAACTTTAGAATTGACGAAGGCTTTGGGACTTCTCGTCAATTTCAAGAAGTCATCACTAATTCCCGAGCAAGAGTGTGTGTATCTCGGGATACAGATGAACTCTCTGAGTTTTCGGGCTTTTCCCTCGCAGGAAAGGATAGCCCGAGGATTCGAGAGAGTAACAACCTTCTTAGGGAAAGAAGTATGCACAGTGAGGGAGTGGATGAGTTCTGCTGGGGACACTCTCCTCTCTGGAGCAATTCGTTTCCCTAGGAAGGTTGCACCTGAGACCGCTCCAATTCTTTCTTCATCGGAATTGGAGTCGTCGTTCTCAGGATTTGACGTACTCCCTGTCGTTATCACAGGACATCAAGAAACATCTCTTATGGTGGACAGATCCCAACCTCTTTGCGAAGGGACTGTCTCTTCAATCACAGACCCCCAACCTGGTGTTGTTCTCCGACGCGTCGGACATGGGGTGGGGTGCAACTCTGGGAACCAACGAAGTGTCAGGTACCTGGGTGGGGGACCAGGTAGCCTGGCACATCAACAGAAAGGAGTTGATGGCTGTGTGGTTGGCTCTGAAGGCTTTCGAGCCCAAAGTCAGAAGATCGGTAGTGCAGGTCAACGCGGACAACACTACAGCTCTGGCATACATCAGGAAACAGGGGGGGACGCATTCCTTCTCCCTGTACGAGACAGCAAAGAGACCTTCTTCTGTGGGCAGCAGAAAGAGGAATTCACCCCCCCCCCCCCCCCCCCCCCCCCCCCCCCCCCTCCCCCCCCCCCCCCCCCCCCCCCCCCCCCCCCCCCCCCCCCCCCCCCCCCCCCCCCCCCCCCCCTTTCTCTTTTTTTTTCTTTCTCCTTCCTCCCCCCCCCCCCCCCCCCCCCCCCCCCCCTAGCTTCTCACCAGGTTCGTGCAGGGAGAAAGGAATGTAAGAGCAGATCTCCTCAGCAGGGAAAGATCAGGTCCTTCCCACAGAGTGGACCCTTCATCTGGATGTATGCCAGAGCCTGTGGAAGTTATGGGGCAGGCCACACATAGACCTCTTTGCCACGTCAAAACGAACAAGAGGCTGGATCCTTACTGCTCTCCGATATCGGATCCAAAGGCAGTAAAGCAATAGATGCTCTTCTTCTAGACTGGAACGGACTCGACGTCTACGCGTTTCCCCCCTTCAAGATCTGGGGCTAACTATCAAGAAGTTCGTAGAGTCCGATTCAACGAGAATGACCTTAATCGCTCCCTTTTGGCCGGCCCAAGAATGGTTCACAGAGGTACTGGAATGGTTAGTGGACCTTCCAAGATCGCTCCCGCTAAGGAGCGATCTACTCAGACAACCCCACTTCGACAGGTACCACAAAAATCTCCTCGCTCTCAGTCTGACTGGTTTCAGACTGTCCAAAGTTTGGTCAGAGCGAAAGGGATTTTTCAGCAGCAGCTGCTAAAAGCAATCGGGGGGCAAAAGAGCGAGGAAGACCTTCCCACCTTGCGTGTATAACCAGGTCAAAGTGGGATGTCTTCAGACGTTGGTGCAAGAGGAAGAACATTTCATCTTCCAGTACCTCTGTGACCCAAATTGCGGATTTCCTTATTTTCCTCAAAGAAGAATGTCATCTGGTTGTGTCAACTATTAAGGGATACCGCAGTATGTTGGCGGCGGTATTTCGACATAGAGGCTTAAATATATCCGATGATAAGGACCTGCATGATCTTATTAGATCATTTGAAACCATTAAGCGTCCTCATGGAGTACCGAACTGGAATCTAGACGTAGTCCTACAATTCCTTGGATCGTCTAGATTCGAACCTCCTGGCTTAGCCTCTTTCAAGGACTTGACGAAGAAGGCTATCTTCCTTTTGGCCCTAGCTACAGCTAAAAGAGTGAGTGAGCTCCAAGCTATTGAGGGCAATGTAGGGTTTAAGGAAGATTCTATGGTGTGTTCGTTTCTTCCAAGTTTCCTTGCAAAGAATGAAACCCATCACGCCCTTGCCCAGGAGCTTTGAAGTTCGTAGTTATCTTTTCCAGTAGGGGAGAGCCTGAAAGAACTCCTTTGCCCTATGAGATTATGAATATTTCCTTAAGAGGAAGAACACTTAGGCTTATCAAGATGTACTTTGGTGCTCCGTAAAGGATCCCACTCGGCCCATGTCGAAGAATGCTCTTTCCTTTTTTCTGAGAAGCCTTATTACAGAGGCACATGTTGCCTGTAAGGAGATCATTTTAGACTACTGAAAGTGAAAAGCTCACGAGGTGAGAGCCATCGCAACTTCGCTTGCATTCAGAAAAAATATGTCTGTGCGGAACTTGATGGAGGCGACTTTTTGGAGATGCCAATCGGTTTTCGCAAACCACTACCTACGTGATGTGAAAATCACATATGATAAATGCTTCGCCTTGGGTCCTTTCGTATCGGCGGATTCGGTGCTGGGCACGGGAGCTGAAACTTATCTGTGTAAATTTTTTTATATGTTACCCTATATTTTATATTGTTGTTTTTTGGTTGTCTGAAAGAGGTTGCAGGAGGCACCTCTTTTTGTCGTAATATTAACCCTTTGTATTTTGGTTAGGTGGTCTGGTGGGTTTTGGCTCCTTGCAAGAGGTAGTGGTAAGGATCTGTTTAGGTAAGCGGACAAGGTCCCTCTAACAGCATCCGACTTGGATTCTACCACAATAGGGGATCACATATCCCAGTGGTAGATCCGAGAGTCTTTCAGCATCAGGTCACGTCCTAGCTGTAGCTCTCCAGGCAATGCAGACTCAGAGATAGTATCTATGAAGTCTTCATCCTGAAAAGGTGAGAACCAAGGTTGTTATATCCTACAACATTAGTTGTTTCCCGTCTTACCTGTATTATTGAGCTGTCTCTTACCCTCCACCAAGGGTGCCAATCAGCTAAGTATATATCTGTCAGGGAAGTTCATGTACCAAAAATGATATTGTTAAACTACAATAAAGTTTTGTACATACTTACCTGGCAGATATATACGATTAATGGCCCACCCAGCCTCCCCTCAGGAGACAGGTGGAAGAGAAAAATCTGACAAGCTTACGGGAGTGGTTCGTACATCCGCCACCCAGCGGCGGGTAAGGTAGACCACCTGACCTACCTGTCGCGTGTGCCGCGAGATTTGAAATTCTGTCGGGAACGTCGGAGACTATAGCTAAGTATATATCTGCCAGGTAAGTATGTACAAAACTTTATTGTAGTTTAACAATATCATATTTCATGGACCCCATTATCAGGTAAGATGTTTTTCTTAAATGAACATTTGACTTGCACTGGGCCATTCATGGTTGCAAGTTCAGCCATGGCCACAGGTAATCTTGTTCATCATCCACTTTATTTAGGATACAGAGTTCATGAACTCTACTATTTGTGGGGACCATGAGCCATGGTATATAAAAATTGAGCCAGTCTCATTATAATCCTTCAATTTGAATAAGTAACTTCTAAAGTGATAGGTTTTTTTAACCTAATTAACTCCTAGAATTTACATTTTATTTTAATCTGGATGGATATTTTTTCTGAATACGTACTGTAGTTTCTGATTCATTGCAATTTACTTTCAGTGAAATGCCAGCTCTCAAAGATGTCATACCTCTTGAAAATATGTGTGTACAGAAAATCACACAACATCTTGTTGATATTGTGCAACTTTCCTCTAGTAAAGTAAAGGAAAATCAAGATAGTAGTAATTCAGAAAGTAATATCTCAAAGGAATGTCAAGAAAATGGTAATGCCCAGAATGAAGCCGAGTCATCTGCATTAGAGATCAAGCCAAAAGCTGATGATAAGGATGAAAGTTGTGATCAACTGAATGATGAAAGTGAGTATTTTTTTCATATTGTATTGTTGATTATGAAAAGACATTTATGTTTTTGTGCTATTAAATGCTGCATGGCAATGGAAGTATTCAGTAAGTTTTTCAAATGATTCTCAATTGACAAACAAACCCATGACTAAAGGTTATGGGAGAGATGAAGCTAGAGTATGTACATAGTTTGTTATAGGACTGCAAATGTTGATAATTGTTAGATGGTAATAAGGTCTTATTTATTGGACATTAGTATTTACCAGTGCAGTCTAGGTCTGTCGTTCATCCATGCTCCAGGTATTCCTTTATTTATTTATTTTTTTTTTCCTCCTTTTCAACTCTGTTCCACCCCAGTGTGTCGACAAGGCACTGATGCTTCGAAGACCTGCCCATTTATCACAACCCTGTTCACCACTCTCTCATAATCATTTTTGTTTGTAATATGCTTCAAATACATACTCAGAATACCTTCTCATACAGATATTAAACAAAAAATTAAAATCAAATGAAAAAATAAAAAAAATAAAAAAGAGTATCAGAAATATATAAGTATTTTGTACCTGCAATATTCAATGCCCAGCCCAAGGAAAGTAGTCCCGTATTCACTTTCCCCCGCCATTAGTTTAATGCGGAAAGAGTAGGCATGTCTTTGCACATCAGCAATACTTTTGGCACATTTTCCTTCATTGCTTCATTTCACAAAGTCAGATATTCACTATCTTCAATTTATCAGCCATGCCACTTTAGGCTAACCAAACTAAATAAATGCTGACTACAGAATACTAAAAAAAAACTTGAGATACACTTAGTTGCATATTCACTTGAAAAATCATCAATTACTCTGTCACATGTATGCTTGCAACACATTACAGTACTATATCATTCAAAGGGTATCCCTACCATTGATTAGATATACAAATTCCCTTTTATGGTTATCCCATTAATCAGTAATCTAGATGTACATACAAGATGTTTACTTGCATGCTGTAGTTTTGATCATCTTAGTTCTGGTAAGACTGACTGGTATACAGGTCATAAGGATGCATTTAGTGGTGTAATAAACTGTGTTTGATCACTTCAGGAACTATTATAGGTACAACTACAATTTCTATTCTTCATCTCAGGACTTGAAACGTACAGAAAGAGCTTATAAGTCTGCTGACTTCACATTCAGATTGTGTCTCTTCATGACAAGCTGTTTTCTGCTTTTGTATCAAAATGCAGCGACTATTACATTGCCAAGAAGAAATTACGACCTTGTATTCAAAAGTTAGTGCCCAAATTTCTTAATTCATGCCTGAGGGAACTGGATTTTGGGAAGTCAAGAATGTTCTCAGAAGCTGAAATGTGTCAGGTAAACATTTTTGTTAAGTTTGACATGTTTTATAGCATTCCCTTCACTTTTGTAAGTCTTGTGTATGGTTTTTTGGGGCACACAACCAATAATAGATGTAAATATTGAAACAGGGTCGTGTAAGAAGTTTGACGATCCTCAGCATTTTAACTTGAATTTTTATGTTATTGTAATTTTTTAGAAGATGCAGTATCTTTAAGATCATACCCATCAGGCCAGCCCTATTAGTTTTTTCTCCCACTTTATCAACGTTTTTGGTCTTCATCAGATACAAAGGAGTGGAGAAAAGGGAGTTCCTCAGAGCTGCTTTATGCACATGGTTCATTGTTAACAGCAGAATTTCAGCAAAAGGTGGTTGAAACATAAAAGAAGTAGAAGAGTGGAATGTAGAGAAGAGAACTGAAATTAAATGCAAGCAAAACGGGCATACAGTGACTCGAATGGGAGCAAAGAAAAGAGTATAGCTAGGAAAAATGCCTTGTGCTTTATCGTGGCTAAGGTTTGGGAATGTGCTGTGCATAGAATGGTGTCAAATGAAGTGCTCAGAATTTACAAAATAAACATGGAGTAAAAGATTTGTAAAGCCTGAAATGTCATACAAGAGAAAAAGAGGATTTGTGCCACTTATGATACATGTGAAGGCTTTATAATAATAATAATAATAATAATAATAATAATAATAATAATAATAATATGATTTATTTCAGCTCAGGGCCATATACATTGAATATAAAAAATACAGATGGTAACATACACAATCTAGATACATGAGACATGATAAAAAAGAACAGGAAAATGAATAATCGGCACTTATCAACAAAATAGCTGAGGTAGCATAAAAGCTAGTAATCATAATACTGGTAATAACAGTAATAATATTGGTGAGAAAAAAAAATATGCATTGAGATATTAACAGTTACTATGAGATTCAGGGTCTCTGTAAATCGGTTTTTTGGACTTTGCTCCTTGTCAAAGCATCGGATGTAGCTGAAAGTTGACATATGTATATTTTACAACCACACACAAACTTTGTCAGCATTATCAATAACCTAAACCCGATAGTTTTGATTTTTATAGAGTAAAAATGAAGTAGCCGACGCCATGGCCAATGATTACGAGCCAAGAGTCGAAAAACATTCATTACGTAAGCAAGGTAAACAAACACCTTTTGACTAAATGTTGCCCTGCCCATCCACCAGACAGAAATGCCATCGGCTCTGAAACCCAAAGACTTTATGAATGGCGGAACGATACATAGATGTGGGTGGGGTATCAGTGCTAGCGTAGTAATACGTACTACTGTAGCAGTAGTGCCGCAACAGTATAGCAGTAATATACATGAATTAAACGTTTAGACCAACTGCTGGGATCCTTGATGGAATCATTAGCACTTCTTACAACTACTCGAGAAAATTAGTTTTTTTTTTTTTTTTTTTATAGCCAGAAGTTAAATTTTCTAATCCAACAATGCCCATGGTAGCCTTCAGTGTTATCCTGAATTATAACGAGGCGAAAGTGGGTGGAGCCTCATGAAGTCACCATTCTGATGATAATTATTGGTGAAGGTTTAAAGCCAATGTACGGTACCGGCTATTTTTTTCAGTAAATAGGTAGATAGCCAATAAATAAAAATTGCTTGACATTGGATATAGCAGTTATCAAATCAAGCTTGTCCACTATTTTGTTCATGCCACTTACCTGACAGATATATATATAGCTGTATTTTCTGACGTCCGACAGAAATTTCAAAACTCGCGGCACACGCAGTGGGCGGCCAGGTGGTAGTACCCATTCCCGCCGCTGGGAGGCGGATATCAGGAACCATTCCCATTTTCTATTCATATTTTTTTTTCTGTCGCCGGTCGGTAAACATCTGTTTACAGACCTCTGCTCAGGATTTTTTGGAAATTGACTCGCTTTTAAGTATCTTCCTAGTACCAAAGCAGTCGTCAGGTTGGCGTCCAGTTCTAGATGTAAGCAGGCTCAATCTTTTCGTGGAAAAGATCAAATTCACGATGGAGACGCCTCATTCTGTTCTGGGAGCGTTGAGACCGGGCGACTGGATGGTATCCTTAGACTTGCAGGACGCGTACTTCCACATCCCGATCCACCCTCTTTCAAGAAAGTATCTAAGATTTGTCTTGAACAACAAAGTATGGCAGTTCAGAGCGATGTGTTTCGGACTGACCACGGCTCCGATGGTGTTCACAGTAGTGATGAAGAACGTAGCGAGGTGGCTACACTCTTCGGGAATAAGAGTTTCCCTATACCTCGACGACTGGCTGATCAGAGCGTCGTCGAGAGAGAAGTGTCTGAAGGACTTGCAGTTCACTTTAGCCTTAGCGAAGTCCCTGGGACTTCTGGTCAACCTCGAAAAGTCGCATCTGACCCCAACACAGTCCATCGTGTATCTGGGGATTCAGATGGATTCAGTGGCTTTTCGAGCGTTTCCGTCCCCCCAGGAACGTCAGCGGCTAGGCTTAGAAAAGATCTCAGCCTTTCTAAGGAAAGAGACTTGCTCGGCGAGGGAATGGATGAGTCTGCTGGGGACCATTTCCTCGCTGGAAAGGTTTGTTTCCTTGGGAAGACTGCACATCAGGCCTCTCCAATTCTTCTTGGCAGACGAGTGGAAGGCCAAAGACGATCTCAATGCAGTATTGAGAATATCGATTCCAATCAAGAACCACCTAAGATGGTGGTTGGACCCTCAGAAGCTTCAAGAGGGCGTGTCCCTAAGTCTTTTTGAGCCCCGACCTAGTGTTGTTTTCAGACGCTTCCATCACAGGATGGGGAGGCAACACTAGGGGGAATAAGTGTCAGGCTCCTGGAGAGGGGAACAGGTAGCCTGGCATATAAATGTCAAAGAACTGGCAGCAGTATTTCTGTCCCTGCAGTTCTTCGAAAAGAGTTTGGAGAACAAGATTGTTCAGATAAACTCGGACAATACCACAGCACTTGCTTATTTAAAACCACCAGGGAGGAACACACTCCAGGAACGTTGTAACTCCCTAGCGAGAGAGATTCTGCTGTGGGCAAAAAAAGAAAGAGGTAACGATCCTGACGAGATTCATTGCAGGTGTGCAAAACGTCAGGGCAGACCTTCTCAGTCGTCGGGACCAAGTCCTTCGACGGAATGGACCTTGCACGAGGACGTTTGTCGAGACCTGTGGACGCTGTGGGGACGTCCACTGGTCGACTTATTCGCAACGTCAAGGAACAAGAGACTTCCTCTTTACTGCTCCCCGGTCCTGGATCCAGAAGCAATCGCGGCGGTAGACGCTTTGCTTTGGAATTGGACGGGCCTAGACCTTTATGCCTTCCCTCCATTCAAGATTCTGGGGGAAGTCAGGAGGAAGTTTGCGGCCTCGGAAGGGACAAGGTTAACCCTGATCGCTCCGATGTGGCCAGCGAGAGAATGGTTCACAGAGGTCATGTCTTTCCTTGTAGACTTTCCAAGGACATTGCCCTGGAGGAAAGATCTACTCAAACAGCCTCACTTCGAAAGGTTTCACCAAAACCTCTCCGCTCTGAGTCTGACTGCGTTCAGACTATCGAAAAGTTGGCCAGAGCGAGAGGTTTTTCGAAAGCAGCTGCGAGAGCAATCGCACATGCGAGACGTGCTTCCACAAGAGCTGTTTACCAGTCGAAGTGGGCTTCCTTCAGGGCATGGTGTAAAAAGGAGGGAGTTTCCTCTTCCTCGACCTCTGTGAACCAGATAGCTGATTTTCTGCTATTTCTCAGAAATGTGCAGAAATTAGCGGTCCCTACCATCAAGGGATATAAAAGCATGTTGTCAGCGGTTTTTTTTTAGGCACAGAGGCCTAGACCTGTCTGACAACAAGGATATTCATGACCTTTTGAAGTCTTTCGAGACCTCGAAGGTTCCTCAAATGAGACCTCCTTCATGGAATCTGGATGTAGTCTGAAATTCCTTATGTCGAACACTTTCGAACCGCTTCAGACAGCGTCTCTTCGGAACCTGACAAGGAGCTCTTTTCCTAACTTCTCTTGCGACGGCTAAGAGAGTTAGTGAAATTCAAGCGTTTAGCAAGTTAATGGGCTTCAAAGGGGACAATGCTGTCTGCTCGTTGAACCCATCTTTCTTGGCGAAGAATGAAAATCCTTCGAACCCTTGGCCGAAGACTTTCGAGATCAAGGGTATGTCAAGTCTGGTGGGCCAAGAACCAGAGAGAGTCCTTTGCCCGGTAAGGGCTCTCAAGTTCTACGTGCATAGAACTAAAGAGGTAAGAGGTCCCTCAGGTAACCTCTGGTGCTCTGTGAAGAGGCCAGAGTTACCTTTATCGAAGAATGCTGTGGCTTTCTTTCTAAGGGACACCATTCGGGAGGCTCATTCATCTTTCCAGAGACTGATTTGAGCCTCTTCCGAGTAAAAGCGCACGAAGTACGAGCCGTCGCTACCTCTCTTGCCTTCCAAAAGAACATGTCAATCAAGGACATCCTCGATTGCACCTTTTGGAGGAGCAACTCCGTCTTCGCCTCACATTACCTAAGGGATGTGAGAACGATCTATGGTACGATTGTAATGCACTGGGGCCGCCATACGTTTCTGCGGACACAGTATTGGGGTCCGGAAGTAGCTCTTTCCCTATTCCTTAGTTAGGTTAAGTTAGGTTGTTGTGTTTTTAGGTTGTGGTGAGTCTTATGTGAAGATCTCCCATCCGTTAGTTAGTCTTAAGGGGTTTTTGTGTATAGTTGGTCAGGTGGTGGTCAGTTGCTTCGTTGCCCTCATTTGTATGGCCTCGATGATCTTGTCACGCTGAGGTCTCGCACCCGTTGACAGATCATCCAGAGCGCACCAGCACTACAGGTCTCCACCTGGCTGGCAACTCTGTAATTAAGCAAAAGCAGCCTTACGTGACAGTAATCACATAGTCTACTTTGCAAACAGGTAAGGAACCAAGATGTATATCATCTACTTAATTTTAGTTTCCCAAAAAATCCTATTCTGTCTTTTCCCACCATCCGAAGGTGTGATTCAGCTATATATATATCTGTCAGGTAAGGTGCATGAACAAAATGTTATTGTTATTATACAATTAAGTTTGTTCATACTTACCTGGCAGATATATATAATTAAAGTGCCCGCCCTCCTCCCCTCAGGAGACAGAGGCATTAATAAAAAATATGAATAGAAAATGGGAATGGTTCCTGATATCCGCCTCCCAGCGGCGGGAATGGGTACTACCACCTGGCCGCCCACTGCGTGTGCCGCGAGTTTTGAAATTTCTGTCGGACGTCAGAAAATACAGCTATATATATATCTGCCAGGTAAGTATGAACAAACTTAATTGTATAATAACAATAACATGTTTTTGGTAATTACAAATATTCCCTACATCTTGTCAATCTGATTGTGACCTATAAAGTAGACTGTAATTTCTTTGGAAACTTATTTTGGGAGTTAGACTAATAATCGAAGTGTTTTTGTATTTATTAACATATTTTGTTGGTTTGTTCATTATGACAATTATCAGTGGGGAGGTTCCAGAGTTCATAAAGGTGTACTGCTTTGCTTGTATTTAAATTTGTATGTCATTGTTGCCAGAGGTTTAGCCTTCGTTACGTATAGCCAATCATCCATCGAGAAAGAGGGAAGAAATTATGTCATAAGTTACGTAACGAGTGCGTTCGAAACCTTTTCTCTGAGTAAGTTGGCCCGTCTTCAAAAAAGGTCACTTTTACATTATAAGTACCAAATTTATTCAACCTACGTAGTGCAGAATACACTCAAAATTTATGTGTTGATATAATATGTATTCTGAATAAGCGTTATATTTATGAAATGCATAGATAAAAAGTTATTGCGAAAAAACCGTGTTACAGAGGCCCTGAATCTCATAGTAGTGCACAAATTATATAACTTAAATTTCAACTAGAGACCTTAGGTGGTTACAGTAGTCAGGTCCAGAGGGCTAAATACAAAAATTAAATGTAAAAAAAAATTTTTTTTAACTTGATAGTAATCACAGTGTCAGGACCCTCCTCAAAGGGCTACTTTCAGACTCCAGAAAAGCTATCAATCATAACTGGTGTTCTCCAAAGTTAAAGTCACGATAAGTGAAATAACAGACAGTGTGCAAATATTAACAATGAGGGAAACTAATTACCACAAGTAAAAATAATATAATATATTTTACAAAACCACAGGCATAGATAGAAATGATTAACAGAACCTCTATAAATACAAAATTAAATGAAAAGCAATCACACAATATGAACACTATTGAATAAAACACCCACACTGTTAATTACAGTATCAAACCAGACATTCTCCAAAATAAGGGGGTCCCGAAAGAAAAGAGAAAATAACGGCCAGAAAGAAGCCTAACAATTAACAAAACTAAATTAACCTAACTAATTTAAAGTGGCCACTAAGAGTTTAAATCCCCACAAATTCTTATAAGAACTGTAATTGATCCAGAAACGACATCGTGGATATCGAAGGAACGGGAAGGTATGTCCCGCTATCTTCCAAATAGCGGCAGAGTAAAGCCCGAACTTCTTCAGGAAGATCCTCGTCCCTCAGACGTCACAAATACACGTCCCTCCAGACGTCACAAAAATCAAAGGCTCTATACCTGCTCACGGAGAGGTCCCCCAGGCTAATACTGGCCCAAGGCTACAGCAAGATGAAGCAGCAGCGTTGCAACAAGCTCCAGGGATAAAGAGCGCTCAAGTCGTAGTAGAATAAAGGAACGAACTTGCTGTAATCCATATGGTGTGGTATCAACACGAAGGCCAGAAACAGACTGCCATACCTGGGCACAGGGACTTCCAAAGTCACCTCGGAATGCTCCAAGTGAGACCGAAAACAGGACTCTGGGAATAAACAGGCCAAGGATCAAAAACAGGAATGGTAACTAAAAATGTGGAGGAAGAAAACTCAAAACCCTGATGGGGATACTATAATAAATAGCAAAATAGGGGAAACTAAAAGATAATGAATAAAAACAAAACAAAAGGAAATGGCAAAGTTCTAACACCTCCCCACACATACAAAAAAAAAAAAAATTTTTTTTTTTTTTTTTTAAACAAGTTGACAAAAATCTTAAGGTTCTATGAAACACCTGAAAAATGTAACAGTTTACAAGATTTAACATAACAAAGATGTATGGCAAAAATAGTCTACTTACAAAATTAATTTAGACACGATTAATGAAAAACTAGTAAACACATTTTTTACACGAAAAAAAATACAGAGCACCATTTAACTCACTTTTCAGCACTCAAAGACCGTTTCTCTAAAGCAGAGTTTATAGGATACCATATATTTTGTCCTGGTTCTAATCACTTTAACTACGATAGTCTCTTGCTATCTCAGGCACCAAATCACATTAACAGTGAAATACATTTCTACACCGGGCTCGTAAGCCACAAGATAAACCACTTGCAAATTATGAAGCATGATCCTAAAAACGGTTTTACACAGCTGAGGGTATACCCGAAACCTTATATTAACATTACATTTCAGCAATAACATGACATTTCAACAACACTGCTCTGACACGTGTAATGAGGACTCAAACCTCAGCAAACACCTTAAAAATAACACATAGTTCACCACCACCATGAACTTACACTAAACTTAATTATAACCATTTACAGTAAACCTTATTATTAACATGATATTGTTATGTTACAATAAAGTTTCATACATACTTACCTGGGAGATATATACATAGCTAAGACTCCGTCGTCCCCGACAGAAATTCAAATTTCGCGCCACTCGCTACAGGTAGGTCAGGTGATCTACGGCCTGCCTGGGCGGCAGGACTAGGAACCATCCCCGTTTTCTATCATATTTTCTCTCTTCCACCTGTCTCCTGCGGGGAGGCTGGGTGGGCCTTTAATTGTATATAGTATCTGCCAGGTAAGTATGTATGAAACTTTATTGTAACATAACAATATCATTTTCATACAATCAACTTACCTGTCAGATATATACATAGCTGATTGGCATCCTTCGGTGGAGGGTAAGAGACAGCTACTATATGGAATAAACAGGTAAACAACATATGTTGTAGGTAGTATAAATAAAACCTTGGTTCCTACCTGATAGGTGGTAGACTTCGTGGGTGTTTGCCCAGTAGTCTGCATCACCTCAAGAAACTTTAGCGAGATATATGATCTATGGCCAAGAGTTCTTGTGGGTCTGCCGATGGGGTCTTATCCGCTTACTCGGCAGAGCCTGAAAGGACTTTGTCAATGGGTGCTGATCCACTTATATGACAATACACCTTATGAAGGAGCACACAACCAATCCCGACCACCTGATCCTAACCATATGTTAGAACTAAGGATTGTTCAGAGTTATCCCCGAACTCTTCACAACAACCGTAACTCAAAAACCACTACGCACACATACATAATTTCTAAAAAAAAATTATACTCATCTAATTAGATATGACAAGATTCTCTTACTGAACAACATAGACGGCCACCCGTGCTAAACCAAGTCCTCCATTGTTCGAAGAGACTCCAGACCATATCCAAAAAGAAGAAAAGTATATACTTTTAAGGATTGGTGTCGGCTCCCGTACCCAGAATCGTATCCGCCGATACGAAAGGACCTAGAGAAAAACACTTCTCATATGTCACACGAACGTCTTTCAAGTAATTGAGATGCAAATACTGAGTTGCATCTCCAAATGTCCGTATCTATGATGTTTTTAAGCGACATATTCTTATGAAACGAGAGACGTCGCTACTGCTCTCACTTCATGAGCTTTAACTTTCAACAGTCGTAACTGTTCGTCAGAACAGACCTTATGCGCGTCTGTAATGACGTTCCTCACAAAGAATGCCAGAGCCATTCTTGGACATCAGTCTTGTGGGGTCTTTTACTGCGCACCAAAGACCTTGTCTAGAGCCTCCCATCTGATGCTTTTTCTCTGAATGGTAAGAACTTTAGAGCTCTTACAGGGCATAGAGATCTTTCTGCTTCTCTTCCTATGAACTCGATATGCCTTTGACTTCGAATGACTTAGGCCAGGGATTCGGAGGGATTCTCATTCTTAGCTAAAAACAGGGTCTTAAACGAGCAAATAGCTGAGTCTCCCTTGAAACCTACTTTATCCTGCAGAGCATGTAATTCACTAACTCTCTTTGCCGTAGCTAAAGATAATAGGAATAGGCATTTTCTGGTGATGTCTCGAAACGAAGCTAGATGAGGAGGTTCGAATCTTTCAGATGAAAGAAACTTGAGAACCACGTCTAGGTTCCAGTTCGGAGGGCGGTTCCTTCGACTTTGAAGTCTCAAAGGACCTTATGAGATTGTGGAGATCTTTATTATCTGCCAGATCTAATCCTCTATTCCTGAAGACTGCCGAGAGCATACTTCTGTATCCCTTTATTGTGGATACAGCTAGATGAGATTGCTCTCTCAGGAATAGAAGGAAATCAGCAATTTCCGCTATAGAGGTAGTGGAGGAGGACAACTTCTTAGTTCTACACCACCTTCTAAAACCTCCCACTTCGACTGATATACTTTCGTAGTGGAGGTTCTGCGTGCTCTCGCGATCGCGCTTGCAACTTCGCGAGAAAACCCTCTCGGTCTGACGAGTCTTTCGATAGTCGAAAGGCAGTCAGAGCGAGAGCGGGAGGTTTTTTGGAGATACCTCTTAAGAAGTGGCTGTCTGAGAAGATCCATCCTTCTTGGTAGGGATCTGGAAAGTCTACGATCCACTCTACCACCTCCGTGAACCAATCTTGGGCCGGCCAAAAGGGGGGGGGGCTATCAATGTCATCCCTCGTCTCCTTTGACGCCACAAACTTTTTTAGTACTAGTCCCAGGATTTTGAATGGAGGAAAAGCATAGACGTCTACGCGAGACCAATCTAGCAGGAAGGCGTCTACCATAAGAGCTCTTGGGTCTTCCACGACCGAGCAAAAGACTGCCAGCCTTTTGGAGATGAATGTGGCGAAGAGATCCACATGAGGTGTCCCCCACAGCGACCAGAGATCTTGACACACCTCCTCGTGTAGGGTCCACTCTGCATTGAAGGACCTGGTTCCTCCTGCTGAGTCTGTCCGCCCTCACATTCTTTACTCCCTGAACGAACCTTGTCAGAAGGGAGATGTTCCTGTGAGACGTCCAAAGCAAAAGGTCTCTCGTCAGCTCGTAAAGGAACGAGGAGTGAGTCCCTCCCTGTTTTCGAATGTAGGCAAGTGCGGTGGTGTTGTCCACGTTTACTTGCACTACTTTGTTCGACCACCAGAGGTTCTAGACTCTTCAAAGCCAGATGCACGGCGAAGAGCTCTTTGCAGTTTATGTGCCAAGACACCTGCGCTGGTTCCCAGGTGCCTGACACCTCCTTCGAGCCTAATGTTGCTCCCCAACCTTTCTCCGACGCGTCGGAGTACAACACTAGGTCTGGGTTCTGGGGTTCTTAGAGAGATCCCTTTGTTCTCTTTCAGAGGGGGCAACCACCATTCCAGGTGCGGTCTTATCTCCACTGGAGTGGGAAAGGCGTCGAAGTTGTCCAGTTTCCAACTCCAAGACTTCTTGAGGAAGAATTGAAGCGGACGTAAATGAACGTCTTCCTAGCGGGAAGAACTGTTCGAGCGAGGAAAGGGTCCCTAGAAGGCTCAAACCATTCCCTCGCCGACGTCTGTTCCTTCCTTAAGAAGAGAGAGACTATCTGCAAACCTTTTGCGATTCTCTCTTGCGAAGGAAATACTCGAAAACCCCGAGAATCCATCTGAATCCCCAGATAGACTAAGTTCTGTCTGGGGGTCAGCTGCGACTTCTCGAGGTTCACGAGCAATCCCAACGCTTTTGATCAGATCTAAGTTAACGTCAGGTCCTCCAAGCACTGTCTCTCTGATCTGGCCCTGATGAGCCAGTCGTCCAGATACAGAGATATTTTCCTTTGAGGTGAAGAAACCTCGCCACATTTTTTCATCAGGCTTGTGAAGACCTGAGGAGCTGTGGACAGGCCGAAACACAAGGCTCTGAACTGAAAGATCCTTCCCCCCAGTCATGAAACGGAGGGTACTTCTTCGATGAAGGGTGGATCGGGACGTGAAAATAGGCGTCCTGGAGATCTAGAGACACCATCCAATCTCCTTGTCGCAATGACGCAAGGACTGAGGCAGAAGTCTCCATCGAGAACTTCTTCCGAACAAATTTGTTCAGAGAGCTGACGTCTAGTACTGGTCTCCAGCCTCCCGAGGCCTTCGCAACCAGAAAAAGGCGATTGTAAAACCCCGGGGAGTTTTGATCCAGTACTAGTTTCTATCGCTCTCTTGTCCCACATTTGTTCCACCATCGATCGAAGAGATCCTCAGCACAGGATCCTTGTATTTGGCTGTTAGTTCCCGTGGAATTGACGTTAGGGGAGGAGTGTACAGGAAAGGGATACGATATCCCTTCCTTATTACAGACAACGATGACGCGTCTGCGTTTATAAGTGTCCAGGCCTCCACAAATCCCAGGAGCCTGGCACCTACTGGTGCTTGGAGGAGAGAAGCATCACTTTCCCTTTTTAAAGGGACGAAAGGCAGACCTACCTCTCTTCTCAGGAGCCTTATTCCTTCTTGCGGGAGGTCTGGAGGTAGGGCCACCTCGAAAGGGCTGAACCGATGTACTCGGTCCTTTCTTCTTGTCAGGTGTAGAAGCAGGCTTCTTCTTCCTTGCTGACTGAGTCAGAAGGTCCTGAGTCGCCTTCTCAGTTAATGAACGAGAAATGTCCTTCACCAACTGAGAAGGGAACAAAAAGTCAGGGGACAAAGGCGAATACAGCAGCGCTGCCCTCTGAGCGTGGGAGACTGCCTTGGTTAAAAAGGCACTATATACCGTCCCTCTTTTTTAGAAGACCTGCTCCAAACAAAGAGGAGATCTCAAACGAGCCATCCTGCACCGCTTTGTCTATACAAGACAATATGCACAAAAGGACTTCTGGTTCGATTCCTTCAGAATCATGGGCTTTCTTGGACATCACCCCAAGGGACCAATCTAAGAAGTTGAAAACTTCCAGTACATGAAAGAGTCCCTTGAGGAGATGGTCCAGTTCAGAAATGCCCCAAGTAATACGTGCCGAGTTCAGACCTTGTCGACGTGAAGCGTCAACTAAG
The DNA here is from genome assembly GCF_015104395.2 of Macrobrachium nipponense. NCBI lineage: Eukaryota > Metazoa > Arthropoda > Malacostraca > Decapoda > Palaemonidae > Macrobrachium > Macrobrachium nipponense. The sequence goes on along the minus strand of NC_087213.1, from coordinate 6,990,398 downwards.
GTCGAAAAGTCCGCTTCCGACGTAGACGGAAGAGCAATACCCATATTCTCTCCCGTCTGATACCAAATGCCTCTTTTACCAGCTAGTCTCGCTGGAGGCATGCAGAAGACCGTTCTGACTAATCCTTCTTAGACTTCATCCAAGAGTCTAAGGACTGAAGAGCCCTCTTCATTGAAATGGCGGGCTTCATCTGAGAAAAGACGAAGACTTCTTCGTCTTAGCACTCGAAATCAGAGAGCGCGGAGAAGGAGGAGCGGCAGGAGTCAGGTCGTCTCCATACTCCTCTAGAAGCAAGGCAGTCAAAACTTTATAGTTCGACAGTCCTTCTCTTCCTTGATATTCTTCGTCCGAGTTTTACTTCTAACTCGGGATCTAAATGAGTCTCCGCTCCCAACTCCGTACGTTCTGGAGGAGACAAACTCCTAATAGGAGAGGGGCTAAGGGAATGTATTCTTCCCTTCCTCTTCCCCGCTTTAATAGCCCTGGAAGGCGCCAAAAAGCTCAGGCTTCTCTCCATAAATAGAAGACGCTTCCCGCTTGGATGACGCTTCTCGTCCGCCAAGCGTCCTGGCTGACGCCTCCCGCTTACGTGGCTGCTGACATCCGGATGACGCCTCGCGCCTGGAAGACGCTCCGCTCTCAAAAGGCGTCCTAACTGGCGCCAAAATATTGGTTGGAGCTTCGCGTCTACAATCAGCTTTCAAAGACGCTTCATGCCTAAAAGACGTCTCACGTCTCTCTGGCGTTACGTGGTCTTTCCGTAGCTCCCGATCTCGCTCTCGAACCCGAAGCTTCTGCGATATGTTTAGAAGCTTCACGTTTGCATGACGCTTCTCGCTTAGCAGGGGAGAGAGGACGAGACTTCTTGATTGGAAGCGCAACGTCCTTCCTACGAGGCGCTAAAACTCCCACCAAAGAGGCCAGTTGTTCTTGTACTGCCATGATAATCTTCCTTGAAGCTTCTCCCACGTCAACTGCTGACGCCTTTCGTCATCAATCGGGGGGAGAAGTAGGAAAGGGTTCTTCTGCGCCTCCTCGTCGGGTGACGCTGACGCCACCTTCGCCTTCTTAATAGAAGAGGGAGCGTCATCTGAGAAACGCTCTGGGCTCGAATCAATTTCGGGTCAAATGCCGTTTCAGAGGCCTCGATAAATCCGACTCCTTCCACCCTCGTTTAGGTGAGGGAGAGGGAGAGGATGAGAAACACTCACGAAGGACGCTTTTTCTAAAGCGCCCTTGAGCAGCCTGCCACGAAACAGAGCTTGCTGAAGGGACGTCATGACCGTTGGGATTCCCCACGACCTCCTTAAGGCTTTCGACTTTCCTTCTCCTCTGGGCATGGGAGCTTGGAAGAGTCTAGGCCTGGGAGCGTCGCAGGGACGATCAAACGCCCCCCTTCCACAACACTGGGAGAACTCACTTCACTGTAATGCTCACTTTCACTAGCCTTACCTTGTAAGTCCGCCATTTTGGACTTCATGTCTCGAATAGTAGCTTTCAGATCGGCGATTTCCGAGGCCGATTCCGAAAGTACACTTTGTGAATTAGACACATAGGGAGAATCTAAATCATTAGGATTAGAATAAGTATCAATAAAAGGCTCAATAGGCCTTGAACTCCACCTTTCAGACGTCTAACCCTATCCCTCTCTAACTTCTTCAAATAAGAAGTTAAAGTCTTCCACTCTTCTGGATTTAATCCCTCGCATTCATGACAAGTATTAGTAGCAGAACACTGAAACCCCCTACATTTACGACATACAGTGTGAGGATCAACCGAAGCTTTCGGTATCCTCACCCTGCAGCCTACATTCACACACATTCTCACACTCACATTTGAATCAGACATACTGAGAAAAATCCAAAAAGCAATTCCAAAAACGGTCCACAGTAGCGAATGCCAAAAACACGATCCAGATACGTCACCAAAAAGCCGATAAACGATGATCAAAGGATGAAATAAGAATCTAAGTCAGGAGGTAATAGCAACAATGTTGATACCACCGGCGACAGAGAAAATATGATAGAAAACGGGGATGGTTCCTAGTCCTGCCGCCCAGGGCAGGCCGGTAGATCACCTGACCTACCTGTAGCGAGTGGCGCGAAATTTGAATTTCTGTCGGGGACGACGGAGTCTTAGCTGTGTATATATCTGACAGGTAAGTTGATTGTATGAAACTTATCGTTACCCTTAACAGTGTCAACTCTTATACCAAAACTAGACATAATCAAAACAATATCCTATGATACCATGAATCAATCCAATACAAAAAACGCTACGACCATCTTCTCCCTCACGACCCCAAAACATTCAGATTAGAAAAAAAAAAAAAATAGATCAAATCCGCAAAGCCAGCCACTGAAGGTTTCAAACCCCCATCCGAGAAAGAGCGTCTGCCAAAACATTATCTTTGCCAGTGAATATGTTTAAATTGCAGGTCCCATTCCTGCAATAATATAACTCCAACGAGCCAACCTTTGGTTTTATTCTTAAACCGATTAAGGAAAGGTTTAAAGGGTTCATGAATCCGTTTAAGACTATATAGGTGAATTCTGTGGAGGTAAGGTATACATTAAAATGATTAATTGACATAACCAAGGCCAAAGTTTCTTTCTCTACAGTGGAATATTTCCTCTGGGGAGGCGTTAACTTTTTTGAGAAATAAGCTACCGGATGAGATATCCCCTGCTCATCCTGCTGCAGTAACACAGCCCCAACTCCAACATCACTTGCATCCGTAGCAAGAGAAAAGGGAATGTTGAAATTGGGGGCTCTCAACACTGGAAAGCTTAATAATACCTTTTTGAGGGACTCAAAAGCATTATGAGTCTTGTCATCCCATACAAATGAAACCTGTTTCTTAAGGAGGTTAGTAAGAGGATCTGCAATATCTGAAAAGTTTTTAACAAAACGCCTATAGTATCCCACTAAGCCGAGGAATCTCCGGACATCCCTACGACAAGATGGCACTGGCATACTCTCTACTACCTCTACATTAGCCCTCTAGGGGCCACTTTCCCATTACCAACAGTATGTCCCAAGTATAACCACACTTCCGCCCTAGCAAAATCACATTTACTTAAATTTACCACTAAACCAGCTCTTCTTAAAAAACTTAAATAGAGCCTTAAGATACGTTTGAGGATGAGTGTCCCAATCATCAGAATAAATCACAATGTCATCAATGTAAACCACGCAACCTTCCAGCCCATAAACTAAAGAATTCATTAACCTTTGGAAAGTGGCGGCGGCATTCTTTAACCCAAAAGGCATTACACGACACTGGAACAAACCCTGGGGGGTGACAAAAGCGGACAAGGCCCTGGCCCGTTTAGACAGGGGTACCTGCCAGTAACCTTTGAGGAGGTCAAACTTACTAAATATATTTTGCTTGACCTAAACGATCAATACAGTCCTCCACACGAGGCAAAGGAAAACTATCGGAACGGGTGACCTCGTTTAATTTCCGATAGTCCACACACATCCTATAACTACCATCGGTTTTCTTTACCAACACCACCGGTGAGGACCAAGGACTATTACTTGGCTCTATAAGACCGTGTCTTAACATATACTCTACTTCCTTGGCCACCACCTCACCTTTTACAGGATTTAAACGATACGGAGACTATTTGACTGGACAAGCATCACCTACGTCTATATCATGCTCTAAAATAGACGTACGACCAGGGACATCGGAAAATAAGTCATTATATTCATACATTAACCTTTTCAATACATTCCGCTGTCCCCCATCTAAATGGTTTACTAAATCATCAAAATTTTTTTTTCAAAGAGTTTTGATTATCAGAAGGCCAACACTCTTTGTCAAAAGAATTACCTTTATCAAGACCATAATCTGAAAAGGAAACATTATCATTATCATCACCCTTCCCGACAATGGTCACAGGAAGCGCATTTTCCTTATCTATGAATTTCTTCAGCATATTTATGTGGCAGAGTTGATAGGGTTTCCTGCGTTCGGGAGTCTCCACCAAATAATTAACTTCATTTAATTTTTTAATTATCGCCAGGGACCTGAAAATGAAGCCCTTAAGGAATTTCCTGACAAAGGTAAGAATACCAAAACCTTTTCACCTACAGCGAAACTACGTGGTTTGGATTTTTGATCAAAATAATATTTCATTTTATTCTGACTACTCACCAAATTTTTCTTGGCAAACTCCCAAGCTTTCGACAATTTATCCCCAAGGCCAGAGACGTAATCCAATAAATTAACCTCGGTACTGTCACCTTCCCACACTTCTCTTATGACCTGCAAAGGACACGGACATTATGCCCAAACACTAAGTTGAAAGGAGACAGACCCAATGACTGACCTGGAGATGAACGAAAAGCAAACAGTAAGTAGGGAAGTTCCTTATCCCACTCGGATCCATGAGCCAGACAATATTTCCGCAGCATCGATTTCAAAGTTTGGTGGAACCTCTCCAAAACGCCTTGAGTCTCCGGATGGTATGGGGACGAAGTTACATGCTTAATTCCTAATTCTGCCATCTTACTCCTGAAATATCTACTGGTAAAACTTAGAACCATTGTCACTTTGAATTACTTTAGGTAACCCAAACTTGGTAAAGAAATTTATTAAGACATCCACAATCTTTACACTCTTGATTGTACAGAGGGGAATAGCTCGGGAAAACGGGACATTCTATCCATGATAGTAAAAATGTATTCATTCCCACTCCTAGATCTAGGTAAGGGACCAACCACATCAATAATTACTTCCTTGAAAGGTTCTGACACCAAAGGAATAGGGATCAACGGCGCCTTTGGAACCAACTGATTCGGTTTTCCTACCTTTTGACAAATATCGCAACCGTTGACAAACTTCTTTACGTCCGATTTCAAACCTGGCCACCAGAAGTCGGACAGAAGTTTCAACGTAGTCTTTCGAATGCCAAAATGACCTGACAAAGGATTTTTCATGTGCCCACCGACATTAATCCCAACCTGAAACTGAAAGGAACCATTAACTGGCGAATTATTTCACAATCGTCATTACCTGCCTCTTTAGGCCTACTACACCTGTACAGAATTTCGTTAATGATTCGGTAGTGAGGCACTGTTAAGTCAATCAGAGGGCCAGATTCCTTGGGCAAACTGAGGAACTCTTGCTTCTGAGCTTTAATAAGCTCTTCTCTTGTCCAATCAGGCTTAATTAAACCATCCCTTATTACTACACTATTACTATCACTACGTTCTAAGGTACTAATATCTAAATCGGTTGTTGACTCTGCAGCGTCAACAACCCTACTTAGAGAACGAGTAACTACAGACATTTCAGGGTTTTATCATCAAAATTGGACAAGTCGTATTCTTATAGACAACATCATTGCCCAAAACAACGTCTATATTCTTCACAGGAAATTTTTCTACAATTGCCAATTTAATAGCCCCAGAAAACGACGGGCAATCCAACTGAAAAATGCTGATAGGATATGATTTAACTGAATCCGGAAAACCAGACAAGATCACAAATTCCTCCCCAACAGGTTCAAAGTCAACCGGCAATGCCTCTTTCAAAATCAAAGATTGCGCAGCACCCGTATCTCGCAAAATTCGCACTCCCCTTTCTAAGTGTGACCCTACGGCTGATACACAACCCTGAGAGACGAACTTAGCGAAACTGCTGGGTAGTCATTTATCTCCTGTCCTGGCCCTAGCAGACACAGCCTCTTCATTCCCGACACCCATCACCCCGGATTTTGCCTGGACTGTTGCATTTTCTTAAAGCATAACACCTGCTTTTTACATGACCTCTTTTTTTACAAAAGAAACAGACAACATTCGTCCCAGAATTATTAACTTTATTCCTGAAAGAAACTTTGTCATTATTCCTGAAAGTAGTATTATCATTATTCCTGAAAGAAACAGAATTACCTTGTCGCATGGGACTACTCTTACTACCATAATTATTCCTACTGGTATTCTCTCTATAACTATCACGACTGGCCTTATTCCAGTCCGACCTTCCCTCAGACATGGAGTTCTGAAATTCTACTTTATGCGATAATACATACTCATCGCTGGTTACAGCCACCTCCTGTAGTTTATCCATTTTTAACTCTTCTAAATGTGTTTTTAACTTGTCTGGGACGCAATGCTTGAATTCCTCAATCAACATTAACTCCTTTAATTTGTCAAAGGTATCCACCTCTTTTGACTTAAGCCAGTCCTCAGCGAACTGTTGCTTCGCCCTGGCAAATTCCACAAACGTCTGATCAGAGTTTTTCCTCAAATTGCGAAACTGTTGTCTATAGGCCTCGGGAACTAACTCATACGCCTTCAATATAATTGCCTTGACGTTTTCATAATCTGAGGCCAAGGTTTCATCAAGGGTTACATAAAACCTTCGAGCTTTAACCAATTGAATTTACTTTGTACCAAAGTGGTCCAGTGTTCCTCTGGCCACTGCAACCTAGCAGCCATCCTTTCAAAAGAGACAAAGAACTCTGCTACGTTCGACTCTTGGAACGTGGGAACGAACTTCAAAGCCTGTACCAAATTGATAGCAGGACCAACAGCGACACCAGGGGAAGACTGGGAGGGAGAAGACGGGTTAGCCAACCATTTTTCTCTTTCAAACTCTCTTTCTTTCTCTCGCTCACCTGCCCTAAATTTTTCAATTTCAAATTCCAATGTCTGCAATTGAATTTGTCTCTCCACCAACTCTACGGTTACCGCAGACTTCACCTCCTTATCACCATCAGACTTTACTGACTTAATCCCTTCATAAATTGTTAACAACAATAATCCCTTTTTCATAGAGGGGTCAAATTCAATCTCCAAATAGTTAGCAACAGTGTTCAATTCATCCTTATTTAAACTCGCCAACCTCTCTTGCCAGCCCTCACCACCAATTACATCCAAAATTGCAGCAGTCTCCATTTTGAACCGAAAACTTCCAATACAAAATATAAGTAATCCAAAGAGGTGTTAGATCTATGCCTAGCACCCTCACGGTTAATACTGCACACTGAGAACACCCAAACAGGACCGAAATCCTGGCAAGGTCGCCAAATATGTCAGGACCCTCCTCAAAGGGCTACTTTCAGACTCCAGAAAAGCTATCAATCATAACTGGTGTTCTCCAAAGTTAAAGTCACGATAAGTGAAATAACAGACAGTGTGCAAATATTAACAATGAGGGAAACTAATACCACAAGTAAAAATAATATAATATATTTACAAACACAGCATAGATAGAAATGATTAACGGAACCTCTATAAATACAAAATTAAATGAAAAGCAATCACACAATATGAACCACTATTGAATACACCACTGTTAATTACAGTATCAAACCAGACATTCTCCAAAATAAGGGGGTCCCGAAAGAAAAGAGAAAATAACGGCCAGAAAGAAGCCTAACAATTAACAAAACTAAATTAACCTAACTAATTTAAAGTGGCCACTAAGAGTTTAAATCCCCACAAATTCTTATAAGAACTGTAATTGATCCAGAAACGACGTCGTGGATATCGAAGGAACGGGGAAGGTATGTCCCGCTTAATTCTTCCAAATAGCGGCAGAGTAAACGCCCGACCTTCTTCAGGAAGATCCTCGTCCCTCAGACGTCACAAATACACGTCCCTCCAGACGTCACAAAAATCAAAGGCTCTATACCTGCTCACGGAGAGGTCCCCCAGGCTAATACTGGCCCAAGGCTACAGCAAGATGAAGCAGCAGCGTTGCAACAAGCTCCAGGGATAAAGAGCGCTCAAGTCGTAGCAGAATAAAGGAACGAACTTGCTGTAATCCATATGGTGTGGTATCAACACGAAGGCCAGAAACAGACTGCCATACCTGGGCACAGGGACTTCCAAAGTCACCTCGGAATGCTCCAAGGAGACCGAAAACAGGACTCTGGGAATAAACAGGCCAAGGATCAAAAACAGAATGGTAACTAAAATGTGTAGGAAGAAAACTCAAACCCTGATGGGGATACTATAATAAATAGCAAAATAGGGGAAACTAAAAGATAATGAATAAAAACAAAACAAAAGGAAATGGCAAAGTTCTAACACACAGTAATAAAGAAAAATTAAAATATCAGCAATAAATGTAATAATGACAAAAACTGCAGATGACATCTTGCCAATACAGAGATTAAGTCCTTTAGGGGACAAAAGCTTCATTTTCCCATCTTTCCCACAATTTAGATCTTCTTGCTTCACTCCTTAGGATGCTTTGTATGAGTGAGTTTGCTGCTGTTTCTCACTCGGGTTACCAGACTGGACATTGTTCGCCTAACAATGATTTTTTAAATATATATTACTATATATATATATATATATATATATATCTATATATAATATATATATAGATATATATATATATATATACACACACACACACACACACACACACACACACACACACACACACACACACACACACAGTGGTCCCCCCGTGAATACCAGACCCCCCTGTGAATAGTTAGAACCCACGAATGTTTGGAACCTCTATAAAACACTAAAAACAGGCTATTTTGTTAGTTAAAACTCAAGAAAAACCACACAAAATTTTCATACTTGGTTTTTTTAATAGTTTTATCACAAAAAGTCCATTTTATGATGAAATTGATAAAAAAAAAACCAGGAATTTGTGGATATTTATCATAGAAAAATACCGCGAATGTGTGAGTCCGCGAATCTGGAGAACGCGAATACGGGGGGTCCACTGTACTCGTATGATGATGCCCGTCCATTAAGGGTGAATGAGATAAGCCATTCAGATGGTTTTGGCTTTCCAAAATCACAATGGACAGCCTCTGTGTGTCTGGAAAGATTAAAACTAGAAGAAAAAATATAAATTTGACAAACTTTTGAATACTTAGACATTTGTTTGACTTTAGAATTTTAATTTTTTATATGGTTGTAAAAGTGCCTCAGTGGCGTGGTTGGTATGGTGTTGGCGTACCACTTCGGTGGCCGCGAGTTCGATTCTTGGGCATTCCACTGAGGAGTTAGAGATGTGTATTTCTGGTGATAGAAGTTGACTCTCGACTTGTTTCAAAAGTCACGTAAAGCCTTTGGTCCCGTTGTTGAATAACCACTGGTTCCATGCAACGTAAAAACCATACAAACAAACAAACAATATGTGGTTGTAAAGTGAAGATAGCAAAGTAGGTTCATTTTTCAGGCATGTCAATTCATTTACATCGTAATTGTAGGTAATATATTTGGATTTTTGGTATGTCAAATTTGAAATTGACAAAGAAAAAGTATAGAATCAGCCAGATTAATAAAAAGTCTGAAAAGAAATTTGATGACTGTAGAAATCTATTATACATCTTGCTTTAACCAGATCCGTTGATTAAAGGTAGCAGAGTACCACCTACCCAGAAAATGTTTGTGTGCGAACAGTAACATTATATGAAGTACTTTCAAAATGTGAGAAAATGCAAAAAGATATACATAAAACAGCTCTGGGACGATATTTTTTTCCTCCTTATCCCCTTCCTTTAGTTCATTCTTTTATTTAGTAAAGTGTACTGAGAATTTACAATTTATTTTAAGTTGCAAATATTGTACCATTGTTGTAGAATTTTTAAACCTTTTATATATACATGAAATAAGCCATTTTAATTGGTATTCTTCTTGCAGATAATTTTTGATCATCTGGAAAATGCATCTCGACTGCAAACGTTAGATATAGGGAGATCTTGTTATTGGAGAATTGGTGTATTTGAAAATTTGAGCTCAAAACTTAAAAGTCTTCCAGAACTGACTGTTTTGAAAATTCAGTATATTTGTACTCCAGAAATGATAACTGGATTGGCAGATGCTTGTCCAAACATTTTGGAATTAAATCTCAAAGGATCTGAAAGGATAACAGATGAGGATTGTAGTGAAATAGCAAAATGTGTCAGTTTGAAGTGCTTAGACATTACTGGAACAAGAATTACTGGAAAAGGATGCTGGAAAATCATTGATTCTATCAAGGTTTTGTCATGGTTACAACACTGTGCCTTTAATTGTAATTCTGATGCTCTCCTCTTTGAATCCAGAGCTCAGTTATTTGATTGTATCAAGCAGCAGGTTAATCGCCAAAATGAACCTGTTGAAATGGTTGGATCTCCAGGATTGATAAATGTATTTAGTCTGAAAAACTTCTGGCTTTTTAATCCTCGTACAGAAGATATGTTTTCAATGCTTCTGTGTCCACATTTAGAATTTTTACGGATGGATTTTATCTTTCAAGATTTGACTGAAGAGCCTGATGTCGAAGTTATATCTCAGATCCCAATGGTAAGTAGAAACCTTTCATATTTTATCACTGGATGCCAAGATTTGTGTTCTTGGAAGGTGCAGAGCATATCCAATTACCCCTGTCTAGCAAGTAATGAAATGTAATCTAACTAGTAGTAATACTGTACTTACCAGGGTATGGGACCCACTTCTTTCTTTTACTGAGCATTCTTTTCTTGATCTTATGTAAGATGGTCACAGCATATGAAACCTGAGATCTGCTCCCTTTTTTCAATAGAATTGTCTGCAAACGAATATATTACAGTCGACCCCCGCTATTTGCAGAAAATATGCCTGTTCGCGGTATTTTTCACCAAGACACATTCACAGATTACTGTACTTTCATATAATTTTCATGACTAAATGTACTTAGACTCCGGTATAAGCATTTTTAGAATTTTTTTGTTTCAACTATCATAAATAGGCAGTTCTAAGCCTTTTTAGAACGGTTTTAAGTATTTGCGGATTTTAGCTTTTCGTGGGGACGTCTGGGACCCGTCCTCTGCAAATATGAGGGGCTACTATATAAGTTTTATTTTCATCAAACACAAATGGACTGACCCTGAAATTTGACAGGATTAGGTTCCCTACCTTTTTACCTGTTGTCTGAATGGGTGCAAATGATTACTGAATACCATGTACTGTGTTGTATAATAGATATGGTCACATAATGTCCAGGATATATTCTTGCCCCTTAAGATATTAAGCAGATGACATATACCATACCAACACTTTACTTGGGCTGACTGATGGGCTAAGATGTTCTCTGAAAACCACCATTATCCCTACATTAAGGGTTCGGTTGCCTAATGAGCCCTAAAACATCAGTCGTGGTTCATTATTTGGCAAAGGGGTTTTTATGACCGCATGCCCTTGCTGTCATCAACCACAGTTATTGGCGGTGGGCCTCACTTTTGACTAAATAGTCCACCTGCAAGGCAACAGTTTCCACAGTTATTGGCAGTAGGTTTAGCTTAGCCTTTTACTGGAAAGTAAGACTGCAAGACAGCAGTTTCCCCAGTTATTGGTGCTGGGCCTAGCCTTTTACTAAAAAGTAAGACTGCAAGGCACCAGTTTCCACAATTATTTGCGGTGGCCCTAGCCTTTTACTTAAAAGCAAGACTACAAGGCAGCAGTTTCCACAGTTATCAGCTTTGGGCCTAGCCTTTTAAGTTCACTGATGCTCAAGCATTATCCAGTAGATAAGTTTATAATAATTTCATTGTTTTAATGTGACAAGCTCTGCACCTGCACGCTGTTTAGTGATTACTTCAAGTATTCCATTGGCTTCTTTTTAAGGAAACTTGCCCTGGCCCTTGGTATTAGCCTTTCAGTTGTCTACACCTTTCCTGAGTTATCTAAAGGACATTTTAATCTTGCTTATCATTTTCTTCAAATGTTAATATAGGTCTCCCAGGATCCAAAGGAGGATGATGATTCTTGAAGATGACCTGCGAGTCTTCCTGGTTTAGTATCTGCCATAAAATACTCAGCCTCACCATAGACTCCAACAGGTTATTTTTTGTCAGAAGTGGGCACTTCATACCTTTTGATTCTGTCTTGGATCATCAGTAATAACAGTTTTGTCAGGTTGTATTTGCTTTTAGGTGCCAGCTGATTACTTTATGCAGTGATTAAGTGCTATAAGCTCCTTGTGAATTTTGTCAATAAACTAAAGATGTACTGCTCATGTTTCAAGACTAGAAAGAATATTAGTGAATCATTCTCTGTAGCTGAGATATTTCATTTGCCTCTATGTCTAAGTCCTTTGTCATATATCTGTAATTCCTTCAAGCATTAGTCAGGTTTGTTAAAGAACTTGGTATGAATGAGGTGAATTATTTGCAAAGTTGGTGCTGATACCAAGAATCCTTAAGCATGACTAAGATTCTAATCAGTAAAGTAACATCTGTACAAAAATGAATGGTATTCAGTAGACCCATTTGCTGTTCATTTTCAAATGTGTTGTATAAAGCTCTTTAAAACTGCTCATTTGTTGAACATACTTTATTGTAAGATGTAATCAGCAATTTCAAGAAAGACTTGGCAGGTCATTTTCAAAAATACTCGTCCTCCTTTGGATCCTGGGAAAAATATAGTATTAACATTTAAGGATAATGCTAAGCCTGTAGCAAGGAACAGGACTGTAGTTATACTGTTCCCACTTATCTTCTCTAGGAATCAAGCAAGATCAAAGAAGGGGTTATGATCAAATGTGTAGGTTATCAAATCCTTTGCCATAATCTAATAGATATATGAAGTTCATAGGTAGATCCTCTGACAGGATGTACTGCAAAAAGTAAAAGCTTCAGTTTTGTAAAGAAGGACATTCATCTGGGAAAAAGACTGGTTTTGGGCATGCAAGGTTAGTTTAAAAATTCTGAAGTGGTCTTCAATCTGTACACTATTCCCATCATTCATAAAACCAATCTAAAAGCCTTTATCCGGGTTGGCATCTTAGGTTGTAGTTATAATACAGTTCATTATAATTTTCTTTGGTGGTTCCTTTTCTTCAAAGAAATTCAGAGAGAACTCCTTGAACCTTTCCACTCTGAAATACTAGTTACTGAGAGACTGAAATGACCACTGTTAACCAAGAGAGATATCCTCCAAGAAATTTACTGCTGTGATAAAACTTAGATTCTTAGCAAACTGTGGGATTTTAATGTGAACTATTACATCTGTCAACTTATCCCTCCTTTTGATCTCATAAAGATTGAGTTGCATGCATGGCACTGTGATTCCTTGTGGCAACTCACCAGGGAGGCCACTTTGTATTTAATGATGGTTTAGCTTAAAAGCTAGATCTTGATGGTAGGTTATTATGTTTACCATATCACCAACTATATCTGTGGCATGGTATGTTATTGTGATTATGTCTCATATATGATTCTAAATGTAAAAGAGTAAGTATTTTGTTATCAGTTTTCTTTTTCTCATCCAGTTGTCACTGGTATACATACTAATAGTGTTTGCTACCTTCACTGTACATTAAAGAATACAGTTATTTATTTATTAAAAATTACCCTTATGTGAACATGTAATGGAATTGAATTTTAGGTATTGCGAATTATTGTAATGTGATGTTTGAAATTAATGGCGTTCATCATTTCCAGATCAACAAGCTTCAAGCTAATCTGTATGATCGCTGTGTTGTGGATTTGGTGTCCCAAATGATTGAGGGATGTGGGTGTAAACTAACCACTCTTGATCTTCATTTAGCAGATGATTATTTTTATGCTGCTCAGGTTTGTATATGGCAGATGATTTATAAATATTTTTATATAATTTTTGAAAATAAAGTGATTAGATATTTTTTTCATAGAGATGGCAGAGTAAGCTAAGTTTCAGACCTGGTTTTTGTTTAACGAGAGGCTGATGCTTTGTGCAAACATCCTGTATTATTCACTTGTTTAGGGGTAAATTGAATTTAAGGTACAAGTTTAGAGGCAAATTTGTTTATTTGAATTATAATATCTCAAAAATGCACGTATAATATTGATAAGAGAAAGGTGCTGGTTCTTATTTTTTATTTTTTTACAAAGCAAACTGGATGGTAGAGTGTAAACAGAAATAAGTAGAAGTTCTCTCTTTACTCTTTACTCTTTATCTTCCCGCCACTGGCCAGTGGCATAAGGCTGATACAGTTCCTCTCCATCTGTCTCTATCCCGAGCCATTTCCCTCGCTTCCTCTAAGTTTTGGATTTCATCCTCAAGATCCCTGACAATTATGTCTATCCACCTCGTTCTTGGTCTACCCAGCGGTCTTCTTCCTATTTGTACTGCTCTCAGTGCTCTCTTGGGGTCTCTATTCCCATCCATCCTCTCAACATGTCCAAACCATTTCAGCCTTCCTCTCTTCAACCTGGTACTGACTGGCCTTTGCCTCAATCTCACCCTGATGTCTTCATTTCTAACATAATCATCCCATTTAATGCCAAGTATCCTTCTCAGCAGCTTCATCTCAAAAGCATCCAACCTTTTCTCCTCTGTTCTGGTCAGTGCCCAGGTGGACGAGCCATACATCAGGACTGGTAGTACTACTGCATTGAATATTCTCATCTTAGTTCTCAAGCTGATTTCATGCCTTGACCAAACGTTTTTTCTCAGAAACTCAAAAGCTCTTGCTGCTCCTAGTTTTCTTCTTTGTATATCTTCAATTTGCCTCCCGTCTGCTGTTACCACACTTCCCAAGTAAACAAACTTCTCAACTTGCTTGAGTTCCTGTCCTCTGATTGTCATATCCTCCATGTGCACCCAATCATCATCCTTACTCACAACCATGATCTCGCTCTTCTTTGTGCTGATGTTCAAGCCAAAATTCTGTGTCTCTGTCTCCATCCTCATTACCATACCTACCAGCTCCAGCCACGTATCAGCAACCAACGCAACATCATCAGCAAAGTCAAATCCATAAAAACTTCTCCACCATACTAGCCCCTCTGTTTTCATTCTCCATCACTCTTCTCATTATATGGTCAATATATACATTAAACAAGGTGGGTGACATAACACATCCCTGTCTTAGCCCACTTCCAACTGGGAACCGTCACTTTGCTGTCCATCCAGCTGTACACAGCTGCACACTCCTTGGTACCAGTTCTTTAGTATCCTTATCACTTTCAGTGGTATACCATAGTGTTCTGCCACTCTCCACATTCCATCCCTCCATACTGAATCATACGCTTTCTCCAAGTCTATAAAAGCACAGAATATTGGCTTTGCATACTCCCATCTCTTCTCAATTATCTGTCTTAAGGTGAAAATTTGATCCACTGTTGACCTTCGACTTCTAAACCACACTGCTGTTCTCTAAGTTTCTCTTCTACTATAGGTCTTATTCTGTTAAGTATTACTCTCATGAATATCTTCCCTGGGACTGACAGTAAACTTATGCCCCGATAGTTACCACACTCCCTTTTGCTTCCCTTATTTTTATATATTGGTGTCATAATTGCCTTTTTCCAATCACTTGGTACCACCTCTGTTTTCAAACTTATGCTAAAACAACTCTTAATGCCTCTATCATCATTCGTCCTCCTGCTTTTAGCATCTCTGCAGTTATCCCGCACACGCCTGCAGTTTTTCCATTTTTTACAGATATTAAGGCCTCTTTCACCTCTTCTGCACTAATGTCTTCTTCTTGTACCTCCAGAGCCTCGTTTAAATCTGCAATGCACTCATCCCTACCAGTAGTATCAGCATTTAGGAGTCTTTCAAAATATCTTGCAAACAGATTCCTTTTCTCCATTTCGTCTGTGACCAAGTTCCCATCTTCATCCAACATGCCATCACTCCCTCCAAACTTTTTCTGGCTTGCGTTCCTCAAGAATCTCACAGCTGCAAACATAGCCCTGCTCTCACCAATTTCCATAGCTACTTCAACTTCGGTAGCTCTTTCTTTCCAAAACATGTTTTGGTCATGCTTCATCCTATCACTTAGTTCTCTCAGCTTTCTATTTCTTCGTCTTTTTAGTTGTTGTTTCTTCTCTAAGTCTTGTTCATCGTCCATTTGAACTCTCAACCTTTGTTGCTCTTCACTTAAAACTTTTGCTTCATCACTAAACCAAGGTTTGCTGTTACTTCTCTTATAACCTAACACCTCTGTTGCTACGTCCTTAGTATCTGAACTTAATATTGCCCAGGATTCCTCTGAATCCATATCCATATTTTCCATACCAATTAATGCCGCAAATTTGCCTCCTACCTTCACCTCATACTGTTGTTTAAACTCTTTCATTTCTCAACTTATCCACATCAAACTTTATAGTTCTCCTTTTTTCTTGATTGGCCTGTAACTTTATTCTAATCTTGGATATTACGAGTTTGTGGTCAGAAGGAACACGGCAGCCCCTAAAAGTTCTGGTGTCTAATATAGACTTTTTCCATTTCTGATTTACAATAACATAATCTATCAAATTTTGTACCAATCCATTTGGCGACACCAATGTAGTTTTGTGCTCTAATTTATGGTTGAAATATGTGTTTGTTATAGATAACCCAGATGCACCACATAGCTCTAGGAGTCTTCTCCCATTATCATTTCTAGCTCCAATTCCAAATTTTCCAATTGTTCCCTGAAAGCCATCATACTCTCTTCCTACTTTAGCGTTAAAATCCCCATCAGTAACAACATATCATGTCTTCTAACCCTCTGTATAACTCCAGTTAGCTTTTCATAAAATTCATCCTTCTCTTCTTCTCCACTCTCTTCAGTAGGGGCATACACCTGTATAACGGTGATGTTTGTATATTTACCTCGCAACCTGCAAGTGACTATTCTCTCATCAATACATTCATAATGCTCCAACATTTTTTCAGCTTTCTTACTCAAAGCAATTGCTACACCTCTCTCATGTTCTCCCTGGTCTTTACCAGAATAGATGAACAACACATCCTCTATTCTTACTTTTCCACACCCAAGCCACCTAGTTTCACTCAATCCAGCAATTTCCAAGTTGTATCTCTTGATTTCCTGTGCCACTAAACTTGATCTTCCTGTCATATACATTGTTCTCGCATTTAGACATCCAACTCGACAACTTTCTTTTGTGTTGAAGGGTGGCCGACTCCCTTCTGGTGAGGCACCTCTGTGACCATCTTCCACCAACCTCCTCCCACCAATGTCTTGGGGGTTTGGGAGGAAAGCATCATATGAGCCAGTATGAAGTAAGGGACCAAGGTCCATGGCCACCCTGGCTCGGGCCTCATTAGTATCTTCAGGACCATGGTGAAGCTCACATCTCCCAATGTTCGCAACCCCAACTGTTACAATGAAGATATTAAAAATTGAATTAGTATAAACTATCCATTCAGGTATACATACTCTCAAAATCAGAAATGATAAAAGAAAAAGCACTTTGATATTCAAATGCAGACAACATAGGATGGAAAGGAGCAAGGTAGATAAGTTATGGAAAGCTAAAATTTCAGCAAAAAACATACATACAGTAGTATCTCAGACCTTGAACTTAATCCAGTCCAGAAGGCTGTTCAAAGTATGATTTATTCGAAATATGAAACAAATACTGTTCCCATAAGAAATAAAGGGAATCTGGATTATACATTCCAGCCAACCCAAGAATTCCCCCTTTTCACATTTTTTGTATTATTAAAATGTTAGAAAATTTAATTAAGAGTGTAAAGGAATGAAATGCAGTAGTGCCTCAGGGAAATTAATCTGTTCTGAATCGGCCTTCATAAACCAATTTTTTCGTATCCAGAACTACATTTTACGTGTACATAGCCTAATTCGTTCCAAGCCCTACAAAAACACCACAGTAAATTTTATAATAAAGCTACATTGACTAATAAACAATGAAATACAACAATTGGACCATTCAATACCTAACCTAACAGTGACTGTACCTGTAAAGAAAGTGTATTAGTGCACAGGGTACAAGAAATACTGTGTGTACGTATGTAGTAAAATGTGGAACCTTGCCTTTCGGGTGAGGTGATGTTCGAAAGCAGCGACAGAGGAGGAGGACAAATGGCAGAAAACATGAACACTTAACTTTACGAAACATTAAAAAATGGCAGAAAACATTAACACTAAACTTTACGAAACACATTAACAAATGGCAGAGAACATTAACTTAACTTCACGATTATAATTAAATATACTTTTTTACTTTACGTTTTTTTTTTTTTAATTTAAATTTCTTCACCACTTCCAATTTTCTGTTTTTTCATATCAGTTGGACCTTCCTGTTTGCTTACTACTAAAGGCCTCTTTAAAAAATAACTATCCAAGGAAGGTTGCTTCTGCTTGCTTTTCAAAGTGTTCCTGAAATGACTCGGGCAAACGTCATCAAACTGTGCAAGCATACGACCTGTGTAAGCCTTTTCAGGGTGTGTCTTTTTTACAAATGTTTGCGCCTTATGAAAAGCAGCTAAAACATCCTTACTTTCTAACATTGTCATAGGGTCCTCCTCCTCCTCCTCGCTGCTGCTAGAGGACTCTTCTTGATTGATGTTATGTTGCATGGCCTCCAACTCCTTCACTTCATCCGTCGTAAGCTCCTCTTGGTGCTCCTCGAAAAGGTCATTGATGTCGTCCTCATCGACAACCAGCCCCAAGGACTTGCCGAGTACAACAATCTCATCAAGATCTGGTTGCAAAATGGTTTTAGGATCGTCAACTGTTTCTGAATCTGCATCAGCTTCGCCCATGTTGAATCCCTCGAAGTCTCGGGTGGATACGGCAGGTTCGCCTTGAAACCTCCTGCCAAGCTTGATCGATGAGGTGGATACATAACACAATTTCAAAATGCACCTTCCAAAATTCACGCAGGGTGAGGTTTGTGGTATTGGTGATGTCGAAACATATCTTGAAAAGATTTTTTGAATACAGCTTCTTGAAGTTCAATATCGCTTGCTGGTCCATGGGCTGGGGGAGAAGGGTGGTGCTAGGCGGAAGATAAAGAACCTTGATGAAAAAATACTCCACTAGGGTATCTTCCTCGAGGCCAGGAGGGTAAGCAGGGGCATTGTCCATCAACAGCAGACATTTCAGAGGGAGGCGCTTCTCTTCCAAGAATTTCTTCATTGTCGGGCCAAAACACAGATTTACCCACTCAATGAACAAAAGTCTCATTATCCAGGCTTTTGCATTAGTACCTCCACATCACCGGAAGCTTCTCCTTTAGCACTTTGTGGCCCTTGAAGGCTCAAGGAGTCTCGAAATGATACACAAGTAGGGGCTTGACCTTACAATCCCCACTGGCGTTAGAACAAAGTGCAAGCGTAAGGCTGTCTTTCATAGGCTTATGCCCGGGTAGCTGCTTCTCGTCCTCCGTGATGTACGTCCGATGAGGCATTTTTTCCAAAAAAGGCCAGTCTCGTCACAGTTGAAGACTTCCTGAGAACTGTAACCTTCCTTGATTGTCATCTGGTCAAACATCTTAACAAAGTCTTGGGCCACTTTCGTGTCCGAGTTGGCAGCCTCCCCATGCCACACCACCGAATGGATGCCAGTCTGTTTACGAAATTTATCAAACCAACCCCGAGAAGCCTTGAAGTCTGGGGTTGCCTTCGATGTCCCTTCTCCTCCGTCGTCTTCGGCCTGAGCACTCAGATCACCGAAAATGGCGCTGGCCTTCGGGCAGATTGCCGTCTCGGTTATCGTATCGCCAGCGATTTCCTTGTCCTTAATCCATACAAGAAGCAGCCTCTCCATCTCATCATGGAAAAAATAGTCATGCCCTTGGAAGGTGTAGCTGCTTTGATGGCTTCCTTCTGCTCAAGGATGGTGCCTATCGTCGACGGATTTTGGCCATATGTGACTGTTGCCATTTCTTTGAGTCGGAGGGAAGCCATGGCATCAGCCCCGTTAATGACATCATGGGATCAGTCTTTTTGTATTCCTCCGCCAGTGGCGTCTGCTTCCCCTTCGGCTGAGGGGAAGCCGTGACATCATCACCACTTGTGGTGTCACTTCCATCGATGACATCACTCCCAGTTGTCTCCTCTGCACTGCCTCTCTCAGCTGTGACGTCATCTCGGCCACCCAGTTCAATGCATCTCCCTTCCATGTCATCAGAGCCTTGTCTTGTCGGCTGGGAAGACGAAGGAATCGTGTTGCAACGTCCCCGCCTCCTTCGAAGAGATCGCTCAAGGAACCAGTGTTGTCTTCCTCTCCTTCTTCCCCCTCTACGCCACGTCAGCATATTAAGTGTTGGAAGGCTAAGGACTTTGCTCATTCTTCGCCTACGAGAGAGGAACAACGTGGCCGTGTTCTCGAGAGTGTTGGTGTTTCAGAGAGTGTTAGTGTATCTTCCCATGTGCAATCTGCAGTGGCTGCTTTGTCCTCTGCATCGAATTGCGAGCGTGTTGCAACCTCCCCCGTCCGTGCACATCGCGAGCATGTTGCAACCTCCCCTGTCCGTGCATATGATGCAAGTGTGCCTACTTCTCCAGGGCCTATTCGTTGCCGTAAGGATCTCGTGGCGCCTCTCAACAGGTTTAAGGTGGTGAGTGCAGAGTTGGTGCAGCAAGAGTGTTTGCCTGCCCCCCTCCCTGGTGCTTTTAAGAGTTCGACTCTAGGGGATTCTCCTTCAATCTTGAGTGTTCAGAATTCCTCTCCATCTCACGTTTGTACATCTGCCACGCCTGTGACCATTTGCGGACATGTTAAAGAATCATCTGTTGGAGGAGTGTGTAGTGATGTTCCTAGTGTTGTAGTGGGTTCGTCGCGGGAGCTGGCGCGTGGACCCAGCCCAGACAGGTTAGTTGGTGTTTTGGGCTGTTTGACTGCTTATCCTTCCATTAATTTAAATGAGGGAGGTGCCTTAGAGGAGCCTACACATCCATCTCATCGTCAGTCTCCATTGCCGGAGCAGGATGAGGGGGAGACACAAGAGATTTTGTCTTCCTTATCAGAAGTTGTCAATCTCATTCATGGGTTCAACAATTTGGAAAGTAGGATTCAGGCTCTGTCGTCTTACACTCCTTCTTGCTTAGAAGCTTTGCTGGCAGCTACGCAGGATCCCAAATCATCTTTTCAGCTTCTCTTGTGGGGGTACGTCCAGTCGGTCTTGCATAAGGTTAATGCCTCTGTTTCGGACTGGGACTGTTCGCTTCACTCTCGGGGCTCTGCCAAGCTACTACCCCCACCTCTCACGAGACATAGGAAGTACTATGCTACGAACTCTGCTTTTTTGATGTCTCTCCATCTTAACCCGAACGTCATTTGCCTGAAGCTGGGATTGACTTTGGAACAGGTGAGGTCAGTGGCTCTGTTCTTGTCTCCTCAGGATGCCTCAGTGTTGGAATCTTCGGCAGCCTCCATGTTGCAGATGGTTTCTTGGCTAGACTTCAGGTCTATGGTCATTGCCAAGATAGCTTCTAACAGGTTCCCAGAAGGGTTGGTGAGTGCATTCTTGCTTGCAAGTCTGTTGCAGTCCGGAGGCAAGGCATTTTTGTATATGGCTCACCTGTGTTAATTTTTGGGCAAACCTTCTCCTGATTAGAAGAGACGAGGCTTTATCTAGGATGGAGAGATCAGTTGACACAGAGTCTTTGCTGGCATTGAGAAACTGTGATCTGTTGGAGTCCCAATTTTTGTTTCCTCGTACCAAGCTGGAAAATGCAATAGACCGGCGCTGGGCTGACACCAAAGACAGACTGGTGCACCAGGCCATATCTAAGTCAGTCTCTCGTCCTCGGAGACGTCCGGATCCTCCTCATCCCCCTGTCCAGCAACAGTCAAGAAGATCGTCGCCTGGTAGGCCGTTGAGAAGTTCGATTTCAGCAGGGCCTTCCCACTTGACTCAGCCTAGGTTAGAGGACCAACGTCCCTTTCGCTCTCATTCCTTTAAGCCAAGAAGGGGCCCAAGGGGCAGAGGTAAAGGGGGCCGTCGGTATGTTAGTCGCCTCTCCCTCTCCTGTCCCATGGGTGGGGGGTTGCCTGGCTGGCCATTGGGCCAAGTTGTACCCCTTCAGATGGGGTACATACTGCCATTCGATTTCTCTCCTCCTCTGTCGGACAAGCCGCAGCGCAGGAAGGCATATCCTCCAGATTCTCTGAAGTTCTTGGCTCTTTGGTAGGAAGTGCAGAAAATGCTAGA
Organism: Macrobrachium nipponense; assembly: GCF_015104395.2. Lineage (NCBI taxonomy): Eukaryota > Metazoa > Arthropoda > Malacostraca > Decapoda > Palaemonidae > Macrobrachium > Macrobrachium nipponense. The sequence continues at coordinate 6,968,550 of NC_087213.1, read as the reverse complement.
CAAGGGTGCAATAGAGGAAGTGGTATGTCCATCTTCGGGGTTTTACAGTCACATCTTGGTGCCCAAGGCGTCGGGAGGTTGGAGACCTGTGATCAACCTATCCACCTTGAATCACTTCATCAGGAAGACACGGTTCAAGATGGAGACCCCGCGTTCAGTGTTGGCAGCCGTGAGGGAAGGCGACTTCATGTTGTCGATAGACTTAAGAGGCGCATACTTCCAAATTCCTATTCGTCCGACGTCTAGGAAGTTCCTTTGCTTCTCTCGGGGACAAGGTCTTCGAGTTCAAAGTCCTATGCTTTGGGCTAACAACAGCCCGTCAAGTGTTCACAAGGGTCTTCTCTCTCGTGTCAAGTTGGGCCCATGCTCAGGGGATCTGTTTGCTGAGGTACCTCAACGATTGGTTGGTCTTGGCAGTTTCCAGGGAAAAGCTGCTGTAGGACAGGGATCATCTACTTCAGTTTTGTCTGGAACTGGGCATCGTAGTCAACCAGGAAAAGTTGAACCTCGTACCCATTCAAAGGATTCTCTACCTGGGCATGGTCATCGATACGACAGTTGCAAAAGTTTTTCCATCAGATCAGAGATTGAAGAATTTGCGTGTGGTGGCACGCGACTTCCTGTTGGACCCACATCAGTTAGCTCATCAGTGGCAGGTTCTTCTGGGAGTGTTATCTTCCCTGGAGAAGCTGGTCCCTCATGGGTGTCTGCATCTTTGGTCTCTGCAATGGAGACTGGGAGAATTCTGGTCTCTGGCGGGGGACTCACCCCGTTAAAGGTTCCTCTGTCTTTGGAAGTGAGAGAAGACCTTCGTTGGTGGTTGGACAACTGGAATCTTTCGAAGGGTTTCCCTCTGCGTTCTCTTCCGCCGGACTTCCTTCTGTTCTCAGACGCCTCCCTCGCAGGTTGGGGGGCTCATTGCTTCAGGTGTTTGGAGTTTGGAGGACAAACACCAACATATCAACGTCTTGGAGTTGAAGGCAGCCTTCCTGGGTCTGGAGTTTTGGGAGAAGGTAGAGGGTCATTCTGTCGTTCTCATTTCAGACAACACCACAATGGTAGCCTATGTGAACAAACAGGGAGGCCTGGTTTCTCATTAACTTCACGCCTTGACCATTGAGGTTCACCAGTGGGCTGTCAGCAGTTTGGTAGAGGTCTCAGCCAGGTATATCCCAAGGAAACGGAATGTGGTCGCAGACAAACTCAGTCGTCGGGATCAGATCCTAGGCACAGAGTGGTCCCTTCATCAAGTGGTAGCAGACAAGCTCTTCCAAGTTAGGGGGAGACCCACGCTGGACCTTTTTGCGACTCGCTTCAACAGGAAGCTGGAGATATTCTGTTCAGTGGTCCCAGATCCTTTAGCGTTAGCAGAGGATGCATTCCAACATCCCTGGGACAACCTGGAGGTGTATGCCTTCCCTCCGTTTCGTTTGTTCCGTCAAGTTCTGAACAGGCTAATGAGTTCACAGGGTCTCAGGATGACTTTGGTAGCCCCATCTGTGGCCTCAGGCCGAATGGTTCCCAGATCTGCTGTCATTGTTGTCACAGGTTCCGAGGAAAATTCCCCCTTGGCAGCATCTCCTGTGTCAGCCGCAGCAGAAAGGTTCCGCCAGTTAGTAGAATCCGTCTTTTCACGGTTGGAGGCTATCAAGTATCTCCTTCGAGCGAGAGGCTTTTTTCAGAGAACAGCTGGGCACATGTCCAGCAGTCAAAGAAAGTCGACCTCCGTGGTTTACCAAGGCAAATGAGTGATCTACTGTGATTGGTGTCGTAAACTGTGTTTTTCTCCACTTGCAACCTCTATTCCATTTCTGCCATTAGAGGCTACTGGGCAGCCTTGAGTTTGGTGTTACACCTTAAAGATATCGACATCTCCTTGTCCTGGGAACTTTCCTTGCTAGTTAAGGGGTTTGAGCAGTTGAGTTCTCCTAGGGAGCTCAAGCCTCCGAGGTGGGAAGTTTCCTTGGTTCTCAAGAGCTTCACTAAAAGTCCATATGAGCCTTTGCGTCGCTCATCTGACAGGAACTTGACGCTCAAGACAGTTTTCCTTCTGGCCTTAGCATCTTCCAAGAAGATACCAGAGCTCCACGGTCTGAGCTATGACATGAAGCACACCAGGGGTTGGGGGTCGATGTCCTTCGAATTTGTCCCAGAATTCCTGGCCAGGACCCAAAATCCCTCTGTGCACGATGACAGGTTCACTTCATTTTCCATTCCATCTCTGAATGACTTTCTGGGTGGTGATGCTCAGGAGCTTTTGTTGTGCCCTGTCTGGGCCCTGCATTGTTATCTTAAAAGGACTCGGCACCTTATACCAGGCTGCTGCAGAATTTTTGTTAGCACAGGCCATATGAAGAAAGTGGTGTTTAAGAATACGTACTATCTCTTTTTGGATACGGGAAGCCATCAGACAGGCATACTTGGCTTTTGATGATTCCACCACCACGTTTGTGCAGGCTAGAGCGCATGATGTTAGGGGTATTGGTCCCTCTCTGGCTTTCAAAAAGAACTTGGCTGTACATAGAGTGCTGAGCACTTGTACTTGGTTACGCCAGTCCACGTTCACCTCTTTCTATCTTAAGGATGTTGCCCACAGATCTATGGACACGCTATCCCTGGGTCTAGTGGTGGCTTTCCTACAGGTTGTGTAACTGATAGTTGCCCTTAACAGGACACTTTTGTATCTTACCTAAGATGATTGTGTGGATGAGAGAATGAGTGAGTTAGCTGGTCTCCGCCTTTCTCTTGTACCTTTCCTCCTTCCTTCAAGTGAGTTAAGGAACAGACATGTCATTCACTGGACTGGTCTGATACAGGTAAGTAGGTAGTCATACTGATAGTGTGGTCGCTTGATATATGAATATCAGACCCTCTGTTCAAGGAGTTGAGAGCACTACAAACCCTGGTGTATTGGTTTGCTATTGGACAGTCAAAGTTTCTCTTTGGTTTCCTATACTATGATTCTCCCATATATCATTTTATGTCACTCAGGGTCTGAGTGGTTAGATATCAATTTATCTAGCTTCTTAGCGGGCTTCATTCCCTCTCCAGAAGTCATTTCTTCTGGAGTTGGACTGGTGGGTAGGCCCCCAGCCAGTTTAGGATGCCTTGTACCTCCCTCCAAGTATGAGTCTATCCTATTGTTAAGACCAAAGGTTTGTTTGCGTATGAACAAATGACAAGTTTTCTAAGACAATTTGTATGTTTCATAGCTACAAACCTGAGGTCTTAACATTATACTTCCCACCTCTAGCCACCCCTCTGTTTGTTAAGACATCCTGAGTTGGGAAAGACTGACACGGTGGCGAAGGTGCGTGGCCTTTTACCACTGTTCCCCCGATTTACTTATGCGTTGCCAGATATCACAAGATTCCTTGCTTTCATCTGCGTTGCAACCAGATCCAGCTAGGCGTTAGAAATTATTCTATTGTTAAGACTTCAGGTTTGTAGCTATGAAAAATACAAATTGTCTTAGTAAATTTGTCATATTATGGAAAGTGCTAGGCTAACTTAAATTCTTCATAATGAGGCATATATATGTATGTCTCAGCATCTTAAATTTACCTTAAAAAGTACAAAATGTCTGCCATCCTTTTCTGTATGCTTTGAAGATGATACAGACCCATCTTTTTTTTTTTTACCTTGCAGGTTCATAATGTGGTGGCTCGCTGCTGTCCAAACTTAGTAAATCTAAGTTTTTCAGGAGATTACAAAGTGAGTGTCAAAGAATAGTTTTCACTTAATAGTTTGCACTATAATATAAATAAGTATACTTAGGATTACCAAATTACTTTTTCATTTACTTGTGTGTACACTTATGAATATTTTTCATAACTTAAATTTATCTATAATAAATCTTAACTATGTCACAGTGGTACCCTTGAGTAATGTTTTCTTTTTAAAAGCCAGATGACAACTATAGTAATAGCTGAACTGAAAAACCAAGACAAGAAAATTGTCAGTTTGTCTTGCCAGACAGAGAAATGAATTTGCCCAAGGTCCTGCAAGAACCATAGGATTTCATTCATGAATGGAGTAAAATAAATTATTTTAGTTTGGGCTCTGTCAAATCTCATAAACTTGCAACAAGGCAGAGCAAACAGCTCATTTTAGTTTAACAACCACTGCTGAATAAATTCCAAGCAAATATAATAAAATATTACATTTTAATGTCAAGGTCTCTTGGTTGAAAAGAGCAAATTGCCAGTCACCCTCAGTAACTAGATAATCTCCTGTTCATCTGTATCATTTTGTAAGAATCAGCATCTTTTATTCGAAAAGGATTCTTTGGTAATGGATTTGTGTTTGGTATTTTTTATTCGAAAATTACTGAGACATACGTACAGATTTACATCAAACACAAGATGCTTGTATTTTCCAAAAGTAGGGATTTTTCTGCATACATATATTCCTGATGACTAACCCTTAGAGGGTTTTGGGTTGGTTGCCAAAATATCTCTACCAGAAAACACTCCTATAACTGACTGAGCAAAAATGTGTAGTAATGATTATTTGGGATGAATCTTACCTACTGTTAAAGTTAGCTTGTATCTCTATGCTGGTAGGCGAGTCAGCATTCATACAAAAGATTGCTTGGCTGGCCCAGAAGATTTTCTAGCTCACCTGTTCTCTGCTTGGCTGAACCTGAAGACTGTCTGGTTCACCTGTTCTCCACCAGGTATGCTGGAATGTCTTAGCCCTAGTCAGAATTCTCCTTGCCACCATTGGGTATAGGCGATTGATGGTATTTTGTGAATTTTGCTGTTTAATCATGTCACAGTACTGTAATTTGAATCTTCTTAGGATTCCTTCCAGTGGAAGCAAAACGGTTAACATCAGTTTATGTAGGAATGATGTCTGTGTAAGCAGGATGCCTAAATTTGAGTTAGATCAACATGATGTTTTTACTGGTTGCAGGGGTACAGTGTGTAATCTAGAAATTGTATATGCGAAATGTAGGGACTGACCTAAAGATGTTATGGTTAAAATTAAGTATATCTCAGTTTAACCAGACCACTGAGCTGATTAACAACTCTCCTAGGCTGGCCTGAAGGATTAGATATTTTTATGTGGCTAGGAACCAATTGATTACCTGGCAACAGGACCTACAGTTTATTGTGGGATCTGAACCACATTAAATCAAGAAATTAATTTCTAATCAACAGAAACAAATTCCCCTGATTCCACGTCGGCAGCGTGGGGAATAGAACTCAGGACCACCGAACCTGTAGGCGAGCACGTAAACCACTCGTCCAGCGAGTCCCCAGTCGTTCGGCACTTGCTGGAACATTGCTCTTCTCTTTATCCTCATTTGATGGAGGAAAGAAGTTATGTAGAGACTAGGTAACTGTTATCTTCTAGCATTTCAGTCTCCATTGAGTCTGAAGAAGCCTAAGCTTTCTCCTAAAATTAGAGCGTGTTTTGATGAAATATCTTTTATTCTGGGTCACAGTTTCCTTTAAGTCTGCCAGCTCTAGTCTTCCTAGTTTTTTCAAGTCACAGAGAGCTGCTTCTTACAACACAGTTCTGATTTTCATGATGATCAACAACAGTTCTGATTTCCATGATTGTCTTGGTCCAACAAAAAGACAAACTCTTGAGACTGGCAAGGTGTTTTGGTCGAATGCATAGATAGAGACTAATTTGGACAAAGAAGGTGAATGTTCTTTTGCTTTCTCTAAATTGGCCTTGAATAAGAGAGAACAGTTGTGCTCTTGTCTTTCGCCTAATGTCTCTCCTACTGAAAAGATGGCTGCAATTTTGATTTCCCCTTTGGATCACCTTCTGAATCTGTCTCATTTAAGGGAGTAAGGGAGGATAATTCTGCACAGGAAAATAGGGAATTTATCAGACTTAAGGAAGCCAATAAAAGGACTGCTTCTTCGTTTCCTTCTGGTCCTCCTGTCAAAATTCGTCCTTACTTGTCTCATGACTCTTCTTGGATTTCCAAGACCTTTCGTAGATCTGTATCAGGCTTCAATAAAAACAAAACTTCTAAGGCTTTTAGAAAGAAATGAAGCTTAAGTGATCGATGCTGGATGTAAACAGTGCAGATGAATTAATATAGCTGTATTCTGCTCTGTTTGTTGGCCTTGGGGAAAACATTTTTCAAGACAAAAATACACTTTACAGTACTCTTTGATTACTTTATTTGGCTGTGTTTACATTGATATTACAGTATGGTACTGTAATCAATACATTAAATTTTTTTATTGTGAATGTATAGTATTCATTCACGAAATATTAAAATAAAAATATGTACAAAGATAGCTGTGACGTCACCAAGCCCAAAGTTTGTTTGTATGTACATACTATTGTACAGAGTGTAATAGTAGTTACACTGTTCTCCAAACTACCCACTTATTGTAGATATGCTGTAAACTCTGAGAACACTTTACTTACAGTAAATATAATTTCAAAATCATCTTACAAAGCACAAAAAAATCAATAAAATAAGTCTTATGGGAAAGAGTCTAAATGTCAGGGGAAGATTATATAATTATTAATATAGTAACATATATTGCATGAGAAGGGAAGAGATGCTTCAGTGTGCAGTTGTAGCCTATCGTGATTCATCGGACTGCACTGCTTAACATAGATTATTAGTGATTCCATATAATTTATGTAATCTCTCTCTCTCTCTCTCTCTCTCTCTCTCTCTCTCTCTCTCTCTCTCTCTCTCTCTCTCTCTCTCTGTGACCACATGAATGGTAATATGTAGTATGTAGACTACTAGCTGTAAGCCATAGGCTCATCAATATGTATTAATATACAGTAAACCCCTGTATTCACAAGGGATGTGTGTCCTCCTCAGTATTTTGATAGTTTCATCACAAAAAGTGCATGTATTCACAAAAATTATATAAAAATACAGTAATCTGAATATTTTCAGTGATACACTGCAAATAGGCAAATTTTTTTGCTAATATAATGGGTATATATGGCCCAGGGAAATATAGTAATAGCAGTTACCACTCTTCCTACAAACTTCCCACATATTTTAGATATGCTTACTGTAAATATCATTGCAAAGTCATCTTACAAAACACAAAAAAATCATTCAAATGTATAGTTGCACAGTATGGTGAGTAAAGTATTCAATGCATATTTGTGCCCCCTCATTTTGGGACCACCTTGACGTGGTGAGGGGGCTCTCGAACCTCAGGAATCTCTTCCCAGGTTCGAACCCAAGAGTCCCATATGACATTATATATTTTCGAGTAAACTTATGTGGACTTTTCCATTTTTTGCCAAAATTTTTAAAAGCAAATAAATGAGAAAACATATCATGGCTTAACGTGGAGTTAAATCCGAAGCTAAATAGTGAGAACTGTGGTAGATCCATCATCTACCCGACAATGTTCGGACCTGTTTTTTCAGGCGGAACTATTCTGTGGAGCTGGACCACGGATTCCAGGGGCCTGGCCGGTTCTAGGAATAGAACTCTCGGCATTCTATCCAGTTTGCCCATAATGTGATTAGGATGGGGATAATTGTATTAACATAATACTCTTAGTCCTAGCAAGCGGGTTCTGCTTACACTTGGGCCATACTAATCATGTTATGCCATCCCTTTTGGGGTAGGGTAGGGATGCGGACATTTGGGAGTCCTTTCTCACTTGTGCCTTTGGCAGAAGATTTAACTTCGCGAAGGGCCAATGATATCTTTTCAAGAATTTTTTTTTTTTTTTTTTTTTTTTTTTTTTTTTTTTTTTTTTTTTTTTTTTTTTTGGTTTTTTTTTTTTTTTTTTTTTTTGTTGTAAAAACTCAAAATTTATGAACTGTAAATAAATGATTTGAGTACCCCTGGGCCCCATGATGGAAAAACTACGGCACAGTTGATGACCATTGGCACGTCACTCCCGAATTTCCTAGGTACTGCCACAAGTAGTGAAAGTACTATAAAGATACAAAGGAACACCTGTTCAAGTAAAGCAGCAGAACCAGAAAACCAAATAGAGTGCATAAATAAAAAAGAAACAAACAAACATAAATTGGTAAACTCCAATATCGTAACAATGGAAACCATATATGATGAACAATAATTCTGAATTAGAGACAAATAATCCTCCCAGCAATACAGAAAAATATAAAAATCATAATAGACAAGCAAACATACATAAAAACAAGGACCAAAAAGAAACAAAAAAATTACCGACTTAATCCCACATTGGTACATTTTGATGACCTCTTTGGACCAGATAATTGGTCAAGATTTCTAGTCCTCAAAGCTGACAACAAAATCTCAGCAGCGATGCTAGAAAACAAATTACTTAACATATATCCAATCACAAGACCATGGAAATGCAAGAAACATTTTTCCCCAATGGACAATGAATGGCTTATCCAAGTAAACCAATTAAAATGCAGTCCACTGCCTTTTTAAGTATAACAGAAATAAATAATATAAAGGTATAATTACAAGCCACGAAACATTGAATTATGTACAGGGGTACAGTCATCCTACCCAATAGCGAGCAGGAGCTTCCTTCAAAACAACTATTGCCTAGACTCCCTAAAATTGGAGATATAACAATACCACTTATTTAGAAATATACTCTTATTTCAAGTAGGAAAGATAAAAGTAAAAATATCAACATTGCCAAAATAAAATTTACAGGCCAAGACTTACCATTTAAAATAAAAATTCTAGGACAAAATAGAAGTTTCGTCCTTTTGTTCCTAAACCATTACAATGTACACAGTGCTCAAGGGTATGGACACAAACATACAAAAGATGCCCGTCGTAATAAAGCTATATGTGCAGTCGTGCTGCATCAGATGACCATACCACTAAATTGGGAACTGAATCAATCAAAATGTATTAATTGTGGACTAGCCCATCACGCAAAATCTAAGGAGTGTTCATTTTTACCAATATAACACAGAACTTCAGTTGTTAATAAATAGGACAGGAATGTCAGTCATGGAAGCCAGACTTGAGCTAAAAGTAAGAGGCGTTAACAATCCATCCAAAACCCCCACCTTTTCAAATGTGACTAAAAATCAAGACATCAAACAGCACAATGACAAACAAGATAGTATAAACAGGGGGAAACTGGATTTCATACCAATAATACTGAAACACAAAATAAAAGTGATATTACAACAACCAATACCACCACTAACATAGATGATTCAGTTATCCATGGAAAAGAACTTCCAATAGAAGAAGAATTAAATAATGATGTATAATCGAACTGGCAAAAAGAAAAGAATTCTAGAAAGAACCCCACCTAAGGAAAAAAGGTAAATATTGAAAATTACAATCAATCCAGAGAGACTCAACTACACAGGGGAGAACATTTTAAAAAGGATATAAACTAACCTCATCACAAGTGGAAATACAACAATTACCCTCAATCTCAATCAAACAGCCAACAATCTGGACAGTAAAGATCACTCTTTACAAGTTCCATCAAATAATACTAATGAAAATCATACCATTAAACCAAACCAAAATATAACTATCACCCCCCAACCATCCACAAGACCGAAATATCCATTAACAACAACAAAACAAATAACCCCTCAAACCAACAGTCCTTATCACTACAGAAAAGGAACAATAGAATTACAAAACCAGAAATTTCTAAAGCTAGACCAAAAACTTCTGAACCAATAATTAACATTACCAAACATGCTTCATCTTGTGGTTGTAATGAATGCTTTGTAAGTACATATAACCAACTAACTACCAAGACAGAGGACACAGTACGAAATGTATTGACAATTTTACCAAAATTAAGGAGGTGCCCTTTAACACACCAACATGAGAACGAATTATGTTCTGAATCCTTAAAAATACAAAAGGAAATTATAAAATCAAAAATAGACTTATTAATATTCAACTATGAAAAACAAACAACTGCAGAATCTAATAACCAACATACAAATACAACGATTAAAAACCACAAATAAATTCAATGCATATAAACTACGAGATAAAGTAAAATCAGCAATCAATTTACAGAATTTAACACCAATTCCTCCCAATAATGGAATATAAAATCATTCAATGGAATATAAATGGTCTCTTAACCCGACTACGTCTGGGGGTGAATAAAAAACAAAAGAATCATACGAGACCACAACCCAATGTGCATATGTCTACAACATATAGGAAGTAACCCTACAAAATATCCAACACTATAAAATTGCCTGTTATTCACCAACTGACGGTGGAAAATTAGGCACAGCCATATACGTTCATAATAGCATTACATATGAACCTGTTGACATACCATCTATGCCATATCAAATAACATCAATTAAACTGTATATGCCTGATAAAAGTAAAATTACTATTGTAATTTATATAACCAACCAAATTTCAATGCAAATTTCAGTGATTTTTCTGAACTTATTAGCAAAAGTATACAGGAACCACTACTTATAGTAGGAGATTTTAATGCACATAATCCATTATGGGATAATAATAACCCCACTGACACATCCGGAATCAACATAGAGAATACTATAATGAAACACAACCTGTATGTCTCAATGAAAGTGAAGTTCCAACATATTTTTCAAATACACACCTAACCTTTTCTCAATTGACATTTCATTATGTTCAAATGATGTAGCGGAGAAATTTGAATGGAACGTCCTAGACGATTCATACACAAGTGACCATTTCCCAATCATTCTGAACTACTTAAGTAATGTCAAAATATTGCCACCTACAAGATATAATATCCAAAAAGCTAACTGGGATAAATATTTCCTATACACACGAAACATACCACCATTCCCACATAATGAAGATCACAATACTACATGTGGAATCCTTCTCAAACTTCATAATAAATGCTGCAGATAAAAGTATTCCAAAAACCAAAACACATTCCACAAAATCCCCTGTCTCATGGTGGAATCCAACATTAACAACATTAAGTAAAATAAACATATATTGAGTCGCAATCTAAACAGACTCAAAAACTCGCCTTAAATCACTCAACAAAATGCCCTATAGTATAACATATTAAACAAAATAGTTATAACAAACATAACAATTAACCACATTAAACCACTATATAACAAATATACAGCCAAATTTAGAAAAACGGTAATAGCTGAAAAAATCGCATCATGGAAGGAATATGTCCTCAAACATATCTTCAAACACATCCACAAGGGATGTCTGGCTGGAAAAGATAAGGAAAATCAATGGAAAACATATAAGACCTCCAAGAAGTGCAATACATTTAAATGGAAAAATATACCATGATACTTATGAAATATCAAACATAATTGGGAAACATTTTGAAAACATCAGTGCTTACTCCAGCCTAGATACACATTTTCAAAGTATCAGAAAACAAAAAGAAAATATAATACTCAATTTTGAAACTCTTGAAGACCTGGAATAAATCTATATTTTTAACATGGATGAACTAGATAATGCCATCAACTCTTGTCATCCCTCTGCACCAGGATATGATAAAATATCATTTGAAATGATAGAAAAATTAGCTCCTATAGCTAAAATCATATTATTAAAATTTTACAATAGTATCTGGCTAAAACGTGTCTTTCCTGATAAATGGAAACATGCCATAATTATTCCAATAAACAAACCAGGAAAGGATGCAAGTAATCCATCCAATTATAGACCGATATCTCTAACAAGTTGCCTATGCAAAATCTTAGAAAAAATGGTTAATGCACGATTAACGCATGTAATAACCAAAGAATCCATTTTAACACCAACACAATCTGGTTCAATAGCTGGCAGATCAACCCTAGATCCCTTAACACATTTAGAAGATCATATCAAAAAAGGCTTTGAACAAAAGAAATTAACAGTAGCTATATTTTTTTTGATATAGAAAAAGCATACGATACAACATGGAAACATAACATCATGCAAAAACTCCAAATCCAAGGGACTAAGAGGCCACTTACCAATATTTATTAATCTTCTTAACAAACAGAACTTTTCAAGTAAGAGTAGAAAACTTCCTACTCAGTAACCTATAAACTGGAAGAAGGAATCCCTCAAGGTAGTGTCTTGAGCTGTACATTGTTTGCTTTAGCAATCAATGACATTACTATAAATTTACCAAGTGGTGTAAAAAAACAGTTTATATGTTGATGACTTTGTCATTTACTATACGAGTAGTAATCTGAGACACGCTCAGAGAGTTCTTAGTACTGCCATTTCAAATATATGTAGTTGGGCAAATTCAGTTGGATTTAAATTTTCAACTGATAAAACAAAAGCAATCGTCTTCTACAAAGACAAAAGGTGGATGAAGAACCAAACAATCAAACTGCATTTTATAGCACTGAAATACAATTTTGTACAAAATCAAGTATCTAGGAGTAATATTTGATCAACATTTAAATTGGAAGAGCACATCAAATACATTAGAGCCAAGGGCATCAAAGCCCTTGCCATATTAAAAAAGTTATCACACACTAATTGGGGAGCAAAGCGAGACATTTTATTAATGATATATAAGGCAACAGTCTTATCCATAATAGATTACTGCTGTCTAATATATTCATCCGCCTCAGAATCTGCATTAAAATCTCTCGATGCAGTGCACCATGAAGGCGTGCGATTGTGCACAGGAGCTTTCCGATCGTCCCCAACAAACTCACTTTTGGTGGAGGCAGGTATTTTGCCCTTAAAACACATCACCGTAATTTAATAACAATACAAAGAGGTCTTTCAATGCAAGCGGGATCGTCTCCTGCAACTTACTGCTTCCAAAACTGTAATCAAGTAACAGCAGTTAATAGTACAAGCTCTTTCCAAAAAGAGCTAGATACATAATGAACTACATAATATGAATCCAATTTTTCACCCACCAATGGAATTGCCACCACCATGGATTTAAATAGAGTAAGATATGTACCTCCCTGTCTTACCTACTCAAAAAACAAATGACAAGTACGGAAATGTACCGCCAACATGCTTTGGAACCACATTAGAAGAAAAGGCGACAAATTTATGATATATACAGACGGCTCCAAAAATAATGTTGGAGTAGGAGCATCTGCATATTCGAAAAATATGTTAAGTAAAAAAAGCCTACCTTCAATATCATCAGTATTTACTGCTGAAGTCACAGCCATACAGATGGCTCTAGATATGATATCTGAGGCAAAAAGCAAGTGTGTCTGTAATTTTCAGTGACTCCACGTAGCGCTATAGATGCAATAGGACAGTATAAATCAGGAAACCAAATAGTACAGGAAATTCAAATAAAAATTCATCAACTCCTCCAATCAGGAATATCAATGGAAATATGTTGGATCCCAGCACACGTGGGAATAAAAGGAAATGAATATGCAGACTCTGCTGCAAAATTAGCCTGCACTATCCCTCCAACAATTTCATATGCCCCAGTGTCAGACTGGGTAAAATCAGTTAAAACATTAATTTACCAGGATTGGAAAGAAGAATGGGCCTCGGTGCCAACAACAAACAAACTTAAAAATATAAAAACTGAAGTCTATGCATGGAGGACATCCTCACAGGAGGAAAGAGCAAAAGAGGTGATCCTAACAAGGCTACGTATAGGACACACAGATTCTCACATGGTCACTTGATGTCAACACCACATGCTGACCCAGTGAAATGTAACAGATGTCAAATACCCATGACAGTGCAGCATTTGCTTGTTGAGTGCCCAAATTGGACCCAGCAAAGATCTATTTATCTGCGGAGTTCAGAAATGAAAAATATTCTTGCGGAAAGCAGGGATTTTTCAATTAATAAAATCATAAATTTTTTTAAATAAGACGGGTTTCTCAAATAAAGTCTAATTTTTTTTTTTTTTTTTTTTTCTCAGGATTGATCCCTGAGAACCAGCCCGAGAAGAGTCTACTTGAGACTCAGAGGTCTGGAAAAACTAACACCTATTAATAATAATAATGCATATTTGTTGGACCTACTCTCACACAGTTCTCTTAACTTTTGTTTAAAGAGTAGTGTTTCTAGTAATTTTTGAAGTGCACATTTGTATACACATAATTTATTGCAGTGGTCCTAACGCCCTGCTTCTGTAATCTTATGGGGAAGAGCCTAAATGTCAGAGGAAGATTATTAATATAGTAACATATATTGTATGAGATGGGAAGAGATGCTTCGCTGTGCCGTTGTAGCGTATCATCATTCGTCGGACTGCGCTAAATCATCATTGTCATCATAACTAACATGGGCTAGTCATATTGACCCCTTGAAAATTAAGGTAAAGAAGTCCCTTAACATTTTAAAAGTGGTCAGGTATTAACTGGGGTGCTGATAGGAGGTCACTTTTATGGATATATGACTCTCTGTAAATCAAATCTTGAGTATGGTTGCCAAATCTACTCTTTGGCAAGTGCAAGCAAACTTAAGGAGTGGGAGTTATGAATAGTCATCATACTGGTCTAAGAATATGCTCTGGTGCATTTAAGACATCTCCAGTTGAAGTCTATATACCGACTCTGAAGAGCTCCCTCTAGACTTGCATGAAGAGGAACTGGGACTGTTGTATATGGTCAAATTTAGAGCTTCCTCAGAAAACCCTGCAGAATCTATTCTTAACCAAAATGATCCACAGCAGTTTGCAAATAGTAAAGAATCCAAGCCTTTTCATGTAAGATTTAATGGTGCAGTTGACAGTGTGTCTGTTAAAGACCAAAAAATTAAGACAATATATTGCTCTAAGTTGCCTCCTTGGTTGACCCCAGAACCATCAGTCTGTCTAAAAGCTGAGGTTAAAAAAAATGTTAATGTCCAAGAAGTGAAGGCTCGTTTCCTTGAGCATGACCAAATACATTCAGGTTCTGTTAGTGTGGAACCATCACGACAAACACCTTCACATCAACTTTCTGGAACTCAAGGCAGCGTTTCTTGTGCTTCAAGAATTCTGGGAACGACTCATGGGGCACTCGGTGGTGTTGATGAGCAACAACACCACAGTAGTGGCATATGTCAACAAACAGGGAAGCCTAGTGTCCCTCCCGTTGCACCAGTTGACGATGCAGGTGCACGAGTGGGCCGTAGCGCACTCGGTAGAGCTGTCAGCCATATACGTTCCAGGCAAGAGAAACGTAGTGACAGACAAGCTCAGTCATCAGAATCAAGTGATTGGGACAGAGTGGTTCTTCACCCAGATATGGCGGAAAGGCTGTTCGACCTGTGGGGGCGTCCAGTAGTGGATCTGTTCGTCACCCGGCGCAACAGAAAACTGCAGGTTTTCTTCTCAGTTGTGCCAGACACATGGGCAGCTGTAGAGGATGCATTCCAACATCCGTGGGACAACCTCGTAGTTTACGCCTTTCCCCCGTTCTGCATGATTTGCATGGTGATCAGCAGGGTGCAGGTCACCAGCAATCTTTGGATGATTCTGGTGGCACCCAAATGGCCTGAGGACCTGCTGGCTCTTCTCTCGGAGGCAACGCAAGAGATAACCCCACGGCACAACCTGCTGTGCCAACTGCACATGGAACGGTACCACCAGGCAGTACATTCCTTGTGTCTTCACTGCTGGCTGTTATCCACTGTCTCTTGGGAGCGAGAGGCTTTTCTCGCCGAGCAGCAACAGATATGGCTGGATACCTCAGACAGTCCTCTGCAGCAGTATACCAGGGAAAGTGGTCTGTCTTCTGTGGTTGGTGTAGACAGGGTCTCTCTCCGCTCAGAGCCACGCTTCAGCAGATAGCGGATTTCCTCATCTTTCTTCGCCGAAAGAAGCTCCTCTCTGTCTCTGCAGTCAAAGGATACAGAGCCGCCCTGGCCCTAGTCCTTAAGCTGCAAGGAGTTGATATTTCCTCCTCCATGAAAATATCTCTCCTGATGAGGAGCTTTGAGAGGTCTTGCCCTCCCAGGGAACTCAGGCCCCCGGGGTGGGATGTGTCTTAAGGAGTTTGACTTGTAGACCCTACGAGGCTCTCCGAGAGTCATCAGACAGGGATCTGACCCTCAAGACCGTCTTTCTGCTGGCCCTGGCATCGGCGAAGAGAGTAGGAGAACTTCATGGTCTTTCCTTCGATGTCAAACACTCGAGGGGATGGGGATCAGTTGAGCTCAATTTCGTCCTGGATTTCGTAGCGAAGGCTCAGAACCCTTCGGTCCCTGATGCCAGGTTCGAGTCCTACACGATCCCCTCCCTAGAGGACTTCACTGGTAAGGATATGGAAGAGATGCCGCTTTGTCCTTTTAGAGTGGTACGGCGCTATCTGAAGAAAACTCGACAACTCAAGCCTGAGAATCGACGCCTCTTCGTATGCACCGGGGTGACCAAGAAAGAAGTGTCCAAGAACACTGTTTCTTTCTGGCTTCATGAGGTGATCAGGAAAGCATATGACTCCGAGAGGAGTGCCGACACCAGTACCTTTCATTCGAGAGCCCACGAAGTTAGAGGTATTGGTCCAACCCTTGCATTCTGCAAGAACGAGTCTGTTGCACAGGTGCTGAAGCCGGTGATGTGGTCCAACCAGACCACCTTCAACTCCTACCTTCGGGATATTGCCCATAGGTCCTTGGACACTTTTTCATTGGGACCCATGATGGCTGCTCAACAAGTTGTGTAGCTTACCCAGCTTCTTTAACAGGACAAGGTTGCATCTTGTCCTTGTGATATCGCATGAATGGAGAATGAATGAGTGTGCGACTGGCTCCTCTGTCCTCCCTTTTTTCCCTCTCCCTGCGGGCAGAGGGTAGCGGTCGTCACATGCTGGACAGGACGACGGTGCAGGTAAGCTACGTAATTAGGGATAGAAGCACTTATCCGTCCCTTCCCTAGCGAGGGGGGAAGCAGACAGCAGTAAGAGACAAACCCAGTGCTTTATGTTTGGCTTCTTACTTATGACATAAGTTCTTGCTTGCTATTCATAAGAGGTACGCATCCCTCCCTCTTATGAATTGGTCCAGAGGTCTGGCCGTTGATCCTGCAGTTCTCACTCCAATCAGTTGGACAGAGACTAGGTTCCCCCCCCTTTACTCTTTCAATCAGGGAGGGAACCCAGGTTGGGCAAACACCAGTCTGTTCACAAGACTCGGATTCCTCCCACCGATAAGTGAGTCTTCCTTATGTAAAGGACCGATGGTTTGTATAATGTGTCTGAACAAATCACAATTTTTGAAAGTACCGAATATACTCGTGTAACACACGATCTCCCATATCATGCGACCCCCAAATTTTCACCTTTTAAAAAGTTATTTTATCACATATCTCACGTATTATGCGAGTTAAATTTGAGACCAAAAAAGAGTTGGCTAACCTCTTTTCCTCCTCTATCTATTCCGATTTTTAGTTAGGCTAACCCCTTTTCTTCCATCTCTTTAACTATCTCATCTTCTAGTTAAGTTTAAAAAAATAAAAGAGAATGCCAAAAGTATCATTAGTAATGATATACTTGTTTTGAAAACACATACAGCCAGAAACAGCTGATTTGCTATGAACAACCGATTCTGATAAAAACAGCCTCTTTGCTTGCATTTCAACCACCGTGCAATAGTAAAAAATTACCGTAATTATGTTACAAATGACGTTAAGAAGAATAGGAGTGATATATTTTTACATTATTATATCCTTACTCGCTATAAATAAAAGATTGGCAAGGGCATATACTGCTAAATTTAATCTGTAAGTTTTAGCTGAATTTGGGGAAAGAATGTTTATCCACTAACGACATTATCGTGCATCGGCAATGTGGATGAAACTGTCGCAAACTTCGGTATAGTACCATCAAACTCTACCGTAAACAAAATTTGAGAGAAATGTGTTTTAATCAGAGCTGTTGGGCATGAAAGAACACATTTTACTGTTTTCATTCCAATGAAAGATAAATACATAAAGCTCGTACTATTCTGATGAGAACAAGTGAAAATATTGAATGGAATCTGTTAATTTTTGTTTTTGCAATAAACATACCCTCAGCACCATCTACTGATGAAAAAAATAACAATTTCTTTCACAAACAATACGTTTTTAAGTGATATTTCGACTTGGAAAACATTTCGTATAATGTAAAATAACCATGTCCCATATAAATAGAGTATCTTGAGATTCATTTGCGCTAACTAGAAGCAAGAAAGTTGCTTTAATTTAAGTTCAGTATAGCAAAACAAACTTACCTCGCAATCATACTCAGCTGATTTCCAAACCAAAACTGTGATTGCTATGTTTATATTTTAAAATACAAACAAATAGCAATATGAAAATACATATATTATAGGATGCAGTGAAGTAAATCATAAGTTTTTAAAAGATCCATGGAAAAAATGCATGTCCATTATGTTTTTTTTATTTTTCATATGTTACTAATGTGTGATTATTACGTAATCGAATTCTATATTCTCATGTATGAATCATACGATACTATGTGTGATTATTACATAATCGATTCATTATCTCATGTATGAATCATACGATACTTATGTGTGATTATGACATATCAAATTCTATATCATGTATGATGTGACCCCCTGAACATTAGCTCCAAAATTGGGTCGTCAAAAGTCGCAAGATACGCAAGTATATACGGTAAATTGCATTTTTCCACAAACCTGAGTTCCTTTACATAAAGGCCCACCTCATGCCACCCCTCACTCTGTTCCTGGGCCTAAAGCACCCGACCATCGGACAAGCAGTTACTGCCGAACTACCTTGTAATTAAATCTTACGACCGGTCCAGCTGGTGCTGGTAGTAATTCCTTATGTAAAGGACCTCAGATTTGCATAGTTAGGAAAAATACAGTTTACTTTCAAAACTTGTGATTTTTTTAAGAATTTGTCTCATGACAACATAATTAATGCAGCTCAGTGGAAGTGCAATTTGGTTTTTGCTGCTCATTATTTTAAAGATGTATAAATTGTTTGAAAATTGTAAAGCCCTCAGCCTTTTGGTAATTGTGGATAAAGTCTTTTCCTGAACTGAACCAAATGAAAGAGCAATCTTTTAGCCTCTTTATTTTTAATCCCGGATGTTGATGTTCTAGGAAGCATGAAGATACATTTGTTGTGCAGGAGCATACTTTTGCATCATGGGTATTTATTTGTACACTTGGCTGTCATTTTTTGGGTTTTGGACTCGGGCACAGGGGTCCCACCATGCCACTTCTATTCATTATGACTGAAAACAAACTGGTTTTCACTGCAAGGCTGCTCCTGACTGCACACACATGGGAGCCTTACACCCTGAATAGAATCCACCTTCTGGCGGCAGTATTATCCAGGTAGGATTCCAGATCAGGTAAGAATATTTTGGGTTTCATAGGAGAAGCTCTTAGCTTGCTTGGCTGAAAGCGGAATTTGTCTATGCACTACCCACCATTCTTTATCTCATTGTGGGAATCGGCTAACTTTAACAGTAGGTAAGATTTATCTCAAATAATATTAATTTTCATAATAAAATTTATTATTTGGATACTTACCTACTGTTAAAGTAGACTCTACCCATCCTCCCCACACTTAGTGGGCTGTCAAGGAGAATTCTGACTAAAGCTACAACATTTGAACATACCTGGTAGAGAACAGGTGAACTAGATACTAGACAGTCTTCCGGGTCAGCCAAGTGATCATCATCTTTTGTTTGAATGCTGACTTGTTTATCAGAGTGGAGATATAAGCTAACTTTAACAGAGGGTAAGTATCCAATTAAATTTTATAATGAAAATATATATTTTCTTTGGTTGCTCCCCATAACATTATCGTTCAAGCCACCTTAATGAATTTGGTTTTTATTTTAAAGGTGATGAGTTGAACTTGATCATGACATGTTTTAAAAATGTTAGAAAACAAAAACAAAAAATCACGATAAATAGGAGAGAAGAGATCCCATTTATGTGTGACTTTGTAAAAAGTGTTCTTTGCTTTATGTATAGCTTTTTCTATTAGGTGCTTTGGGTATTTTAAGAAGATAAGTTGATATCTGATTGTTTCAAGTTCTTTAAGAAAATCTGGGAAACAAATTCTCAAGGCTCTAAGAAATAAGTTACTTGCTATGCTGAGTTTTAACTAAAATGTCATGATAGCTGTAAAAATTTGTGTGAAAGTGAGAATGTCGCTTTCCTGTAGACAGTGAATTTGTAGTTGTTATTAGTTTTGATGGCAAGGCATTTAAAAAGGGGATTTGGTTGTCATTTTCCCATTCTACTTTATATATTATGCTGAGGACCAAGGGATTTAATTTTTGTAGAAAGACATCAAAATCGGCCTACTCACTTTTTCAGTATATGTTAAGATGTCGTCTGCATAATGAAACCAAATCATATCTGCAGGTTTGATGGGGTTTATAATTCGTATATCAAAACACTCCATATATAAGTTTGCTAACACAGGACTAAGTGATCTCCCCATACTGCAACCAAAATTTTGACAGCATAAGTTATCACCAAAGGAAAAGACGTTATTAGTTACTCAGAGCTCTACAAGTTGCATTATTTTATTCAATTGTATGGGGGAAGTGGCTAGCAAATGGCCCAAGTTTGTTTTTAGGAAAGTTGTGCGGGATTGGGATTACAAGTAAAGCAACAAGATCTCCCACACTTTGACTGTTCCGACTGACGAACTTTCCCCTCTGCCACACTTTCCTCTTCACATTACAAAATACATGCAGGACAATTGGCTTACTGAAGTACAGAACACAAAACACAAACACATGTACTCACCTCAAACTATATATTCAGGGCTAGACACTGTGCCATCTGCTGGATATAGGCTAGTCGTCGAAACAATAGCCGCTAAATTTCATTACCCAAGATAGACAATCACCAAAACCATACAACAACCTAAAAAACAACACCCCAATCAATACGCAAACAAATACCAACAGCTCAAAAACAACAAGACAAATCATACAACTCAAAACCAGCACAACAAACCACAACCTCCAACACTGTCTAAACAGACTACTCACAAAACCATCAAAATGCAAAACCAAGTAGTAAAACAAACCTCTTCAGCTCAACAACTACCAGACGGACACACACAACAACCATACAACATAAATATCAATCAAGAAAACACCCAATATGTAATGCTGGTTACTATGACTAACCGTTTTTTCCGATTTACTGACTCCTTACAACTCTACTTAACAGACTCTCGCCATCGACTACCTCAGCGACCGCTCCAACAGACAACTCACGCTCACACCCGTCATCAAACCACTCCTTATTATCCATCCACCAATTACGATCTCTCTCTCCTCTCTCTCCCCAATTCTCCTCTCTCTCTCTCTCTCTCTCTCTCTCTCATATGCAACCCTCGAAGACATTGTGAAATGTAACTACACCATTATCACTCCTCCATAACATTATTACATCTTTTATGGATACTTTTGGGAAAAGTGTGTCTATATCTTGGCTGAGAAGTTTTACATTATGTACAGGGATATTTGCCAACCTATGTTTTTTGTAAATGTCTTGTACATAGGTGGGCTTTTGACGAGGAGATGTGGTCTGTTCCCTTACTTTAGGATTCTTGGCAAAGAACAAAACTCCATCCAATCTCTGGCTCCATTCGTTCACCATCAAGAACTTGGACCAGCAGACCAGGAGAGAGCTCTCTGTCCAGTAGTGTGTTTAAGCACTATATCAAGAAGACTAAGAGGATAAGAGGCCTCTCTCAGAACCTCTGGTCCATTGTCCAAAAATGCTTTGGCCTTCTTTTTGAGAGATGCAATACCCAAGTTGCACTCAGGAATTAAAGAGGATGTTTTCTTTAAATTTAAAGGAAAAGCTCATGAGATAAGGGCAGTCTCCACTTCATTGGTTTTTAAATGTAACAATTTGCTCTCCATGATCGTTCAGTCCACTATTGGAGGTGCAGATCAGTGCTCGCTCTGCATTACTTACGTGATGTGGAGACAGTGTATGAAAAATACAGTACTCGAGGTCTGTTATCCATGGATGGCATGGTTAAAGTTAAGTATATCTCAGTTTAACCAGACCACTGAGCTGATTAACAGCTTTCCTAGGGCTGGCCCAAAGGATTAGATATTTTTATGTGGCTAGGAACCAACTGGTTATTTAGCATTGCGACCCACAGCTTATTGTGGGATTCAAACCTCATTATATCAAGAAATTAATTTCTCATCACCAGAAATAAATTCCTCTGATTCCATGTTGGCAGAGTGGGGAATCAAACTTGGGACTACCAAATTGGTAGGCAAGCAAGATTATGCGGTCAGTTTTGTGCTACTGCACCCAGGGCGAGGTCATTTGTTTTAGATTGTTAAGCTTTGATAGCCATCAAAGTACTCATTCATTGCAAAGCTCTCACT
Source organism: Macrobrachium nipponense (assembly GCF_015104395.2). Classification (NCBI taxonomy): domain Eukaryota; kingdom Metazoa; phylum Arthropoda; class Malacostraca; order Decapoda; family Palaemonidae; genus Macrobrachium; species Macrobrachium nipponense. The sequence goes on along the minus strand of NC_087213.1, from coordinate 6,946,317 downwards.
GGAGTAGAGGCATCCCAAGGCTATACCGCCATGCCACTACAGGTCGAGATCTGCACTGACCAGAGGCAGTTTCTACCTGTTGTAGCGCTCTCACTGGCTATCATAGAGTGTTTTTGAGTAGTTTATGTCCATATATCCTAGGGTGACCTGATGTCCCCCAGAAACCCCGTTTTCAGTGACCTGTCCCACTGCTGTCCCCTAAAATGTCCCCAGTTTTCACTGAAAGATCTAAAATTGGAATAAAGGTCTTACAGAAAAATAAAAAGTTGACCAAACTATACATAGGTGTACACTGTACTTATTCGCACTGTACAGTGCAGTGTATATAACTAAGGAAATGATAAACTGCTTTGCATGGCATAATTTGCGAGATTACCTTCCCAGAACACAAAACCAAATTTCCCACCGAACCATCATGACGTCAGTATTGTCATGCACGTCCCTAACTCCCTTCTTGCCTTCCTACCAACAACCAGCCAGTACCACTCTCTGTCATCCAGTGGTGTTTTGCCTGTAGATAATTTTAATACTGTTCAGTCATTGGTAAGTAGTCATTAAATTATAGCCTACCTTGATTTAGATTCAATATAAAAAATTCAGGGTTTTTAGGACCCTGAAAAAGCACAAATGACAGTAAATATTGAAATAACAGTCAGAAATTGGAATACTTTCAATATTTCAAATCCAAACACTGTCCCTTTTGATTATAATCATTATGAGCTCTTATTTCCACTATTTTAGAATGCCAGGAATAAGGAGAAGGCCTTAGTTTGGGTGAAGTGTCTGGCTGATACCTATTTTTTGCAGCTGATTTTATGGGTGTTCTTGATCTCAGCTAATTTGATCAGAGGAAAAAACTCATTGTTAATCAATTGAATTTTCATTCAATTCCTTTGCAATTTAGGATAAATAGGGTGAGAGAAACTTTTGAATGCTGCTTTATGAATGGTAAGGGCAGTGTCCCTGTTTTAGTTTTTCAATGACGAAAAAATGTCATTTTTGTACATGGAACTTACCCAGCAGATATATACTTAGCTATAGACTCCGTCGTCCCCGACAGAAATTCGAATTTCGCGGCACACGCTGCAGGTAGGTCAGGTGATCTACCGCCCCTGCCGCTGGGTGGCAGGAATAGGAACGATTACCGTTCTAGAACCAGATTTTCTCTGTCGCGGTAGTGTCAACATACGTTGTTGCTACCTCCTGACTTGATTTTCGTTTTTTCATCGCCATCGACCTTCTGGGCTGTCTTTTGCAGGGAAGTACTGGGTCTTTGGTTTGGCATACGCTTTTATTAACTTTTTAATGAATTTGGCTTCAAAATTTCGAAGAATATATTACGTGAAACTACCGAATTTTTCGGTAGACACTTATATTTTGCAATAAGGGAAATATTGATTTTTTTTTTTCACTAATACGTGTATAAGTGTTAGAACTTGATGAAGGAAATATAAGATCTAACTTCCTACTTTAGGAAGTCAGAAAGCATATAACTAGATACGCTTCCTTTAGAAGCTTTAAGAGCTCTCGTACTAACGAGCAGTTAGAGTATTGACAATTCTAGTAGTTGTTGCATCCTCATCACCACCTTCTCCACAGAATCTACAAATTCATATGTGCAAATTTGAAGATAAATGGATGGAGCTCAAAAGGCGAGCTCTAAAAAGGTAAGAAGTGAATATAGGGGTTCCCAGTGCAGTGGAGGGTGCGTCTGATCGGCTCCGTAGCGCTTCCAGGCCTAGACCCTCTCCTCCCAAACTCCCAGACCCAGTGGAGGAGGAAAAGGAAAGTCGACAGCCGCAGGAAGGTTAGGGAGAACCCCACGGTCAGCGTCCCTCGGCAGGTTCTGTAGAACGTCCCAGACTGCCAAGGATAGCTATTGATAAGGCATCCTAAAAAAGTGTGCGTCTCTTCATCTTACATCCGAAAAGACGAAGAATGTATGTTTGGAGTGATCTAGCGCGTTCTCTGAAAACTAAGAGAACACTGAGCAAGAGCCAGCCGCTGCCAGCCAGGAAGCCGCGTTCCAGCTAACAGACTAGCGCGAGCCGCGTTCTAGAAAATTTTTCTTGGCGCAAGGCGCCTTCAAAGAGACGAAGCGCCAGCCTGGCGCAAATTGCGCCAGAAAAACAGACGGCTAGAGCCAAGGAGCCTACAGTAGAGTGGCAATCAGAACGATCCTTCCATTGAACGTTTCCGGGCGGGCAAGAGCTCTCTTTCTAAAAGGGTCTAGTAGGCGCTCGGAACTGTCAGGGCGCACGGGACCTTCCACGCAAGCGGAACGTTCCAGGAGCGCGTCTCCTTTCTAGGCGTGCGAAAACATTCCAGGCGCGGCGGAACATTCCAGGCGCTAGGTGCAAGGATCCAGGCGCCAGAATATCCTTTCTCTATCTGCCTCGCAGGGAAAGAAGGTAGTAGAGTATCTGCTGTATGAGAATACGATATGGCAAATCATAATCACATACCGTAGTTACTTCTTTGCTGAGCAACTCAATTACCAGTATCCTTCCAGGAATTTTCCTAGGAAGGACTACGCTTAAAGGGATTGTTAAGACAACACCTACTTAGCTTCTAGATTTATCGAAGTCTTGTTTCGCTTAGATATGCATTATAGAACTTCCTGAAGTTCGATAATAATGTTATAAGATTCCTTTATTAAATGGAGTAGCTGGCAACTCTGGAAGAGTAAGGCCAGTCGGCTAACGAGCTGCTATCGCTTAGACACCAACGCAGTATCATGTAGGTGTCAGGTCATAGAGTGGCGGTAACATGTCTCTCTCCTGCGGGATGGAATGAATAACCGTGTCTCTCCCCTACAATCGTGGTTTTAGCCTCGGATTGAGGGGATAGTTAAGCAAACATAAATAAAATATTGTCTGCCTTTTGGCTAAGAAGCTTTCAATAAGAAAGATATTACATTTCAATGCTGTTTTACCGTAGGTAACATTTTTAAAGGATTCTAAAACGCAGCGAAACTCTATATTGTATAATGCTCTCATGCTTACGAAAGCATGGCTTATTAGAGTACATGTTTAGTGATATTGTATAATGCTCTCATGCTTACGAAAAGCATGGCTATTAGAGTACATGCTTAGTGAGAAGATGAATGTGTAGAGAATTCACTTTAAGACTACGGTATGGTCAAGTCTTATGCACATACCGAGGTTAACTACAGAATTCCTAGTATCCTTACAAAGGTTTCCTAGATTAATGCTGTTTACCACAATGTGACAGTATTATAAAGGATTCTAATACGGCAGCGCGCGATATATAATAATTCTCTCATCCTTTCGAGAAACGCACACACCCTTTTTAAATTCGGATATTGCTCAAGAGAAGTTGGGTGAGTCGGATGGAAACATTCTCTTTAGTGGCAGAAGTTGTTTCCTGAATGGACTATACTACTATATAAAAGTTTTTTTTCCCACTAGAACGGAATTAACATGTGGAAGGATGTCGGGTACCATAAAGGCATAGATGTTATGGCACATAACCTAAAAATGAACTAGAAGGAAGCGCCAGCCTGGCGCAAATTGTGCCAGAAGCACCATCCAAGATATTTTCTCGTTTTAGCGAGTTATTAACTTAAGAGTCCAGTAGCCTCTCGGACAGCAGGCTCGGTAACGGCAAGATTCGTTCCTGATTTCGTTACCCATTTAATCGAAAAGGGGTCGTCGCTTACAAGGAATGATGAAATGATTTATTTTAATCACTTAGGCCAATTCCACGACTCTCTCATATCGCAAAGAGCATCGAGAATCTCTTTTTTCGCCCGGTTCGTGTTAACAAAAGAAGAACCTATTTGGGAACAGACACGGAACGTAACGATCCTTAAGAGGTTCGATGCAAGATTTTGCATGTCCGTGAGAACCTTCTCGATCGAAGATAATAACTGTTAACGTATGTCTAACATTTATTGAAAAGAGTTGTGAGAACCTGCGGAAAGTCTTCTTCATAGATCTCTTTGTAAGGTAGAAGACGAACAGGCTTCCTTTAGACTGCTTCTTCCTCGAACCAAGAGAGGTAGCAATATAAGACATCTTTTAAATTTTAAAGAAGGGGAATAAACTTTAGCCTTTTTTCCCCTAGTTATAAATTCTTAACAGATATTAAGATAATTGGGCGTCAAAGGAAGAGAGGTATGTATGCCTCATTTTGGCCTTAGAGAGGTTGGATTCACAGAAGTCACGTTCTTCTCACAGCATGTTTCGTAAGGCTTTTCCAAGAGTATCTGGATATTCTATCAGAATCTATTATAAATAGACCTATAAAACCTCTCCACTCTGAGTCTGTCCGCGTGCAGACTGACCAGAAGTGGACATGAATGAGAGGTTTTTTCAAGGTAAATGACAATAGTCATGGCTAAGACATAGAATTGCTGCAGATCGTTAGGGTTAATGAGGAAACTGTCCTCTTCCGATACCTCTGTGAACCACATAGCGAGGTTTTTTTCTTCACTTTCAGAGGGAAGAATCACCTATGTTATAATATCTGCTATCAAAGAACGCAGTTAAAGGCCATACTCTGTCTCTACAAAGGGAATTAGAGATAACAGAGGATTAAGATCTCGGGATCTTATACGATACCGCAATACGACAAGAGTAGGATCATGTACTTCGAATGGATTTTTTTTTGTGTGGCCAACAGATTCCTGTGTTCCGACAAAATGGAACTGCTCCTCATCTGACTTCTTTGAGGAAGTTTTATGAAGGAATTCTTTGTTTCTCTTAGCCCTAAACGACCAAGAACACAAGTGAATTTTTTGGTGCATTGGAATCTCGCATCAGATTCAATGGAGACTCGGCAATGGGTTCTTGCCAGCATAGTATGTCGGGCAAAAGAAATAAATCCCTCTATTCCTGACGCAACGCTTTCAGAGAGAAGTTTAGTTGCCCAGGCAGGGTACTTACATTTTCATCTACAGAAGAAGATATGGTTTAAAATAAACGTTTGCCTACAGAGTCTTCGGGGTGCGATGAGGGGGCTCAAATGCTTCCCAGAAGGTATTCAGAAGGATACAATAAGAGCTAGAAATCAGGGTTCCGCCCAATTTCAGCTCAGAGTCTCCTTCGACTTCCAGACTCCTTCCCTTCCTTCGGGCAAGGATAGGGAAGATTCTGCAACGAGGAACCTCATCAACATGTAACGAAGAGCTCGTTGGCAAAAAAGAAGTGTTCACGAAGGATCCTCCTCGGAGGAAGACTCTTCTCTCTCGTGTTGTTAGATATCCTGTCGTCTCTGGGTGTAGCTGACTAAAATCACCTCCCCTGGCCAGGGCCAAAAGCTCAAAGGGGAAGAATTTCTTCCACCCTTCTCCAGTCTCCTGATAAACTATGTGGTTGTTCAGGACTCTCGGACAATGTAGCGCCAGCCAAGCGCCAAATGCCAATACAGGCGAAAAACGCCAGAGGCGGACAGTTCCACGGAACTCTGTCATGGTCGGATACTGAGAAGGAGCGGGTGGCCTCCAACTGGCGCAATGCGCCAGAGGCGAACAAATCGGACAGATATAAGAGTGTCCGATGTGGACATCGTCAGACAGCCTAGAGACTCTTCCAAGCTCGAAGCTCCAGCAAGTGTGGAGGAGCCAAGCCAGGCGCGAGGTGCCAGCCAGGCTCTAGGAGCCAGCCAGGCTCTAGGAGCCAGCCAGGCTCTAGGAGCCAGCCAGGCTCTAGGAGCCAGCCAGGCTCTAGGAGCCAGCCAGGCTCTAGGAGCCAGCCAGGGCTCTAGGACCAGCCAGGTCTAGGACCAGCCGGCTCTAGGACCAGCCAGGCTCAGGAGCCAGCCAGCTAGGAGCAGCCAGGCTCTAGGAGCCAGCCAGTCTAGGAGCCAGCCAGGCTCTAGGAGCCAGCCAGGCTCTAGGAGCCAGCCAGGCTAGGAGCCAGCCAGGCTAGGAGCCAGCCGGCTCTAGGAGCCAGCCAGGCTAGGAGCCAGCCAGGCTCTAGGAGCCAGCCATGGCCTCTAGGAGCACCAGCCAGGCTTCTAGAGCCAGCCAGGCTCTAGGAGCCAGCCAGGCTCTAGGAGCCAGCCAGGCTCTAGTATCAGGCCGCCTCTGGAGCAGCCAGGCTCTAGGATCCAGGCATGGCCTCTAGGAGCCAGGCAGGCTCTATGGGAGCCAGCAGGCTCTAGGAGCCACCAGGCGCCATCCAGGTGCCAGGCTCCTTCAAGGCTAGGCTCCAGTCAGGATTGAGGATCCATCCAGACGCAAGGCTCCTTCCAGTTAAAGAGAAACCTAAAGCTCTGTCATTTAAGAGGGCTAGTCCCCCATTGATATGATACAGGTAAGGCTCTGCCATGTAAGTGGGTCAGCCCCCATTGGCACGATCCGAGAAGGCTCTGTCGTGTAAGGGGCGGGCTAGCCCCATTGACATGATCCAGAAGGGTTTGTCAGTCATAGGTCCTACCTCGCTGAAACTCTTGAGGCATGCAGACTCATAGACAGTAATCATGAAGTCTTCTGCAGGCTCCAGGTGCCTTCCAGGCGCAAGGCACCAGCCAGACGCAAGGCTCCAGCCAGGCGCGAGCGCTAGCCAGGAAGGAGGAGCCAATCAGGCACCAGCCAGGCGCTAGGCGCCAGCCAGGCGCAAGGCGCCAGCCAGGCGCAAGGCGCCATCTAGGCGCGAGGCTCCAGCCAGGCTCTAGGCGCCATTCAGGCGCAAGGCTCCAGCCAGGCGCGAGGGGCGCTAGACAGGCGCTAGGCGCCTGCCAAGCGCTAGCCAGGCTCCAGGCTTCACCCAGAAGAGATCTATATCAAAGAACGCCCTGGCCTTCTTTGAGACATTGTGATCTCCTAAGCACTTGATAAGTGCATTGATGATTCCTTCAAACAGCTGAGAATTAAAAGCGCATGAAGTGCGAGCTTTTCCGAATTCTTGTTCTTTCCCTAACAATATGTCATAAGGACATATTAGCTGTCACATACGGGAGATGCAACTCTGTGTTGACTTCCCATTATCCGAAGGATGTCAAGATAACCTTCGAGGGATCCTTCTCTCTTGGTTGATACGTGTCTGCGGATACATTGCTGGGATAGGGAGCAGATACTGATCCTTAACTAGTGAGTTAAATTTTATTTAACGTCGTGTTTTTTCTTTGGGTTGTTTGAAAGGAGTTTGTAGATAACTCTTTTCAACTTAAGCACTAACCCTAGTTTGTAGGATCAGGTGATCGGGATCGGTGTTGTGCTCCTTAATTATGCCACTAGGCATAGGCATATTGTCATGTAAGAGGCTCTGTCGAGTGAAAAAATGGATAAGACCCCATCGACAGACCCCACAAGAACTTTAGCCACTAGGTCAATCCTTCGCTTGAAGGCTCTTGAGGCGAGCAGATTCCTAGGCATTAGCCATGGAGGCTTCCGCCTGATCAAGTAGGAACCAAGGTTTTATTTATTATACCTACAACGTTATGTTGTTTACCTGTCTATTCAGTAAATAGTTGTCTCTTTCCCACCACCAAGGGTGTCAATCAGCTAAGTATATATCTGCTGGGTAAGTTCCATGTACAAAAAAATGATATTGTTAAGATACAATAAAGTTTTTGTACATACTTACCTGGCAGATATATACGATTGATGGCCCACCCAACCTCCCCTCAGGAGGACAGGTGGAAGAGAAAATCTGGTTCTAGAACGGTAATCGTTCCTATTCCTGCCACCCAGCGGCAGGGGCGGTAGATCACCTGACCTACCTGCAGCGTGTGCCGCGAAATTCGAATTTCTGTCGGGGACGACGGAGTCTATAGCTAAGTATATATCTGCCAGGTAAGTATGTACAAAACTTTATTGTATCTTAACAATATAATTTTTAGTTTTTACACCTCTGAACCGAAAAAAATTAACCCTGTATTTTTTCTCATCTGGTCACCTTAATGTATCCCACCGCCTGTCAATGTGGATTCAGCTATGTAGCTACTTTTTAAGATACTTGTATAAAAATGACATTTTTTTTATAATAAAGTTTCATATGTACTTACCAAGTAAGTACATGATCAGAGACCTCCCTCCTCCCCTCTCATGGACATAGGTCAGAAACGAATCGAGCTCTTCGAGCTGTGTTGTGCCTTTATTCTTCCCCAAAGTGGGTGCTATTTGTTTATACCAAAACAAAAGAGCGCAGCCGCAAATTTAAAATTTTGATCTGCCACGATAAGTAGAAACTAACAGTTTTGTAATTAGTACTTAGTAAGTATAATATATAAAATTTTATTTTATTATAAAAATAAAATTTTTCTGCTCACTCACCATAACAACCTGATCATTGCAATGTGCTTCTTCAACACTGATGTGATTTTTGGAGATCTTGCAGATAATGTTGCACAATGAATAGGAGGAGGAGGCACTCTTAAATTGCTCTACGTCTGCCTCCTCCATGTTAGTGAGAGTCCATGGGAACCCTTCCCCATCTTGATGCTCCAATACTTTCTTTGGGTGTGATATAATTGGAAGGTGTCTTTACATTACATGTCTACAGAGGGACTTTGCAAGCTGCACATGGGAAGGAGAAATGAAAGAAGCAACCAGTATTCATTAATTGCGAATAAGGAAATTTAGTTGGCACCGTTATGTTGTTACTTGGTCAGTCTGATGTAGCACCACTTAGTTTTGTGGGTCTCTTTCCCTTAAGGAGACAGTGCTTTTTGGCACTTTGGCATTTTTATTCTAATCGGCAACGACTGAACTATAATTCAGTAAAAAAAATTAGTGTCAAACAACAAATAGTAAGGAATGTGAAAAAAATAAATGAATCACAGCAATCAAAGCAAGATCAATCGGTCTCTCAGACTGGTCCTTGAGTGGTGTCATGTATGAGCACTCGCAGGCTGTATGCTTGGCATAGCAGTTTCCATGACAACAACAAATTCCATATGTCCTATACATATTCAGTTTTTGTTGCTTTGACGTATTTACATTTTATGGTAAATTTATTAAAAAAATTTCTTTGGATGATGACAGTTTTTTTTCATCAGGATCTCATTGCTTGAAAAATGGATGATGACAGTCTTCATCATCAGAATCTGAAAATGTTAATTTAAAAAAACATGTAAAATATTCGATGGTTTAATAGTGTGTGTCCTAATTGATAATATTTTTTATAGTCCTCCAGCAAATTTAATAGCTATTGCTAATGTTGCTTTGCTATATCTTATTTCATTTTTACTGCATTTAAACCTTTGTTTTTATACAATATTGCATTTGTATACTGTATAGGAAAAATGCTAACAAGAATTGGTTATTTTAAAAGGCAGATTCGGAGCGTGTCTTTAGGGTAAGCTAATAGAGGATTATGGTTTTGTCCCTGGTTTTCTTTTACTTCTGTTGTCTCTGTGATTAATATCGTGTGATTTGGTTATTTTAGATGATTAGCTTAATAAAGGAAAAGCTTAATCATTTTATGAACTTGTAAAACTCACCATAAATATTTAGTGGTGTGGCAATTAAGATTTTATATTTCAATATACCTTTGTTATTCTGGAACTTAACACTTGCATTTAGGGAGTACATACCACTTACAGTGTGCCTAGTGCAATGCACTATAGATGATACTGAAGGTTCTTGATTCTTTTAGACCTCTGACAGCATTGGTTTTCACCTTTGCTTTCTCTAGTCTTTATGGTCTCTTCCTACTTAGTTGTCATATATCTGTAACTGTTTTGCTCACTTTTTCTCCTTTATTGTCAAATAACAAGAGAGGGAGAACATTGCAAGAATACCTTGTGAGAATACCTGGTTTTATTGCATCCTAGTTTTTGCTGTAATTAGCCACTTGTCCCACTTACTACACCAGTCTCTTATCTATTCCAGATATGTTGAGTTAAACAGAAATTTTCATTTTGCACTTGATGGTAGTTAAATACTGCAAGAATATTTTTATCTTTATACCGTACAATATACTCCCAGAATGCTACCTTGTGGAACAGTAGGTAAGATAGGTCTAGGCTCAATAAAAATGCCAGCAATAGCAAATTGCTGTTGTCAGGCTTTAAATTATTATAATTATATAATTACAGCATTATAAAACTACTGAATCACATTTATATACTCTCCAAGGGCTTGGTAAGAGGATTCTGTTTTAGTGAGAGGTGAAAATCAGGGCAAGGTGATGCTAAATTAGTTGGGCAGCTATGTGGGAAGTGACCAAAGGAATGGAGGAAAGTTTGAAGTCAAAGGAATACCTGAGGACGCTGCAAAGAAATAGTACTTCTAAAGTGTGCTACAAAAGGCACATTGTAGGTAGTATGCTTTATTGTGGCATGTCACCTGATATACTGTGAATGAGATAAAGTATGACATAGCCTCAAACTTGTAAGTTGCAAAGCTTCTGTATTGATGGTGTGGGGTCAAAGACCATACTAAAATCAGTTTGAACAAGTCTGGACTCTACAAATTTCTCATGGACGTCACATGTACCTGAAGGTTTAATGTAAGGAAATTAGCTCTCAGGAACTAGTGTCTTGTTCAAGAATGAGGGTGTAAAGTTCAGCTTTACATCAACCATAAAGAGCACTTGAAGGATGAAAATTAGTTTTATGAGTGTTACAGCTGGCATTTCTGCAACCCTTTCGAACAGGCACCCTATTTGTGTCAGCACAAAATGAAGTATGGATATATTTTTTCCACAATATTCTAGGCTCATGTTATGCTGATGTTTACCTGAAGAGGCAAGTTATCTCAAACAGAGCTTAGCATAAGCTGGAAAGGTAAGTGTGCATTGTGTGTTGTGTGGAGCCACTGGCCTTGATAATGAGTGTCATTTATCTGGTTGTGTGGTTTGGAGACTAATACTACTGTACTCTTTAAAATGTGTGTACTATTCCAATAGGCAACAAGAACTGCATTAAGAATCTGTTTCATCATTATGAAATACAGTACTCCAAATTTATTGGTAAAAAATTATTTAGCTTTGATGAAAAGGTGTTGATTTAGGGGTTCTTGAGTTATTGCTGTTATTCAGTTGTTTGTTTTCAAGTACTTGAAAAGGTTGGGTGTTAGCACTTTGTTTTGAAGAATGATGCTTATTTAGTTGATACAGTTTACGTATTGTTAAAGGAAATTAATACGTACTAAGCTCTAACAGTATCTTAAAGAAAATATCCAATTTTTATTGGCTTAGGCCCGTCATAGTTTGGATGAGAGTGATGACTGTTTGGATTTTGAGATCCAGGCTCCTGCACACCCGCACCTAGAAAACCTCAGCATAACAGGTGTGGTCAGCGATTCACGTCTACGTTTTCTTTTGAGCCATGCACCAGCAGTTCGTAATTTACATTTAGATGGTGAACTTGAATGGCTTCATGATGACATGTTCAAGACACTTCTGGATGAGAATCCTCTAACAAAATTGGAGGTAAGTAAAATTTATTTCAGGTTTGTTGCTTAGTTTTTTCTTCCAAACAAAACTGAAATTAGTCTTGATAATTGAGATACATTTTGATGATGGGAGAGTGAATATAAAATTTTGTAACGATAAAGGGATTTTGACGAAGGAAAAATCTATTTCTGGGTGATTGGCTCGTGTCGCCCTATGAAAGTATCCTTAATATCATTCTTTCTAGGTAAAAATTAGCCTAAAATTACCAGAGAAAAACAAATTAAGAAAATGTCAGTAAACTGACTCGCTCACTCTTAAAAAGAAAGTGTCGGTATGATATAGGGGCGGAGTGTGGAACACTACCACGAGCCAAACACCAATTAGAACTTCCTATCAGAATCCCCCCAAGAGAGAGCTGATACCAACGGCGATGCAGCCTCTACTACTACTACTAGAGGACGCCACGGACAGCAGCGCCCCTAGCGGACATCCTTAATTAAAACACAGTTAAATACATCTTGTCCTGCAAGGGGGGGAAAACAAACCATAAAAAGGGGGGGTGTTTCATAGGGCGACACGAGCCAATCACCCAGAAATAGATTTTTCCTTCGTCAAAATCCCTTTTCTGGGCTCAGCTCGTGTCGGCCTATGAAAGAGTACCAGAGAAACAGACAAGATGGGAAAAAAGGGAACAATGAAAAACAGTTTAAAATGATGGATATAATATAAGTAAATCAATTACAGCATACAAATTAAGCACTTAAACAACTAAACTCTTATATTAAACAGTAAAATAATTAGAATGTTAGTAATCTTAAAGTACTTAAATGGTAATTACAGTTAAATTACAGAGATGCATGTAAAATAAGGAAAAAGGAGATTTACTTAACAAAATTACAAAATATACAAACTCATGTGTCCTACCCTAGCATAAAAATAAGGGTAGGTACACTGAAATCCATCATCAATACAAATATTCCAAAATATATACAAACACATTGTGACTGAAGTTCATCATAAATACAAAATGGTGAATATATACAAACATATTGTGTCCTACCCTAGCATAAAAATAAGGGTAGGTACACTGAAGTACATTATCAGTACAAATGTGGATGTCCCTAGCAAAAAAATAAGGGACAATCCACTATATATACAACGGCTAAGGCTATGATGTTTGAGTAGCCTGACGATAGGGTGAGGCATGTTGGCTGATGTAGGTAGAAAGGAAAGACCTGGAAGCATCTATACTACAACTACTAAACAGTATCAGGGGAAACTATGTTTCCCGCTGCTACTGCTGAAAACTTTAAAGATTCCAAGGACTTTAAATAATGCCGTTTAAAGACTGTCGGGGGATTTCCATCCAGTATACTTTCTAAGATCCTCAAAGTTCATATGTTGAAATAATTTAATTGAGGTGGCTACTCCCTGATATCATGTGCTTTTGGAAATGACTCAGGGTTGGCTTGTTTAATGAAGTAAAGGATTTGCTGTCTAATGCCTTTAAACTGATAAAGTACCACCTTTTTCTCTCATGAAGAGAGCACCTGAGGATCTAGAAGAAGTACGAGATAGAAAGGCTCTAAGAGTTGATACTGGGCAGAGAGAAGGATCCTGTGGAAGTGGGATAACCTTCCAATGGCGACCACCTTGCAAGAGGATCTTTCATTTTTGGGCTAAAAAGCTACGATCCGGAGCAAGTAGAACTTCTCCTGATGGGGGAGGAATTCCACATGAAAACCCGGGCATCCCCCCTGGATAGAGCCGACAGTTCTGAAATTCTAGCTCCTGAGGCTAGGCTTAATAAGAATAATGTCTTCCTCAGGAGCATTATGAATGTACAAGATGAGTTGTCAGTATCTGAAGCTAGTTTGAGGACATCATTTTAAGAACCATGAAACTGTAGTAGGCTCTGGGAAGGTCTAAGTCTAGCACATGCTTTAAGGGATCAGATGTGAAATAAGATTCAGTCAAATCTATCTGAAACCTACTTGAAAGATTTTCTTCAAAGCCGATTTATGAGTGGTAATCGTGCTAGCTGCTAAACCTTTTTCAAATAAGGATCTGAAAAAGGATATAGCCAAATTAACTGTCATGGTTGTAGTGTTCGATTCTCTCAAGAAAGATTGCTAATTTTTTAACAGCTGAGTCATATTGTCTAATGGTTGACTCTCTCTTATCTGATTCTAGGAAGAGAATATTCTGTGGATCAATGTCAGCATCTTTATTAGCCGCAAACTTCATGAAGTCCATAAAGTTAGGGTCTGGAGAGTTCCTGAGAAGCGAACACAGTCCTCATTTGTACTGATTGTGATAGTTTGGGATTGGGGATCCGTTGAGGTCGGAGACCCAATTCCAAAAGAAGAGGATACCAGTTGCTCTTGGGCCAGTCCGGTGCAATCAGAGCTACTATCCCTTTGAAAGACCTTAGTTTGTCTAGGACTTTCAAGAGAAGATTCACTGGAGGAAAAACATAAATTCTCCTCCACTGATTCCAATCCAACGACAGGGAGTCCGTGGCATAAGCCAGAGGGTCCAGGTTGGGGGCCACATAGCAAGGGAGCTTGTGGTTCGCTTGTGAGGCGAAGAGATCCACTTGGAGACCTGGGACTCTCCGGCTTACCCACTGGAATGACCCGACGTCCAGAGACCACTCTGATTCCAGAGGAACTGACCGGGACAGGGCGTCTGCTATCACATTTTCTTACTCCTGCCAGGTGAGTGGCAGACAGATGCCATTTGTGTTTGTTTGCTAATGCAAAGATGGCTATCATGACATGGGGTTCACATGCTTGGATTTGGACCCTCCTCTGTTGATGCAATGAACTACCACTGCACTGTCCAAAACTAGCCTTAGATGAGACTTCTTCAGGGGAAGCAGTCTCTTCAGAGTAAGAAATACTGCCATTGCTTCCAACACGTTTTCGTGTGGAGCTGGCGAAATTGAACTGACCAAGTCCCCTGAACCTGTTTGAACTGAGAGTATCCCCCCCACCCCCCCCGGCCCACAGGGATGCATCCGTGTGAATGGTTTAGCACTGGGAGGGGATATTGAAGGGGTACTTTCTTGGCTAAGTTCTTTACTTTTGACCAAGGCCGTAGTTGGTTGCGGAGGATCTGTGGAATTACTGACAACTTGTCTCGATATTTGGAGTTTGCTTTTGACCGCCAAATTCGATTTATATCTTTCAGCCGTTGCTTTCAGAAGGATATCTGTTACGAAGCAAACTGAAGAGACCCTAGGATTCTCTCCTGGTTTCTTCTTGACGTTTGTCTGCATTTGAGGAATTGCCTGACAGATTTTGTACTATTTCCGTTCCGTTTGACCACTGGAATTGATAGATTGTGGAAGACAAATCCCATTGGATTCCTAGCCACTGAAAACGAGATTCCGGAGTAAGTCTGGATTTCGTTTGTTTATCTGGAACCCCAGATGTTCCAGAAAGTGAACTACCTTTTTGGTAGCTTTGAGACATTCCTCGACTGTTGGTGCCCAGATCAACCAATCGTCGAGGTATGCCGCTACCATGATTCCCTGAGCTCTCAATTGTTGTACAACCACTTCTGCTATCTTTGTGAATACCCTGGGGGCTACATTCAGACCGAAGGGCATCACTTTGAATGAGAATGTCTGATTTCCTAGCCTGAATCCTAGGAATGGGCGGAAGTGCCTTGGCTAAGGCGGGATATGATTAGTATGCGTCTGTAAGATCGATGGAGCATGTGACGGCTCCACGCGGAAGTAAGGTCCTTACTTGCGAGAGGGTAAGCATCTTGAACTTGTCGCAGCGAATGAAAGAGTTTAGCTTTGACAAGTCTAGATTACCCTTCTTTTTGTTGAGCCTTTCTTTGGCACGCTGAATAAGCGACCTTGAAATTTTAGATGTTTGACTCTCGCAATAGCTCCTTTCTGAAGGAGTTCTTCCGCGTAATCTATCAATTCCTTGACGGTATCTGATGAAATGATTTGATTGGAGGAGGATCTTGATCCAACTCCAGCCTAATCCTTTGGACACTATGCTCTGTGCCCAATTGCTGAACCCCCACCTGTGGCGGAAGAGGAACAGCTCCCTCCTACCTGGGGAGCCTCATTGCTGATGGGCGGGTTGGCCACCACGCCCTCCTCTGAACTGTCTACTCCTCGTACCCCTTCTGCTCCACGCTGACGCAAAGTAACCTCTCGCCCTACCTCTCGGTTGAGGGGGGAGTATCCTTGAGCCTCATAAGCAGGGTTGAAGGCCGGCGAGATAGCGTAGGAAGTGGATGGTTGAGATTGCTGGGGCACCAGGAGGAAAGGTTGGTTCTGCTTAGAGGTGGAAGGTTTGTCCCTGTTGGGTAACTGGGACTGCCTGCACAAATTGCTGCTGTTGCTGGAGTTTTTTTATATGGCTGGAACCTCTTACCAGCCTTCTTTGGTTTCTTGCCAGCAGTGGGAACGGATTCCTGTTTCCTCTTTGAGGAAATACCCCACCTAGCTCTAAGGCTCTGGTTGAGTCTAGCAGCTTCGTGGTGTACCTCGTTCACCGCGGACTCTGGGAAGAGATCCGCTCCCCCACATGCTTGCAGCCAAGAGTCTATTAGGCTCATGCCTGATGGTGCACTCTGTAAGACATGCTTCCGGCAGTTCCTCCTGAGCCTGGAAGAAGTCAAAAGCGTCCGTTAGAACCGTCTGAAACTGAGATTTCGCCAGAATCTTGAACAGCGGTTCCGTAGCGTAAGAAAGGGCAGCCATTTCTGTGATGATGAGGGAATTGAGGGACCTGCCAAACCTAGTTCGCGCATCGAACTCTGCCTGGATTAGGGAATCCGGCAGCCTAGGTAGTTTCTCACCGAACTGGTCCATGGCGCAGTCCGGCTTGAGTTTACCCAGCGTGAACGTAGCTGGCAAGTTTTCCCACAATTCTCCGAAGGCCGGGAAGAGCGGAGAAGTAGACTCCGCCTCCCTCAACTGTGGAATGGGCTCATCCTTGAGGACTGCCTGAAGGGACTTCTCCACTAATTTCGTGGCGAACGGAAGAGAAACCTCCTCTTTCGTCGCGAAAATAGTGAAACGGGACTTCTTGTAGGCCTGGAGTTTTGGAGTTGTTAGGGTGTTGATAGTACACTCCCAGTCCTCAAGGCAGTGAACCCATTCCCGCTGGGCGTGATCTCTACTATAAAGGACTGACTCCTTAGAGATTTTGTCTTCTCTCGTCAGAGCCGTTGGCGTCAGCCTAGCATACCCGATGAAAGGCTGCGTCAGACCCGGAGGGTAGAACTCGAAGTCCTCAATCCTTCGAGTTCCACACTCCGAGATAGAGATCATTCCGTCTTTGAATGGAGCGTAGGCAGCTACTCTCCATGGGTTTCTCCATAGAGAAACGCTGGCAAGGAGTCATATGGCGGGAGTTGAAGAATCCCCGTGCTAGATGCTGGGAGACTGGGGGAGGAGCCTGAGCTATCCCGCATACTCGGTCCATCATTTTCCTCGTCATTCTTGTTTTAGAGAGATCCTGGATTTGACTGTCCAGATTGAGACAGACTGTTTGATAACTGCGCAAAAAATCTGCTCGAACCGCGTTCCCAGTGCGGAGATTTGTGAGCCTACTAGCACGCCCACCTGTTCCATCACCCCTGCTGAGAAAGTAGAGGGATCAAAGGTGCTGGTGCTTGCTACCCCTACCGGCATAGCCGGAGTGGAAGCAGTGGAGGCGGGAGAAGGCAGTGACTCGGCGGGAGCGCGAGCCTTCTCCTTCGAAGCCTGCTTGTTCTGGAGCTCTTTGATTGAGAAGAGCTCAGCTTTGCCTTCACCGCATCGGCATAGGAAGTCGACGACTTCCTAGCCGAAGAAGACGAAGGCGACTTTCCTAGAAGTCGACTTAGATAGAGTCTTCGGTTCTCTCTTTCCCTTCTCCTTAGGAGGTACAGAGAGAGCGGGAGAGCGAATAGGGATCTCAGATCCCGCAAAGCCTTGGAATGAAGCGGAAGAAGAGGGGACAGGAGAAGATCCAGGAGCGCCCAAGGAAAGACCTTGGGCGCCCGACATACCTACCTCAACCAACAAATCCTCCCCACCTACCGCCATGGGCTCAAGGTTAAGGTCCAGGGCAGCGACGTCCGGGACCGACTCCTGGGAGGCTACGACCCCAAATGATTGCTGGAGGTCTTGCTGGATGGAGGCTATCAGCGGGGCAGCGGACAAGGGGTCAACGTAACCCGTCGACTTGCCCGCGGGGAAGATCTGGACGGCCAGCTTCCTGTCCAAAATGTAGGGCTGGCCCTTGGCGGCGTTCTTCCCGAAGCCGCCCACCCACGCTTTCAGGGTGGCGAGGGCGACTTCCCTCACACCGGTAGCCTGAAAGAAAGGTGAGATTAGCTGTCAATTGTGGAACGGGGTTAACAAACTTACGACTAGAAGTTGTTAGTAAAGTAATAAGTAAGCCTATAATGGACTTACCCCATCTCCCAGCTGACCGACCAGGTCGTAGCAGATGGCGCAGGCTTCAGGATGCCAGACGATCGTCTCGTTGAACGACGTGGCACAGGGGGCGTGAGACCTGCATTCATCATGTCCACAGGGGTCGAACAGCGTCGCGTTACAGGCTGGGACCTGGCAGTTGGTAGCCTGTAAGTGAAAAAGTACATGAGTACCAAGTAAACACTTACAGCCTAACATATGCTCCGCTGGTGCCGGAGCGATAAAGTTAGATAAAACCAGAGCCCCGCCAAATACGTGTGGTAACCAGGTTGGTATATAGGCTATGGCTCCGCCGATGCGGAAGCACAAAAAGCAACCAACTAGGAGTGGTGGTAATGGAAACCACGACGGAAAATGGCGGGGATGGTTTGATAAAATAATAATAATAACACACAATTCATTGTAAAATATTGTATAATTAAGGGTAATATCCTTAAAATAACAATAATAAAACAACCTCTCTCCGCCCGTCTACTAGAAGAGTGCGTAGGTAAGGGGTAAGCTCCCTTCCGGTAGCGGGGGAGAGATATATAAGGATATAGTAGGCAAGCAACCGACCACTCGTAGTACCCACCCCGCCCGCTAGCGGAGCCAGTAACCTATAACCAAAGGTGCCCCGGCTGCGACGGAAGGCTCCTTTCGTATCGTAAGGGAGGTGGCTGAGCAACTGGGGAGGGGGGGAGGAAGGTCTCGGCGAAACACGGCGGGAGCGAGAAAGGAGGGAGGGATGGCCTACTCCTCCCCGCCTCACCAACTACCCGCATGGAGACCCATGGAGACCCGGTCCTCATGTGGTCGCCCTATACCCCCCGCTGGGAGGAACCCCTGGTCACCTCCGAAAGGATGAGAGAAGGTGATGAGGTTGTCATAACAACCAAGGGGTCCCCCAGCTCCTCCCTATATCAGAAAGGGAGGGAAGGGGCAGGGTAAGGTGCTATGGAACACGTGACCGCAAGTGGCCTAGGCCGCGAGCAACACAACCGTGGTAGGGCCACGTGAACCAAGCTGTACCAATACACGGAACAAGCACCTAGGCTAGCCTAACACCCTAAATAAAAAATATACATCGAAAGGTGGAAGAGACACTTTTAGTAAAAGAGAAAGAAGCCCAGGAGGAGGCAGACTGTTCCAAGAAACAGAAGCCTACTCGGAGCCAGCGATAGCCGATGTAGAGCAAGAGCCGGGATGCTGGGCCGGAAAAATTAATAATAGCCCTAAATACCAAGCTAAGAGAATGGTAGGAGGGCTGAACTAGCTAAAACTCGATGTAAAACAATGAATGTGATAAAGTAAGCCCATAAGTATAAGAAGTCCCAGTATGGAGGACCGGGAATTCTTACGAGGCGGCATGGCCGCCACGAGACAACCGGGGAACCGTATATGACCTATTAAGAGGAAAATACTGGTACCCGGAAGATAAAACTGTGGTAAAATATTACTTATGAGTTACTTAACTTAGCCGTGGCAATTGCAGAGCGTTCCATCGTAGATAGTACGGATAAAATCCAATAAAGCACGAGCACAAGAAAATGGCGACTTGTCGCTAGCGCTAAAAATTAAGGATGTCCGCTAGGGGCGCTGCTGTCCGTGGCGTCCTCTAGTAGTAGTAGTAGAGGCTGCATCGCCCGTTGGTATCAGCTCTCTCTTGGGGGGATTCTGATAGGAAGTTCTAATTGGTGTTTGGCTCGTGGTAGTGTTCCACACTCGCCCCTATATCATACCGACACTTCTTTTTAAGAGTGAGCGAGTCAGTTTTACTGACATTTTCTTAATTTTGTTTTTCTCTGGTAATTTTAGGCTAATTTTACCTAGAAAGAATGATATTAAGGATACTTTCATAGGCCGACACGAGCTGAGCCCAGAAAAGTTTTTATCATAAGTTTACAGTTGCTTTATGGATTTGGTGAATTTTTTAAATATTTGTGTTCCTCAGTATTGTGGAACATGTTGCATGGATTTGAGAATAAAATTGCCTTTTTTAAACTTTTCAGTACGTATGGTTTAATGTGTCTACGACAATCACACTGAATACAGTACGTCTCTTGCTGCTCCATGAAAATTCAGTTCGCACCATTGGTCGCTTGTGTCACATGGCTGAATCCACAATGAGTGAGTATCAAGAACTCCAGGATTTAGTTCGCCAAAGGAATCTTGATGTGAAGCTTATATGGGTGACAGATGAACGAAGCAGGTAACACTGCATCATGGTAAAACTTTGTGATGTCGCCTGATAAATGTTTACCTCTTTGTAGAGTATGACACAGTAAAATGGCGGCTAACTGAATGAATGCACAATATATATATATATATTTTGAATCGAATGTCCTGTGTAATATTTTGAACAATGCACACTTTTCTCTAGGAACTTCAGTTATCCGCAAAGAGTTAAAGATTATTATGGAATGGAACTGCGTGTGAGACAAGCTTTAATGATTTTTCAAGTGATGCCAATGAGTATTTGTGATACAGTATTTTTTTAATGTAATTTAACCACTTTAAAGATAGAAAATATATTACATTTAGTATTTGTGACTGTAAAGTGTACTGCATTCAAAATGTAGCCTGACCTTAAAAAATGGGAACTAAATGCAAGAGTGATTGTTTGTTGTAATTCTCTTGACTGAAAATTTTTTAGTTTTGCAGTGCAACTAAAAATGGTAGATTGGTCAGCTGAAGGTTCGTTGAACTTTGTTGCTATGATTTTTTATACATGACAGTAATTGACTGGCAGCTATTGCACCTATGCATTAAATCCACGAGAAACTCAGGAAGACTGAAATCAAAGGGACTACATGAGCCTTAGGTTTTGACAGTAAAAATCTTGTAGTTTTTGTTGTCAAGACATGTCATTATCAATCTTTAATGGAAGGAGGTAAGTTAAGGTATTAAATTCTAACCTTCTTTGCCTATTTCCATGCTAGATGAATACTTTTTATCTTCTCATAATTTGTGTTAAATTCAAATTACTTTGTTGAGAGCTATGCAATATGTACTGTATTGCTAAATAAATTAGTCAAATTACTGTATAATTGTTTGCAAAATGTTAACTGACGCAAGTGATTGTCCTGGTAATTATTTTCAGTCTCAAGTTTCCAAATCTTTGACTAGTTTCCACTTGTAGATTGCAGTTTTCCCTCCTATCAGAACCTTTCTTGACAGTTTCTGAGATGTAAGTTATGAAAAATACAAATTGGTTAAAAATTTGTCATTTTTCATAATCTGTATATTATATGTTTTTTAAGTGGAGGCAATCATCTAAATCAATTTGTTGTAGTTTAATGACAAAATACTGAATTTTAGACTTTTTGGATGAAAATTAACATTGTCAAACTTAGACAAATGCTGAGGTATTGTCTTAACTCACTCCTAGTTGGAATCAACAAAGATTTTTCCAAATTGGTAAATCTGAACAGTAAGCATTTTCTAGGATTTAAGATCAGTATTAATGTTCTCACAGTCTTGTGTGACTTTTCATGTAACTAAATATACCTTAAAATGGTAAATAGAAATAAAGAGGGTGGTGTATAAGTGATCTCTGGTGCTTAAGGAGGTATTGTACTTTAATATTATGACATGAATTAGCAAAGAGAACAGTGAAACTATTTTATAATTAGACTTGACTCTGAAATCAATATCATAGTATAGCTATACTTGTACAATATTCGGCTGCACAATATTATATAGGAGGTTGGTACTGTATTACCTTTTGAAGTGCCATCCTGGATGCAGCAGGTTTAAAAAGGAAGAGGAATGTTCCTTAGTTGCCAATGATCTACAGTGTGCTGCGTACAGCAAACTGTAAGCAGTACAAAAGGTTCTTTGCAGCACTCTTCCAGGCTTTAGCTTCTTTTCTTCGTGCCTTGTACTTTCATTAGTTTCATGTGGTCACTTCCAGCTTAGCTATCTGACTATTTCCCACTTTTCATTAAAGTTTTATTAGTCACTTGAAAATAACTAATTTCTACCATTCTTGTTAGAGTACAAATGACTCTAGCGTTCAGGTTTAATTACGTCAGGAAAGAAGCATTGCTAATAGGTGATGGTTTAATTTTTTTATTATAGTAACTTTCAGAACAATGCACCAGTTGTATAGTTTAACTCCTACTAATTAAGTTTTGTTAAATGCTTAGTTTTCTTACATGAGCTGATTACCATATTGCCAACCTTCCAAACCTTTGAATGTATCTTAGCTTTTGTAATATGATCTCCCATAGTCTTTGGTTTGAATTTCTTGCCTAAAAGCACCATACAGTAAAGCTTACTTACCTTTCATTTATTCATTCAGCATTACAGGCGGTCCCCGGGTTATGACGGTTCCGGCTTACGTCGTTCCGAGGTTACGACGCTTTTTCTTAAATATTCAATGGAAAAATCCGTCCTGGGTTACGACGCTTGTTCCGAGGTTACGACGCTGACGCTTCCGACGCTCCGAGTTAACGACGCTTTTAAAAAACGCATACTATGATAAAAATCCTTTATAGTTTAGCACAGTATATTAATAAAAATAAGTTTCTGGTTAGATTACAACAAAAATTTTGAGGTTATGATGATTTTCGACACTTTTTATGTCATATTTTTCAATGTTTTTTAGTGACGCCTCATATGCGGAACTAGTTTCCGAGCGAATGAATACATACTAGCTTGCGGTGCGCAGAGTTTACATATAACAGTCCAAAAGCGCAAATAATGAAAAAATCATTGCTTGTTTCCAGTAATAATAACAAAACGAAGTTTCTGGTTAGATTACAACGCAAATTCCAAGTATCCAAGGAGAGACATTATCCAGTAATTTGATCAGAGAGAGAGAGAGAGAGCGCTCCGAGTTAAGGACAGAGAAGTGTTCGTTTCATTAAACGGCCTCTGACTCATGCCAGTAAATGTTTTGTTGATACTAATAATATAAGCCTATTTAAAGATACGTTTACTTTAATTAGTCTATATGATACGTAAATAGTAATCAAACTGTTCTTGTAGCCTCAAGATTTGGCAAAATCGAAGTATCCAAAGAGAGACATTATCCAGTAACTGGAACCTTGACATACGAATTTAATTTGTTCCGTTACCATCGTCGTATATCAAAACAGTTGTATCTCAAAGCATTTTTTCCCATTAAAAATAATGTAATATGAAACCACACCTAAACACAGCTAAATTACATATAATATACACAATTTATACACAAATAAACAAGTAATAACACACATAATGATAAAATAACATAGCAATGTGATAAATGATAATAAATGTTAATAAAATCAATTAAAAAAAGAAAGGAATTTTACTTACCACAACGAAAGATGACGTGAGGCCAGCAGGGGGAGGAGGTAGGGAAGGGCTGTGGCAGGGAACGATTTGTTCTCTTTTTATTTACGTATGTACACTAATAAACTACGTAATAACACAAATGAAATAACATTGCTAAACTATTTTTATTTATTTTTTTATCAGTTCGTAGTTTAGAAATAATGGTGATGCCTTTGAAAGGTTTTTATAGCTTCCTTCTGCTTGATGATCGTGGATATTGTAGAAGGATTTCGACCATACTCGTTTGCCAAATCGACGATACGAACGCCACGTTCATGCTTTGCTATAATTTCATGTTTTGCTTCCATCGAAGTAATTTTCTTGGGTTTTTTCTTATCACCTGCTTTGTCTTTAGCTTTGAAACCCATGGTTAATAATAAAATAGACAAAATAACACGAAAAATAGGCGCAAATACAACGAACTAAACAACGACGTGTTAACATGCAGCACCAACAAACAAACAGACTGAACGCCATTTATCGGTCGCCTATACAACTAACACTCATCGCAACCATCGTATCTCAATATTTCGTTGTATATCAA
>NC_087213.1:6890200-6917700 GCF_015104395.2 Macrobrachium nipponense | reverse complement strand
TTCTAGACGGCTCCCCTTTTCTTAGGGGTTTTTGATGTAGGAGAGGCTAATTGGAGAGGGTGCCGTGGTAGTGGTTTTCACTCGCCCCAGAACTATACCGACACCTTTTAATGAAGATGAGCGAGCCGGAATATTCTGGCAGGTCCAATTTAGCAGTTCTCTGGTATTATAGCAATATTTTACCTTAGAAATAGTGCTGAAGGAACCTATTTCACTGGGCGACACGGCTTCCTCGCCCAGAAATAGATTTTCCTACGTCAAAATCCCTTTATTATAAAAAACACGTATAACTTGGTAAAATTGTAAAAGAGGCCCCACGAGGGCTTTTAAATGGTTATTTTCAATGTCTCATTGAAGGTAGGGAAAATATTTTAGAATTTTTCTTCTTACACCTTGTGCATTTGCATATCTTCCTCTTTCCATTAATGTGTTTTGTTTCTCAAATTAGCTGACCTCAAAGTTTACCCAGCTTGAGGTGCTGCATATTGATTTTTAGCCCAGCTCTTAAGGGTTAGATATTTATTTATCCTTTTCATTAGTCATTTATATTTCTCATTGTTTTCTGCATATAAAATTGTGTTTATTCTCTATAAAAATTATTTTTGTTAATATTTTGGGGTGTTGGGAACACATAAATGGGATTTACATTATTCCTTATGGGAATTATTGTTTTGGATTTCGTATGTTTCAGATGTCTTGAGACGTTCTGAAATGGATTATGTACTAAAACTGAGGTTCCACTGTATTTGTAAAGGATGGAAGTATCCTAGACATTTTCCAGTGCTTGACAAATAAATCTCTGTATGTTTCAGTATCCATGATTACAAAGATCTTTGTTCTATCTGAGTTCCACACAAAATCATTCTGTGGACTGCATTCCTCAGACACCCACCCCTTTTGTAAAGCACAAAGAGACTTATAAATCCCACAGGCAAAATTATAGTACATATTGATGTTACCCTCCCAATCTCATGCTTGCAGTTGGAAATAAGTAAAAATTTTATGGAAGTCAGCAAAGTTTTAAATGAAACAAATGTATTACAAGGAGGGAAAATTATTCATTCATTATATGTACTACTAACTTCTGAAAGGCAAATGTTTCTTTTATGATGTCTTAAGAGATGGCTAGTCTCTTGCCAACCTAAGTTAATCTGCTTCAAATAGCTGTGAGGATTGTTCAGTCCTCTTAACATTGACTCCTAATATTTAGCCCTTAAGGAACTGGTATCAAATTTTGACCAGGGGGTAATAAAAATGCCAGGATCTGCTTGAAATTAATCTTGGATAAAGAACTTACAAATGTATAAACTTTCCTATCAGCTCAAGACAGTATCTGTAACAAAAAGAGAACAGCAATAAATTAGTGATTTTTATCACTATATAAAACCTACAACTCTTAAAAGTTTCAAAGCTAGACTGATTTTCAAAGTGGGATTTTATAGCTAAAATCTGTATCTAAAACTTGTAGCAAACACATTTTAAAATTGTGTACCATGAATATAGTATAACGTCAAATAAAAATATGTAAAAAAACTATTAAATTGAAAAAAATCTGTAAAAATAAAACGGTGATATATTTTCATTTTTGACTGCTACATATTATCAATCTTTTCAAGACAAACAAAATGAAAAAAAAATTCAGTCAAATTGGATAAAAAACAAAAAAGGAAGCTATAAGCAATCAAAGAATAAAAACTTACTTTTGAGAAAATGAGAGTAAAGGTCCTTGACAGTTGGCAGACCTTTAAACAGCTGTGGTGGACCTTTAAAACTTCCCTGGGCTATCAGTCTTATCCTGGGAGGTCTTGAGCCTGCATTTCTTCTTGCATGGTCTGTCCATGATCAAATCCTCAGTCTTCAAGTATCCATGAAGGTGTTTGGAATAAGGTATGCCAAGCAGATTATGCAAATTGCTCTCCGTGCAGCCCAAATTATAATTACAATCTGCCTGGGCAGCAGCAAAGTCCACATAACGCTATTTGGTGTTCTTATGTTTTGGACATATATATGTCATACTCTACTGTGCACATGCTCATTTGGATTTTGTTTTTCCACGTATACATACACATTGCTAACTATACTCTTTTTTTTTTTTTTTTTTTTTTTTCCTGTCCATCCGCCTGTGGTGTTTACGCATGGTAACACTGCGTCCCGGCCTTTAAATAATATCCTATTTTGAATATTACGGTGTAATTCGCATACAGTAAATTATTAAAATACTTTTCAGTTGCAAGTGTACACCAAGATGTCTTTTTATTTACCTAAAACTTACACATATTTAAAGCTCGGGATGCAGTGTTACCATGCACGACCACCACAGGCGGATGGACAGATGGAAAAAAACGGTGTATAGTTTGAGTTTCTCCTGTTCAAGGTTGAAACTCACTTTCATTATATTATGCGATTGGGGTTCCTGCCCTTTGGCCAATGCTGCTTGATAAAAACACCAAGATTTCTCAGATTTGGGACAAAGATGGTGCTTTGGATTGTCATCAGTTGAGGAGCAATGATTGAAAGAAGATAAAATGCAATCTCTCATTTCACTGGGACTCTTTCCTACTGTCTCTTTCACATTGTTCCTAAAATATTTCTGTAATGACCTCATTTGTAAGTCTACCAGCCCCACCAAGGCTTTAAAATTTTTTTTTTTCCATCAGCTCTCATTTTCCTCTCTTGATAAAGATCTCGGTGCAGTGCCAAGTCTTTTAGCAACATGGTTGATGCAATCCTGTTTTTCTACAGGGTAATCGGGACCGTATGGTCCTTTGCCATTGTTCATTTTCGTTACACTCCCATACGACTTACTATCACCATCAGAAATGAATCTGACATATCTGAATCCCAAATAAATTTAATTTTCTCATAACTGAACTGCACCAGCTACCTCCATTGCTCCTGCTTTGCAATCAATAGTTTTATCTCAATCAGGGGTGTGGTCTAGATACCATTCCTCAAACTGTGCATCAGTCATTTTTTTATAATTTACCAGATTCTCTTTTTTTAGCATTTTTCACAAAATAAACACAATTAACATAATCAACCACATAACCAGTGTGGGCTTCAACTATAATTGCTGTTCAGCTTGATTAACTGTAGGTTTTGTAAAGGTATAATCAAAGGAATCAGTCTTAAGGAATGGTTTCATTGCTGTTGCTCTCAGCCATTTTGAAGAGCTATAATACTGAAGTAGAATACCTCCATGCCCAAATTAACAGGCTGCAAGTAATCTAGGTTCAGCTCAGATGAAGATAGTGTACTTTGGCAAGCACTGATTTCTTGGATGCTCTGTTAGAAGGTATATTATTCTTTTACCATTATTCCAGATACGTAGTCTTGTACATGGTCTGTCGGATTAAGCATTTCTGTTATTTTTGTTGGATACTGTAAAATTAAAAATTATCATTGGTGTAATAAACATTAATAAAAATAATTATGTGGTATTGTATTTATATCATGATTGTCAATGCTAATATTTCTACTGTACAGAAGATAAGGTATATTTTTTATTTATGTTAGCATGTTACTATAAGACAAGTGGGTATGGATGTGGCTACTGAATATCATATTTTCTAGTAGGAAAGGAGAAACTGTGCCCTCAAATTTTGTAGAATACATTAGAGAAAGGCACTACCAATTTAAAAGATATATATTTTGGTACACAATAAATAACTTTGTATTGAAGTTACTTAACACTGAAAAAGACACTATAAAGGCAGGCATTGTAGGCTTAAAAGGATGTCAGTTGGTATTGAGGTGCGTCCACACAGTCGAACAGTGTCCGACGGACAAACATTGTTACCAATTAACAATTCTCTGCCGGTCTTTGCCTTGTGAGCAAAGTAAAAACCGTGACTTACAACCTCATCTGGTACCACTGTTTGTTGCCAGATCTACTTCCATTGTTTCAACGCTTATGACGTCATCCTGCTTCACCTATGATATGGTAACAGTATTTGTCCGTCGGACATTGTTCAACCTTTAGTCAATTTCACATAAATTTTGAAGAGGCTGTTGAATTTAGGACTACTGTAAATTACTTGTTTTATTTATATGTTGTAGCTTTTAAGAATTATACTTTATTGCTTATTGCATATGTACTATGTATGGGTTATTCATTGTTAACTAAAAACTATATATAGTACTATAAGTAGAATATTCATCCTCGAAGAAATTAATCTAAATGTTTGTATGGATGTTTAGACAACATATTTGCCTGGACACACATTTGAAAAGTAACCTCCCCCCTTAATAAGGCCTTGAATAAAATCATCTTTACATGAATGACCATATTCATTATTAAACAAAAACTTATTATAGTTTGGTTACAGATTCATTTATACAGAAGAGAAAATGTAAATTAGGAAGAAATCACACCTGTACCAAACCATCTCAGCCAGGTTGCTTCACAGCAAATTACTCTAAAAGACCACATTTTGAAATTAAGCAATCTTTTTGAGGCAGTTAAACGTCATGAGCCAGTTATCCAGAAATCAAAGAAGGCAGTTACACAAGGTTAATCAAGAATGCATACGTAGTCCCATTCATTTTAGCTTCCGGTAAGTCTAGTGCATTCAATGGATTTATTCCATTAAGAACTATTTTTATGTTTCCAATAGTAAAATCCAGTAAGGTGTAGTATGTTACGGTGCCAGTGTATTTTTTGTGTATTTGCAGTGATTCTTATTACTTTATAGGTTTTATTATTCTATTCACAGTAGCAGTCATCTTAGCTAACTTGCATTCTGTATATTCATCTTGGCTTCTGTTCCACATTCCCCTGCATGTGACAAAATTTTGGGAGGAATGATACCTTATACTTTGAAGATCTTTCACAGTATAATAGGGGTCAATAGTTTTGTAGGTTACTGTTGGTACTGTTCCTCTTCTGCCTGATGTATTTGATTCCCAAACTGGGTCAGGTGGGAACAGCATGAATTCATTTCTTATTTCGATAGTGTTTTCCATTTAAGGGACATTGGAGGGAGGGACTGTGACCTGTCCACAATGGGTTCTACTCCTTGTTAGTTCAACAAAGTTGAGCGTGCTCTCTCTCTCTTTTATATGTATCACTTGGCATCACCTGGTCTGCCTATGATGTATTCACAGCTCCTGTGTCATCTACCCAAGATTTTTGGTAGTTCCTAGGGAATCTTTCTGCTACATATTAATCTGGGTGGTTTAATGTTTTTGTTTCCATGGCAGCCTCCAGTCCTATGTTGGGCAAAATGCCCTTGCGATTGCCCATATGGTTACCCTTGATCTTTGTCTTTGACTTCCAGGTTCTCTGGCCCTTGAGTCCCAGTTTCCAGTTTTTATGTGAATTGAGATTCTGCAGTTGGGTGTCTGCTACCATTGCCCTTAACCCTTCCCCCTTGTCACATGAGTTCTGAGGCTCTTGACTTATCGCTTCAATTCTTTTTGCCAGAATGGTAGTGGTTTCAGACTCTCATGTTCAAGCCATTTAGATCTTTATTTATTCTAACTTGAAGAGTTTTATTGAGCAGCTTCTTCCGTTGGTTTTATGAGCTTCCAAAGTGCATCTTCAAAAGTAATATTCAATGGCATAGCCGTAGGGAAGGTGGCTCCAGAGGTCATGGCAGAATTCATGGTTTGGTACTAGGAATGTGATTCTCATCTGCCTTGGTTCTTGTTTCCCATGTTTAAGGAAAAGTCTGTAATCATTGGAACCAAGAACCCAGGCAGATTGGGTTTGCTCTCTTGTTTCTCTTTTAACATGACTTTGTTATACCCATTCATAATGTTTATCTCTTAAGGAACTAGCTTCTAATAGCAGTAGAATATTTGGTTTACATCGTTGGCCCCTGCAGTTGAATTTCAAGAATTTCCATGAATCCTTCTCAAGGCTGTGATCATGATTGTCTTTTCCAGTTTTGTGCTTGGGTCTTCTTTTCTGTTTAAAACCTTTGGTGCTTTGTCCTGCCTAA
The DNA here is from genome assembly GCF_015104395.2 of Macrobrachium nipponense. Taxonomy (NCBI): domain Eukaryota; kingdom Metazoa; phylum Arthropoda; class Malacostraca; order Decapoda; family Palaemonidae; genus Macrobrachium; species Macrobrachium nipponense. Next base: position 6,911,755 of record NC_087213.1, on the reverse strand, counting down.
ATTCAAGTTGAAGCCAATCATGAGTAATGCATTTGTTGTAATGAACATTTTTACAATTAAACTTTTTTTTTTTTTTCTATCAACATCCCCTCACCCTTTCAGATGGGGTTTGGCACAAAATGAAAGGAGTCAGTTAGCAGACAGTGGACTGTGAACTAGACATGTGCAGTAGGATTTTTCTCTCTAAGCTCTTGAAGTGTGTGTTGTTGGGTCTATTCACAATGAATAAATGCTAAATATGATCAATTTTTTCATCTAATTTTTAACCATTTTTTTTCCCAACTGCAGACCTATACTACAGGCAGTTCCCAGTTATTGGTGGGGGTTCCATTCTTGGCCGGTGCAAAAACTGCCATTGACCGAAACTCGCCTACTTAAGGCGCTGATATCCAGTTAATGGTGCCTCTATTAGGTTTGTTATGGCGCCATAACTCTTATTATCTCGGTGCGTTATGGCACTATAAAACTGGATTGCCGTTAACCGAATCTGCCAATAACCAGGCACTTGACCACTCTTCACCCGATCTACGCATGCGTTGCCAAATATCACAAGATTCCTTGCTTTCATCTGCTTTTTAACCAAATCCAGCTAGGTGCTAGAGATTATCCTATTGTTAAGACCTCAGGTTTGTAGCTATGAAAAATACTAATTGTCTTAGAAAATTTGTCATTTCTGGAATATATGACAAATTTTTTAAGTAATTTGTATTTTTCCTAACATACAAACCTGAGGTCTTTACATATGGATTAACTTTCAGCGAACTGGAAATTGGGACATTAAACTTCTGCAAGGCAGTTATGGTAACAGCTACCGATGATAGGGACGAAAGTCTTTCCCACCAAGTTGGAGCATATTCAGTTCTATGCAATATACCTTTTAGCCCAGGTAAGAGAATGAGGGGTGATAAGAGGTGGGCCCTTTATGTAAAGACCTCAGGTTTGTATCTTAGGAAAAATACATATTACTTTAAAAATTTGTCATTTGTTCTTACACGAATACAAATCCTCGGTCTTTACATAGGCGACTTACTTTTGGAAGGAGGATTCTAAGGAAATCTCTTAACTGACAGGTAGTTTTGCTCACCTGGTTACTTTCTTCCTGGTCATGAAAGAGTAAAGGAAGACCATACCCTCAAACCTTTTGAACGAGAGATCTTCAATCATCAGACTTCTGGGCATTTTGAATTAAAGGAATGTAACATCCTTGATTTAAAAAGGTTTTGGATGAACCCACAGTGGCCCACCCTGCCATATTCGCGGGGAATGTTAACCAGACCCCCCCCCCCCCCCCCCCCCCCCAAGAATAGTTAATATCTGTGAATAGGTAAATACCCCCTCCCCCTCAAAAAAATGTTAGTCTGTGAAACATAAGCCCACAAATCCAGGGGGTCGACGGTATAAAGCTGAGAGTAACTAACTGGTTTGCTTGTAGTCAGTCTCTCCTTTCCCCTTGCTAGAGAGAAGGAAGGATTTGCATTTACATTATAGATAAGATATTCAGTATTCAGTCACCTAGATCACCTGCATGTATGCCAGTTCAGCATGTGACGGCTCATTCAGTTCCTCTGCCCACTGGAAAAGGAAGGAAGACAGAAGAAAGGGAGGAAGCCAGTCCCACACACACCTTGCAGTTGCACTCCTTAGGTGAGATGCAACCTGTCCCTCAAGAGCTGGGTGAACTAATTGATTTGTTGAGCACCCACCGTAGGATCCCAAGGAGAACAAGGACTTAAGGGCAACATCCCAAGTTAAAAAGAGATGAATGTGGTCTGCATAATTACATCCCACCCTAGTACTTGACCAACATGGTTTTCCTGAATGCAATGGACAGACCAATGCCCTGGCCTCAAAGGTCTGGTCTGAAACTTACCGATGTCCACCAGGAAATTGTGGGATACATGGGATACGGTCATTTAATCATCACATGACAATTTGGACAGTTTCTCAGCCATGTAATTATTTAGTAGCTTTTCTGCACTCACATTAGCAACAACCTTTATTACTCTAGTACCTTTATCTATTCCAGCCAGATAAATACCTACTTGCTGCATTAAATCATTACCACACAAATTTGTATTACAGGAGTCAACAACTTAAAATACTTGAGAAATGTTTGTGCTATTATAAAGTACAGGAGCTAACACTTTGCCTAAGACATCAATTTTCATATCATAAGCTCTATGTTTTTTATTGCATGGTTCCATATTTAGTTTTAACCTATGTACCCATTCTTTGGTTATAGTGGACACAGCACCGCCACTGTCAATCTCAAATGGAACTAAATTCAGATTAATACTGAAATAAAATTCATCAGAATTAAGAGCAAAAACCTTTCCTTTAGCCATTAACAATCTATCATCATGGTTGTCTTCATAATCATCAATAGTTTTTACAGCCATCTTACCTTCAGCCCTACTATTGGAAGCCTTATACCTAGGTTTAACACTACTAGGCCTATGAGGAGACAAATCTTTGTTTGCCTCTCTACACACCCTTTTTAGATGACCTTTCCTTTTGTAAATGTTACAAGTCAGATCTTTAAACCTACAGTCTATACTCTCATGAGGAAAACCACAATGGTTACAAGATGACTTTTCTCTTCTCACTGAACTAACCTGTGGCTGTGATTCATTCCTCTTGCCAACAAAAGCTTTTTCCATGTTCAAAATTCTTTCTAAAACTGCACTAGAGGTCATAGCTTGGAGATCAATATTCAAAGAAACTAAATTGGGAAAATTTACTTCATTGTCCACTGCCATGAACAACTGATCTCTGACTCTTGAATCAAATTGATTACCAAAATTGCAATCTTTTGCTAAAGCCTTGAGGTCAGCATACAAACTATTCACTGTCTCATCCCTCCTTTTTTTTCTTTGTTGAAATGCTATTAGGCTACAATGATGAGGTTTCACAATGTAATGTGATTTCAACACAGCTACAAGGTCATCATAAGTCTTTGTTATGGGGTAAATCAGGAGCACACAAATTACCCAGTACACTAAAAACATCAGTTCCAATCAACCCTAGCAATACATTTTTCTTTTTATCTTCCTCAATACCAAGATTACTAAAATTAGCTTCTAATAAGCTAAGCCAAAGATCCAAGGTTTTCTGATAAGAATTAAGAGGATCAATCTTAATGTGTCGTCGCCATCATGAACAAAACTGCGAGATGAAGCAAAACTAGTACAGCTTGCGGAATTGAAAATCCTCACACCCTAGCCTAGGCGAACGCTGCCTAACCTCCGCACCATCAGCATCAATCAGCTGGCCTTATGGAAGTATCCTCAGAGCCGGTAGGCTACGCTGAACTCCTCAAAAATCCTGGAAAATTCTTATATCCACATGAAGTTCTTGTAGACCCCATGCTCCTCTACATGGATTCTCGTCGCCATTTGTTAGAACGAGCATAATTAAATATGTGGCCGAATACAGCCTTTATTGTGAATCCCATTCCAACAACTTGCTGCCAAAAATAAGCACGGCGGGGCCATCACAACACAACAACAGGGCCAAGAACTCAAAAACAAAAGATGTTCACAGCAGGAAATAGAATCAGAATTAACACAGGATCACCTACCTTTTTTTTTTATCTAACACTCTACAGCTGGACTATAGCATCCTAGGTTATGAGTGCACTACTTAGGCTTGTCTACCTAAAGTAGTGTAAGAAAGAAGTTCCACCTTCCCCTTTTGTTTGTTTGTTTGAATGGTGTGTTTACGCTGCATGGAACCAGTGGTTATTCAGCAACAGGACCAACGGCTTTATGTGACTTCTGAACCACGTTGAGAGAACTTCTATCACCACAAATACACATCTCTCATTCCTCAATGGAATGGCCGAGAATCAAACCCGCGACCACCGAGATGGGATGCAAACACCATACCAACCACGCCACTGAGGCGCTTCACCTCCTCCTTTTGACTGAAGTTTTCTTCATGGACTATACACCTGAAACTCACTCAATGAGTAGGCCTGAATCTTAGTTTATGGGATACCTATCGCCAATTCTACTCCCAACAAAATAAAAACTGCCTTGTGTGATCAGAGTGAAACGTGCTTCATGAGCTATCATCATTAAGGGGGCTGGCCGGAACCCTTATATATAGGGGTATAGGGCAAATAATGCAGTCATGAAAAAATTCATGGAGCTTCATATGGCAATTGAGAATACGTATATGAAATATTTCGTCAAAATTCCTCTTACTTTCGTAGTTAAAGGGTAATTAGTAAACATAACTCAATAAGCCTTAAACATTGATCCGTACAAGAAAATGCAATATTTCTTCTATCGTAAATTTTGATAATTATTGTCAAAGAAATTGTGAGAAATGGCATCTGTAGAGATTCTGTGAGTCACAGAAAAGAGTATCAAGTTCAACCATGACAGACTTCAAGTAGTCCACACGTTCGAGTTTCACTTCTGACATTCGCTTGCTTTTACATATGTTTATCTATGTTTCGGCAAGAATTTCATTATGCCAATGAGGAAAAGACAAGGAAAGCATCCTGCTAACATAAAGACGAAGAAAATTTGCTCTAATATGTTTACAGAATATCATAATATACGCGATATTAGTGTAGTTAGTGAAGAGAGAGAGGGAGGGTTGCGTAGTAAGTAAACGCCCGCGTGTTGCCTGAAGCACACGTCACACTGTCCCCCAGGCTACAATCTTTGAGCAAAGGGATCTTAACCCTCTTACGCCGACTGGACGTATTTTACGTCGACATTTTTTGTCTCCCGTGTGCCGACTGGACGTATTTTACGTCGACTTACAAAAGTTTTTTTTAAAATTCGCGGAAAAATACTTTAGGCCTACCAGCCTAAAACTTTTCAATCACGCGCCTTGGGGGATGCTGGGAGTTCCCGGATCAAGGTGTTGTTTTGTTTACAATTGTTACGCAGGCGCGCAAGCGCGAATTTCTTTCTTGCCGCACTAAAAAGTATCTGTGACACATCTCTGAAATTATTTCGTCACTTTGACATAATTTTTGTACCATTGTAAATTAGCCGTTACATGAAGTATTATATATGAAAATGTGCGCATTTTTATGTAGAATATAACAATAAAATACTCATGATTGTAGCTTTTATCAGTTTTGAGATATTTTCATATAAATAACGATAATTGCCAAAATTTCAACCTTCGGTCAACTTTGACTCTACCGAAATGGTTGAAAAATGCAATTGTAAGCTAAAACGCTTATATTCTAGTAATATTCAATCATTTACCTTAATTTTGCAACTAATTGGAAGTCTCTAGCACAATATTTCGATTTATGGTGAATTTATGAAAAAACTTTTTCCTTACGTCCGCGCGGTAACTCTTCCGAAAAAAATCATACATGCGATTGTGGTAATGTTTGCACCATTTTAAAATTAGCCGTTATATAAAGTTTTATACAGGCGGTCCCCAGGTTACAACGGGTCCGGCTTACGACGTTCCGAGGTTACAACGCTTTTTCTTAAATATTCATTGAAAAATCCGCCCTGGGTTACGATGCTTGTTCCGAGGTTACGACGCTCCGAGTTTACGACGCTTTTAAAAAACACATATTATGATAAGATAAGAATCCTTTATAGTTTAGCACAGTTTCTCTCTCTCTCTCTCTCTCTCTCTCTTTTTGTATTTTCCAACGAAAATAATCACTATAATTCTCTCTCTCTCTCTCTCTCTCTCTCTCTCTCTCTCTCTCCTACAATGATGTATGTTTTTTAGTATGATAAATAAATGATTTACTATTTTCAAATATTAATATTAATTTATACAGCAATAATATCAATTCATTAAAGAAAATACCATAGTGAATTAGTAAGATTTTAACTTATATTTAAAAAATTATTGAAGAATGAAGGAAATCCCAGTCTTCTCTGTAACCTTTTTGGAGATCCAGGTACTAAAACTGTCAGATATATATCATGTTCTGTGACAGCCAGGAGGGGGAAGAACTGGGGGAGAGCTGCAGTGTTGCAATCACGTGGTCCTGATTCTTCTCTCTCTCTCTCTCTCTCATTTACTGAGACTCGAGATTTTTTATGTACTTGTACTATTTGCTTTTAATACTTTCAAATGATAATAATAATAACTGTAATTACAAAATTCATATGTGATAGTATTTTAAAGAAATACAATACGTACTAATCTATCCATGTCACTTTTAATTAAGGTTAACTCTCTCTCTCTCTTTTGCCACACAAGATAATAGTGAGTCATAGTGGTAACTCACTCCCCTCTCTTTCGCTGGAAGCGTTATAAACAGAGAGAGATAAACACCCTCTCTCTCTCTCTCTCTCTCTCTCTCTCTCTCTCTCTCTCTCTCTCTCTCTCTCTTTTACCGAGATGAAAGAATTTTTATGGTACTAGTATGTAAAATGTTTATTGATAATTTCAGTTATTTAATAATAATAATAATAAAACTTAAATTACAAAATTCCTAATGGTCGTATTTTAAAGAGATGAAAATGACCTTTCCATTTCACTTGTAAGGATAATTCCTCTTTCTTACTGAGATGAGAGAATTTTTATGGTAGATGCACGTGTTTGTTATATTTTCAAATAATAATAATAATACTAATAATAATAGAAGTAGTAATAATACGATAACTAATTTCAAAAGAAAATTCTTCCCTTTGTCTTTTTCTGTATCAATTTCCCCACCTCAACTCGAGTGACACTCAAGCTTAACAATGCCATACAATGGTCAACGAATTTAATGGTTTTATGTAATTCTCTCTCTCTCTCTCTCTTACTGAGATGAGATCATTTTCATGGACGTGTATGTAATAAGTTTATCATTAATATTTTCCAATAATAATACTATAAGTACAAAATTCATATCTGAGTATTTTAAATACAATAATCATTCCATTTCTCTCTTTTAAATACTGTAGGGACAACTCTCTCTCTCTCTCCACAAGATACTTGTCATACATTTGGTGTTTCTATTTCTTCCTTCTATCTCTCTCGCTCTCAGCAAAAGAATTGATAGACAAACATAATTGCACAGTCCTCTCTTTCTCTCTTCTCTGGAGAAATACGTATATGTATTTATGGGAGGGGGAAAAAGTTGCCTACAGACGTTCATTTCAATCTATTGAAACCTAAGGAGTTATTTCTCTCTCTCTCTCTCTCTCTTGTATTTTAATGAAAATATACAGTAATTTGTGAATACACAGTGTTGCACATGAAAAAAGTAAATTAGTGATAATTTTAGAGATACGGCCCTAAGAAAAATTGCAAATTAGTAGTGAAATTTTCCCTGTGGACATGTTTTCAAGAACGTCGTTCCAGCTTACGACGATTTTCGGGTTACGACGCGTCTTAAGAACCGAACCCCCGTCGTAACCCGGGGACCGCCTGTATATGGAAATGTGCACAATTTCATGCACAATACAACTAAAAACAACCCATGGTTGTAGCTTTTATCAGTTTTGAGATATTTTCATATAAATAACGATAATTGCCAAAATTTCAACCTTCAGTCAACTTTGACTCTACCGAAATGGTCGAAAAATGCAATTGTAAGCTAAAAAGCTTATATTCTAGTAATATTCAAGCATTTACCTTCATTTTGCAACAAATTGGAAGTCTCTCGCACAATATTTTGATTTATGGTGAATTTATGAAAAAAATAAAATTTTCTTTACGTCCGCGCGGTAACTCTTCCGAAAAAATCATACGTGCAAATGTGGTAATGTTTGCACCATTTTAAATTAGCCGTTACATTAAGTTTTATATATGAAAATGTGCGCAATTTCATGTAGAATACAACAAAAAATAATTGAATGTTGTAGCTTTTCTCATTTTTGAAATATTTGCATATAAATCACAATAAATAGAACAAAAACCACGTTCGGTCAACTTTGACTCTACCGAAATGGTTGAAAAACGCAATTGTAAGCTAAAACTCTTACAGTCTAGTAATATTCAGTCATTTATCTTCATCTTGAAACAAATTCGAAGTCTCTAGCAAAATATTTAGATTTATGGTGAATTTAAAAAAAAATCTTTCCTTCCCTCCGCGCGCGGATTCTCCGCCACAAATCTCCGAAATACGTACGTCCCATTCTCAGAATATTTGCTCCATTTCATATTAGGCATTTCATAGAGTTTTATATATGAAAATGTGCGCAATTTCATGTAGAATAAAACTAAAAATATTTGAAGGTTGTAGCTTTTCTTATTTCCGAAATAATCGCATATAAAAATATATATATAAAAAAATTCGACATTCGGTCAACTTTAACTCGTCAGATATGGTCGAAAACTGCAATTGTAAGCTAATACTCTGACAGTATAGTAATATTCAATCATTTGTCTTCATTTTGAAAGAAATTGGAAGTCTCTAGGACAATATTTAGATTTATGGTGAATTTTTGAAAAAAATATTTTTTTACGTCCGCGCGTTACGAATTCATGCATTATTTTGTGATAATATTTTCTCTGTGTTGCTTTTATTGTTTTACAATGTGTTATATACCAAAATGACCACAATTTAGTGTACATTACAACGAAAAAAACTAACTTGTTACCTTTAACCGTTTTGCGCACAGCGCGATTTGAATACAATTATATCTGAAATTTCGTTTTTGCTCTATCATATATCGCATTATTTATATATGATAATGATAATTTTTTCATTTCTGATGGTTGCATACTAAACTCCAGGCAATGACAAAAAAAAGAAGCCAAAAATGAACTCTTAATCTTGAAAACTAAGCGCGCTGTGATTTTTTGAAAAAAATATTTTTTCCGCTTCCGTGCTCACTCCGAAACCCCTCCGGCACACGGGAGACAATTTTTTATGTACCGCTCTGGCGTAAGAGGGTTAATTTATGATAAATAACATAGTTTTGGTTTATTAATACCCAAAAAGAAATACGAAATTCATAATAATCATGATTTATTAACATTGTCTTTGTAAAGAGTACAACTTCGAATTTCACCTCTTGATATTCTCTTGCATTTACGTTTGTTTATCTTTGTTTCGGCAAGAATTTCATCATGCCAAAATGGAAAATACTAGGAAAACATCTTGCTAACATACAGAAGAAGAAAATTTGATGTAATAAGCCGAGTTAGTGAAGGAGAGAGAGAAAGTTGCGTAGGAAGGAGTGCCTCGTCTTGCCTGACGCAGTGCCCCAAGCTACGATGTACATAATAGCAAAGGGATCATCATTTATGATTAAATTATGATAAATGAAATAGTTTTGGTTTATTAATACACAAAAAAGAAATATACGTACATTCATAATAATCATTATTTATTAACACTGTCGTTATAAAAATACGAAGAAAAACTTTGAACGCCCGCATCTCAAAACTATAATTATTGACCTTCAAAATCTATCTTCTCACTTAGTTTTAAAGCTATAACATTGGAATTTGGTATATAACTCAGAAAGATATTATAGAACAATCAAATGAAGCCCTTTCTTCCAATTTTTTTCTTCTTTTTTTCATAAATTTTGTTTTCCTAATTTATAGGGTTTATGTTTTTACCATAATGAAAAAATCATATCTAGCAAAAAAATGACTTTTAGAAAAAAAAAAATGCCTCATTCAATTGGAGGTCTACATCAGGTCTATATATGATAGTAATCTCGGGTCTTAATATTAAATATCAAGGGAGGAGATAGAATTTGAAAAATGATTATTTTCGGGATAAATCACCCTGGCGTCACAAAACCGAAGGTCAGAGGTGAAAATCATATGCAGTTTGGAGATGTCCCAAGTCACCTTATTAAGTGGTATGAATATCAAAGTCCTGTCCTTAAAGAATGGCATTAGCCGGCCGGCCCCCCTTAAGAAGAATGGTTCTACAGTACTTTACTGCAAAGGAACCAAGCCATCGACTAACTGTAACTACATGTCTAAGAGTCGAAGCATTTGGTCAATATTCTTATAGGAACAAACCAGATTATACCAAAAAGTATATAAAACAAGGGAATTCTTCCTACCTGTAAAGGTTTGAAGTTTTCGGGTCAGCCCAAAGTCTGTTAATTCCTGCCATGCAGACTGTATTCGATTATTAAGAGGAATCCATAGACTGGTGGTGATGGGTGCCCCTGTTGGTAGAAAGCAGGTGAATGTGGCTGATGCAACTTCACTTCTCTTAGCACATACATGAGAAGGTGAAACATCTCAAAAATTACTACGTGGACCTTTACGGCCATCCAGCATTACATGCATTGTAAAACTACGCTGTGCTCATTCTCATGATTAAAGCAGCAGTTGCCAATTGGTTTGTGTTTACCTTCCAAACTTAGGTAAAACTTACACAAAACCTGGAAATAAGTGAATTTAGCATACCTATTTGCAATCTATATACAAATATGAGAGCAATTTTATCATTATTGCATTACTATGGCATCTAGAATTCATGGAAAGTTTGTAAAGGCATTGGCGTATGTATCAAGTTCGTCTAAACTGGCAACACTGAAATTTAACCAGTCCTCAATTCTTACGAACGATTCCTATGCCTGTCACTCTTTACACAGTTGCCTCCTACAACCGTCATGGTCCTTCCAGTCATCATATTTCTTACAACCGTCGTATTCCTTACAACCATCATATTCCTACGACCATCATATTCCTCATGGTCTTCATAGTCCTCATGGCCATCATAGCTCTCATGGTCATCATGGTTCTTCCGCCCGTCATAGCTCTACGGCTAACATGGTTATCACAACTTAGGCTAACACTGTACTGTTGAGAAACCTAAATGGCAACCGTCTAGAGTAGACTGAGCTAAACTACTGCTTAAGCTTTTTTATTCAAAATTTAACTGAAGCACGCACCGCACCGGCATTGCCGCTTATCCTACGAGAAAATTAACATTTCTCCGTAAGTCCATGCTCCCGAAATGAAAGCATAATTATAATGATGCCACCAAACACGAGAGGTTGGCAGCAGTAGGCTGTGACGTCATGACTACCACCACTCTGATAGCGGTTTTGGCTATGACATCATCACGCTTGATGCTACTTTTTACAAGGATGAGACAGTCCTGGCTTGAAGATGAAGAAGAAATTATTCTTCTCCTCTTGGCACAAGGATCAGTCACGAAGTCCCTGATTCTAGCATTCTCCAACTCTTCACAGCCACACTAGACCAAACTTCCATCAGTCACTTGTTCGACAATTACAACTACTACTTGTGCTTTCTTATGATAGGGATGTGACAGTCCTGGCTTGAAAATGGAGAAGAAACTTCTCCTCTTGGCTCAAGTGTCAGCAACAAAGTCCCTATTCTTCAAGGATTGGAAGGAGAACGCACTGGCGTCAATGTCACCTGAGCTTGTTGATGCCTAAGCAGAAGGAGACAGAGGAAAGACTTGCGTCTTTTCCACAATGTTTGTTATATCTCCTAACACTTGCATTTTCTCTCAAAAAAATGTGCATAGTTGTAAAGTAGGTACTCTTGTACCTCGAAGAGGCGAAAATGGAAGCATGTCTCAGTGTAGGCCGCAGCTGTGAAGCGATGTCATGGCTGGCACCATATTTATGATCTCACTGAGCATCTTGAATGTGAAGCCAGCACTCGACGAGAAGTGCAAGGCTGCTGCTGTTATTCTTGTAGGCAAAGCACCCTGACTCAAAAGGCTGCGGTTTTGTACTATCTGCTTCTCTACAGATGTTGATGCATTCGATTGCCGTTCAGTGCATATCAGGGTAGAAGGGACATTCAGTGTGGGACCCTGGATGGCAGCGCAATGTCATATAGCAAACTAACTGTCCTTCTTGGGTTGGTACTCCTGATAGGCCTAACGCTGATCGCACACCTTTGTCAACTCTGCCCACGTATCTGGAATGAAAACAAGATAGCGATGCACACTTCTCCCTGCAGGGAAAGGAGCACAATTAGTCAAATTTACTTACCAAAGCACATCCTGATACATTAAAGCTTTGGATTCACAGGCAAGCCATATGATATATATGAAAATCCAAAGTACAGGCAGCAAATTAACTGTATCTGAAGAGTTTCTGCACCTACGACCTACTACACGAAGATAATACAGGCAGTACCCGGGTTACGACAGGGGTTCCGTTCTTGAGACGTGTTGTAAGCCGGAACATCATCAAAAACACTTTTAATGCTTGGGGTGCATTGAAAACTATGTAAACTGCATTCTTATTGTATTTTACATAAAAAATCCTTCAAATATTTATTTTGTTGCATTCTTGGTGTCATATTTCATCTGCCAGATAAGCGTTGTAGGTGTCGTAACCCTGGAAATAATTTCTGATGAATATAATTGAAAAGCGCCTTAACCCCGGAACGTCAGAAGCCGAACCCGTCGTAACCTGGGGACTGCCTGTATCCGGGCATTTATTGGTTTCTTGTGATATCCAGGGAATCTCGAAGCATGAGAAGGCTCATGTTCACAATAGTGCCCGAAAATTCCAAACACAACAGATTCAAAACAACGGGGCAAACTAAACTGGCTTTAAAAGGACAGAAGCAAAGCATGTCCTCTCTTAAAGGTGGTAAGAAAATAACTAACGGGGTCATGAGTTAAAGAGGGGTTTGTGGGTGGCTCCACATGAATCATGACCAAGCAGAGATGCCATTAATCCCTTGCATACACAATTATTTTAAACTTTATCGGTTTCCAGCTAAGTATTTATCCTAATGTTAAGACCGAAGGTTTGTTTCCTATATGAACAATGTTGTTTTAAATTGGGTAAGGATCATTTAAGTTGCTAGGGCTATTGTAAATCCAGAGAAAATACTATAGTTCATGTCCAGGTGTCCACCAATCTTGTTGCTAAGTACAGAGCAGTATTAATAAGGAAAGGCAAACAACATTTGAAGGAGCACATGTTTTTATAAGATAAAAAGGGGTGGTAGTAACAACTGCTACCACTGTTAGTGAACTAGGAAATCTGGGCAGAGAAAACATTTGTGTATTAAAATTACAGCTGCCCAAATATGAAACTTAGTTGAGTATGTCCAAATGTTTCTATATTTACACATGCTAAGATTTACAACAAAGTCAGACGTTCCTCTTGTATAAGCAGTGTGTGTTATTCACATAATACCAAATGCTTCACAAAAGATACACTATGAAGTATCCAAATAAGGAATTCTTCCAACAAAATACTCAAGATAATGTGATCTGCCCTCCCACCCCATAAGTTTATAGGAAGTTCATCTTCCATGACAAGCATTTTTTTCTCACTGGCATTTTACAAATTTTATTTTTAATGCAGATATTGTTATCACAGATAGTTCACGGTTCACGGCAGCTTTATACTCTAATCATTTTCTGAAAATTTACGCAATATTGTGAGCTTCTTACAATAGGTGATTTTTCCCCTCCTATATAAATATCTTTATTATTTAACAATTCTAAACAACAAAAATCTCGGAAACACCAGCATTAATGTACAAAAGTCAGTCGCACACTATCATATGTAAAAATGTCTGCAGAGGTTCAAAAAGTTTTGTTAAGGTTTGCATTTAAATTTTAACAGTTTTAGATGTACAAAAACTGATATAGTACGAATGGCATGCAAACTAATTGATAAAAAAAAAACTTGGGGCTCATGTTAAAATGATTAACTGTTTCTAAACAATAAAACAAAATGGCTTTCAAGTTTTCACACTTTTGAAGGTTTTCAAAATTTTTAATGGGATCCTCAAGAACATAAAAACCAGAAAAACATGGAACACTTGAACCTCCATCATATAAGCAATTTCCACTATAAAAGTGACTTAGCAAAATGGATTAAATGGTTTATTATACCACCACGATGCACAGGACGCACTTGTGAAGCCATATGTTGGCATAAGCCATACATACAACAATTCTTAATCACAGCCACTGTTTGACTTGATACATCTATGGTGACCATCTCTCAACACTCAAAATCTGCAAATAAAAACCATGAAATAACTTTGTGCTTTCAAACTTTACCACTAATGCTAATGTTAAATTTGCATGCAAACTGCTAAAAGGCATATGGGCAAGAGCCCTTCTGTACCATTTCTGAAACTAAAGTAGTACTTTTTCGTGTACAATCACAGTATATTTCTTGGAACTTATCATCAGTCAATTTCTTACAACCAAATTTCTCTGGAGGAAAAATTAAATCCAGACTTAGTTTGAAAAAAAATCCATCAATCATATTAAAACCCTCATTTTCAGTCCAAATATCCTTTGACAAAGTATTCAGTCTTGTAATCAGAAGCACATTTGCTTTTGCAAATGTTAATGCATGAATGCCTGTACCTACCTACAATGCACCAAGTCACTGCAGCGATAATCTCCTTTCTTACTACAAGTCACCAGCTCCAGCTTGTCTCAGAAATCCACCTCTTACTGGTTTCAGCATGTCATGATGAATCTTTTTCCCATTAATCGACTCATCATAAACACTAGTGCTCTCCTCCACTTACTTAATTTCCAACTACTATACTTAATATATGTATAATTTTTTTCTGACATTAATAATCATTTTGTTCTGCTTTCAGTAACTGGTAGTATCTGTAATATGTTTTCAGCAATGTAAGTATATGGTTGGTTTCACAACTTGCATTGGTATTATTGGGCTTTGTTCTGCTTTCAGTAACTGGTATCAGTAATATGAGCCTGTTTTCCGCAATGTTCGTATCACTGGGCTTTGTTCTGCTTTCAGTGCATAACTAGTATCTGTAATATGAGCCTGTTTCCAGCAATGTAAGTATATGGTTGGTTTCACAACTTATATTGATATCATTAGGCTTGCTGCTTGTATGCACACTTTCAAACATGTAAAGTGAAATTCTGAGTTATGTACTAATTATTACAGGGTCATTTATCAGTTATCCTGAGTTTGCCATGTTGGGTCTGAAAATACTCGCTGAAAACGGACCCTCACTTGTTTAGCCCAACATTGCTCTCTCATCTCACAACATTTGCTAAGACTGCATTTGTTACAAGAACAATGCATTTGTTAAGAGAACAGGACAGTATACTGCACAAAGAAGGTCAAACTTTCTATTACCAAAGTTTCTGCTCAGGCATCCTTAGTTTCATAGTTGGCTTCTATGTCTTCCACTTTTACTTAAAAGGTTAAGGAGCATCAGTCTTGAAACAATGTACACTGCTGATTGCTCAGCTTGCCAACACACTAGGTACATAATCTAGTTGACATTAACCAGCCACATATCAGTCAGCTTTTGCTCAACTGAACTCCTCTCGTCTTTAGTAACTCCCCTACCAAAATATGCCTGCTCATATGGTACCACTTACCATATATATCATGCGGCTGCTTTTTCAAGCTCCAAAGAATATTCTTTGTTGTGTTACTACTTCTTAGTATGCCTTTATACGACTTTTCCTAAGGTGTCAACTGTTCCAGCGCTGTCTTACTGTACCTGCTGTACTGATGGTTGCTGCTATGGGGCCCCTCCTGTGTACGTTATATGGAGTGTTTTATCCATGTCAGCTCCTTGGGCATATCCAGTCAATCATACTGAATTGTCAACAAAACCTCCCATTGCAGTGAGGTCTCCTGTGCCTCCTGTACTTGCTCTCCCTACTGTGTTATAGGCTCCTGCACAATCTGCTACAGGGCTACCGCTTACTGGCTTATTGTTACTTTGTCAGTTGCACCAGCCTTTTTGACATTTTAAGTACTACAGTGTTACAACTTGCCTCCAATTCAGTAACGGATAGTACTCCTCCAGCTCCAACTATGGTTGACATTCTAGCAATCCTAACTCTTCCAGTTACTTTCCTTACAGATTTGGTGTTACACTACCAAGTCAGATAATTCTGCTTTCCATTTCCATCTGTACTAGATAACCTTCAAATACGACCCAGCAGTAGTGGTGCAGGCAGAAGTTCATGAGCCTCTGAAGTGCAGCATTCTTGGGAAAGTTTTTTTTTCAGCTCATGTAGTGCAGCATTCTTGGTTAAGTTGTTTTCAGCTCATGAAGTGCAGCATTCTTGGGAAAGTTTTTGTCAACTCACTCATGAAGTGCAGCACTCTTGGGAAACTTTTTTTTCAGATTGCCATCATTCATCATACACACTTGCTTCAGTCACTTAGGGCAATAACCTTCCAGTCATCTAGAAGCAGCTGAAAGACATGTTACAAGTGAGTGATAAGACTTTCTCATCAAAATCATCTCTACATGAAATGTTAATCACCTGTGATATCCCTGGTCCATGTGACCCTGACAGTATATAGGTCAAAAAGTTTTTGCCCAACTACTGTCAGGTTGCCCTTGCCTTTTGCTGCTGCATTCACCCAAAAGAAGCTCGTTTTGATTAGATATGAATAATCATTCAGTTGAAATATTTTCTGATGATAAAAGAAACATTATCCGTTTTTAAATTAAATCCCTGATGCACTGTGCTATAGCCTTCAGCAACTGGACTGTTCAAGGAAGGTGAATTTCTGCAGCAGGATTGTGACCTGAAGATACTGTACCCTGCTGAAGAGTAGCATTTAACTGACTTGACCTGCAAATCAGCTGGAAAATGTCAGAATTATCTGGAAAGAACATAGACACTTTAACAATACTGATTAGTCTTTTAGCAGACAAGATCTTAATACTGCTTTTGATCCATGAGTTTCACTAGTCTAGCAACTACTTCAGGTAAAGGTCCCGACAAACTACAATGCTTGAAGTGCTTGCTGCATGCAGTTCCCCAAAATACCAATGACCCTTCTCAACATTAGAAGTTCTAAATCTCCAGTGGTGGCAGGGGCCTAACATCCAACAGTGTTCAAGATTTAAGCCAGAACCAACTAAAATAATGCCCCTTTATAAAAGAATTTCACACATTCTCTAGTTACCCCTCTCAACTGAAGCCTTCGTTCTCCCTAAACATCTTGTTTATCCCGATTGGATGTTCTTGGAATTAATCCCACAAAGTAGGAGCATCTCGATGCCAGAGATTTTAAAACCAGAAGGCAACCTGCAGCTGGTCTCAGAACTTCTCCACCTGGTGCTGCATTCGCACCACTTCCCCCTGCTGTCTCCCCCTCTCATCTGGGGACTTCCCACATGTTGCCTAAAATCCCATAATGAAGATCGATCACCAATTTGGAAGCCAACAAGACCACAGATTGCCCAGGTACTGTGATGTAAATAATTTTGGGTACAGTCGGTTATCGTTTTTTGCCTGTCTGTATTTCCATTCCATTCTTTCCATGGTGACTTCCCCCTTCTTGGCTCAGGTTCTCATACCCCAATTTTGGTTCGATGCTGTAATTAATTCCCCTTGTGATGCTAGTAGTGATATTAAAACATCCTCTAGTTAATCAAGCAACATAGTATTCCTTTCTGTATAAGCTCCCAGTCATTCTATACCCACTGTGAGTGAGCTTTAATGTAAAATACTAGAGAAAACAGTGTTAACATTTCCCCACATGTCCATCACCTTAGTACTGATAATAGAAAGCAACCTCTTTGCAGACAAATATCATGCCTGGTTGTGAGAGGAAATTTGGGAACCCTTTGCTACGACTCCTGTATTAAATAATCTGCTCTGGGCAAATTTTATCTCTGCCTGGATCATTTCCCAGCCATGTCTTCCAGTTGATCTGCAATCAACCACCTTCCATTAATTTCTGGACTTACTCGAGTCCCTGTCACCCTTGAGATGTGAATTGCTGCTCACGTTATTTACATGTAAATACGTATAGTTCATTTAAACTAAAGTTCCAGAGTTCTATATAATTTCTTCCCTCCATGAATATCAGCCTTCAGCTGTAGACTGTTTGTTATAACCTCGTTCTCTCATACAAGGCCTTTTAGGAGTGCCAGAACTTCACTTCCCCAATTAAATACTGAGGAATGAGAAATTTAAACAACACCAAAGGAAACCGAAATGGACCCCAAGTTAGTGCAAAAATGGTGGAATGTCATGGTACGCAGCCTCAGCATGGGCAACCAAGCCTTGCCTTCACATTGATCACTGGATTTGGAAGCCTGCTAGGCTTTCTGGAGGCTCTATGGCATGCTCTTAGTGGATCTCTTTGCACAGGCTCATGGTGTACTCCATGGCATAACAGAATCCAGTAGCCTTGAAGCTGGAAACCATGCTTCATAGCTGGGGCAATCTCAACACTTACACATTCCATCCATTCTGTATTATCCAGTAAGTGTTAAAGAAGACCAGACAATCATCCACTGTGCCCACAACAGAAGTGGTATTTGGGACTAATGTTTGTGGACCCAGTACAAATATGACAAATTTTCTAAGACAATTTGTATTTTTCATAACTACAAACCTGAGGTCTTAACAATAGGATAATTTCTAGAGCCTAGCTGGATCCGGTTAAAATGCAAATGAAAGCAAGGAATCTTGTGATATCTGGCAACGCATGCATAAATTGGGTGAACAGTGGTGAAAGACCACGCACGTACGCTACTGCATCAGTCTTTCCCAACTCAGTATGTCTTAACCCTCTTACGCCGATTGGACGTATTAAACGTCAAGTCAAAATGTCTCCCGTATGCCGATTGGACGTATCATACGTTGGCTCAAAAAAGTTTTTTTAAAAATTTGGGGAAAAATACTTATAGGCCTACCAGCCAAAAACTTTTGAATCACGCGCCTTGGGGGATGCTGGGAGTTCACGGATCAAGGCGTTGTTTTGTTTACAATCGCTACGCAGGCGCGCAAGTGCGAATTTCTTTCTTATTGCACTAAAAAGTATCAGTGACACATCTCGGAAATTATTTCGTCACTTTGACATAGTTTTTGCACCATTTTGAATTATCCTTTACATGAAGTATTATATATGAAAATGTGCGCAATTTCATGTAAAATACAACACAAAAATACACATGATTGTAGCTTTTATCAATTTTGAAATATTTTCATATAAATAACGATAAGTGCAAAAATTTCAACCTTCGGTCAACTTTGACTCTACCGAAATGGTCGAGAAACGCAATTGTAAGCTAAAATTCTTATATTATAGTAATATTCAATCATTTGCCTTTATTTTGCAACAAATTGGACGTCTCTAGCACAATATTTCGATTTATGGTGAATTTATGATAAAACTTTTTCCTTACGTTCGTGCGATAACTCTTCCGATAAATTTTTTCGTGCGATTGTCCTAATGTTTGCACCCTTTTAAATTTGCCGTTACATAAAGTTTTATATATGGAAATGTGCAAAATTTCATGCACAATACAACAAAAAACAACCCATGGTTGTAGCTTTTATCAGTTTCGAAATATTTTCATATAAATAACGTTAAGTGCAAAAATATCAACTTTCGGTCAACTTTGACTCTACCGAAATGGTCGAAAAACGCAATTGTAAGCTAAAACTCTTATATTCTAGTAATATTCAATCATTTACCTTCATTTTGCAACGACTTGGAAGTCTCTAGCACAATATTTCGATTTATGGTGAATTTATGAAAAAAAAAAATTTTCCTTACGTCCACGCGGTAACTCTTCCGAAAAACTCAGAATTTAAAATTAGCTGTTACATAAAATTTTATATATGAAAATGTGCGCAATTTCATGTAGAATACAACTAAAAATGATTGAAGGTTGTAGCTTCTCTCTTTTTTCGAAATATTTGCATATAAATCACGATAAATAGAAAAAAAATCACGTTCGGTCAAATTTGACTCTACCGAAATAGTTGAAAAATGCAATTGTAAGCTAAAAATCTTACGGCCTAGTAATATTCCGTCATTTTTCTTCATTTTGAAACATATTTGAAGTCTCTAGAACAATATTGTGATTTATGGTGAATTTTTGAAAAATATATTTACCTTCACTCCGCGCGCCGATTCGCGGCCGCAAGTCTCCGAAATACGTACATCGCATTATCCTAATATTTGCTCCTTTTCATATTAGCCATTTTATAGAGTTTCATATATTAAAATGTGTGCAAAATCATGAAAAATACAATAAAAAATAAGTGAAGGTTGTAGCTTTTTCCATCTCCGAAATATGTGCATATAAAAAAATATATATATAAAAATTTCGACATTCAGTCAAATTTAACTCGTCCGAAATGGTCGAAATCTGCAATTCTAATCTAAAACTCTTACAGTATCGTAATATTCAATCATTTTTCTTAATTTTGAAACAAATTCAAAGTCTCTAGAACAATATTTAGAATTACGGTGAATTTTTTAATATAATATTTTTTACGTCCGCGCGTTACGAATTTGTACATCATTTTGTGATAATATTTTTCCGGTGTTGCTTTTATTGTTTTACTATGTATTATATATCAAAATGATTGCAATTTAGTTTAAAATACAACAAAAAAAAAGTAACTCGTTAGCTTTGACCGTTTTTTGCACAGCGTGATTTGAATACAATTATCTATGAATTTTTTTTTTTCGCTACCATATCTTGCATTATTTACATATGATAATGATATTATTTTTCATTTATGATGATTGCATACTAATCTTCAGGCAATGACAAAAAAATGAGCCAAAAATGAACTCTTAATCTTTAAAACTAAGCGCGCTGTGATTTTTTGAAAAAATAATTTTTTTCCGCTTCCGCGCTCACTCCAAACTGGCGGCGGCATACAGGAGAGGTTTTGATTTTTAGGGCTTCGGCGTAAGAGGGTTAACAAACAGAAGGGCAGCTAGAGGTGGGCAGTATAGTGTTAAGACCTCAGGTTTGTAGCTATGAAAAATATAAATTGTCTTAGAAAACTTGTTATTTGTTCATACACGAACAAACCTTCGGTCTTAACAATAAGATAGACTCATACTTGGAGGGAGGTATAAGACATCCTAAACTGGCTAGGGGCCTACCCACCAGTCCAGCTCCAGAAGAAATGACTTCTGGAGAGGGACTGAAGCCCATTAAGAAGCTAGATAAATTGATATCTAACCACTCAGACCCTGAGTGACGTACAATGATATATGGGAGAATCATTGTACGTATAGGAAACCAAAGAGAAACTTTGACAGTCCAATAGCAAACCAATACACCAGGGTTTGTTACTACTCCCAACTCCTCCTTGCCCAAGAGTGGAGCATATACTACCTAATAGAGGGTATGATATTTGTATATTAAGCGACCACACTATCAGTATAACTATCTTACTCACCTGTATCAGACCAGTCCAGTGAATTACGTGTCTATGCTTTAACCTGCCCGAAGGAAGAAGGAAAGGTACAAGAGATACAAGGAGACCAGCCAACTCACTCATTCTCTCATCCACACAATCATCTTAGGTAAGATACAAAAGTGCCCTGTTAAGGGCAACTATGAGCTACACAACCGAATCTTGTGATATCTGGCAACGCATGCGTAAATCGAGTGAACAGTGGTCAAAGACCACGCATCTACGCCACCGCATCAGTCTTTCCCAACTCAGGATGTCTTAACAAACAGAGGGGTGGCTAGAGGTGTGCAATATAATGCTAAGACCCCAGGTTTTGTAGCTATGAAAAATACAAATGTCTTAGAATATTTGTCATTTGTTCATACGCAAACAAACCTTTGGTCTTAACAATAAGATAGACTCATACTTGGAGGGAGGTACAAGACCTCCTAAAACTGGCTGGGAGCCTACCCACCAGTCCAGCTCCCAAAGACATGACTTCTGGA
>NC_087213.1:6784196-6889700 GCF_015104395.2 Macrobrachium nipponense | reverse complement strand
ACAATACAAATCACTTTTTATATTTTTAATTTAATTTTTTATTTATTTATTTATTTATTTAATTAACCAAGGTTTAAAACCTGACCAAGAAGGAAGGACCCAGCATCCCAGTTAAGGTTAGGTTAAGCAGAAGCTTACACTGGCTTTTATAGAATTCTAAGGATGTTTGCGCTGTACAAACTGAATACATAGACTGCTTTATTGGTACACCTCAAAAATCCTTTGCTTGATTGGCTGGACATAAAAAGATGGGAGTTGGAACTTTTGTAAAAATTTACTAATGTACAAATAAATAAATATATATATATATATATATATATAAATATCTATATATATATATATATTTATATATTAATAATACGTACAGGGGGTCCTCGAGTTACGACGTTGATCCGTTCTTACGATGCATCGTAACAGCGATTTGCAGCGTAAGTCGGAACATTGAAAAATACCACATGATTTAATGTAAATACCTATCAATAACACGAGAGAACAATTCCTTACCTTTATTAGTTTGATTGGCTTGCACACTGGAGAGGAAGCTGCGGTGCTGGAGAGACTGGGGGAGGTTAGTGAAGAGAAAAAGAACCTGCCAGAAGTTGTGGAGATGCTTGAGCAGATGATTCTTGGAGTGAGCATGAAACATACTAGTACTGGAGATGCTGAGGCAGGTGATTCTGAGGTGAGGCAGAACATATTACTGGAGATGTTGGGGCAGGTGAGTCTTTAGGTGAGGCAGAACCTACAGAAGGTGCTGGAGATACTGGGGCAGGTGAGTCTGGGTTAGCAGAACATTCAGAAGGTGCTGGAGATTGTGGGGCAGGCGAGTCTGGATTAGCAGAGGCAGCTGAGGTAGAGGGTACAGGATCTCCTGCAGGCCTCTCTACCTTCTTAAAAATACTGCTCCAGGTTAGTCTGAACAGAGAGCGACCTCTTTTCATCCAAGATCTCCTTGTAAACACTGCATCACATCCATGACGCCTCTGGAAACCCTAGTGAACCTGTCCAAGTTGGATCCTAGCCTCAAAAGTTGACAACGCTTGCTGCAACTCTGCAAAACCTCTTATCAAGTCCTGCCTTGTGAAAGCCTTAGGCTCTGGGGTGGGTGCTTCTTCTTCTTCCTCTATTATCTGCTTCTCCAGTTGTATCAGGTCCTCAGCAGATAACTCCTCGCCATGAGACTCCAGCAGCTCTGTAACATCATCAACCTCCATCTCCAAATTGATTTCCTTACTCAGGGCAACAACGTTCTTGACAACTAGCTGAACTGTGTCCTCAAACCCATGGAAATCATTCACAAATTGAGGACAAATTTTCTTCCAGACACCATTCATGTTTGTTTGCTTAACCTCCTCCCAGGAGAATTAGCAATGTTCTTTACAGCATCAAGGATGTTGTAGGATTTCCAAAAGTCCTTCAGAGTCAAGTCCTTCTTGGTTTCAGTTGCCTGTAAAGCCATAGCAATTGTCCTTCGTAGGTAGTAGGCCTTGAACGAAGCAATCACTCCTTGGTCCATAGGCTGTAAAAGGGCCGTGGTATTAGGTGGAAGGTAAACCACCTTGACATTAGGGTTGAAGTCTCCCAGCTGGGCAGGGTGTCCAGGGGGGGGGCATTGTCCAGCACTAGCAACACCTTAAAGGGGATACCCTTGGAGGCGCAATACCGCTCCACACTTGGAACAAAATGGTTTACGAACAGTCCTCAAACACTGCAAGTGTCACCCATGCCTTCTTGTTGGACTTCCAAATTACTGGTAGTTGACCCTTCCAAATGCCTTGAGTGCCCTTGGATTTTCAGCCTGATACACCAACAAGGGCTTCAGTTTTGAAGTCGCCAGCAGCATTACCCCCAAGAAGTAAAGTTAGCCTCTCTCCTTGCTGGCTTTATGACCAGGGTGTGGGCTGACTTCTCCTCCTTGGCGATGTAAGTGCGGTTAGGCATACGTTTCCAAAACAAACCTGTCTCGTCTACGTTAAACACTTGCTGACAGAATAACCCCCCTCCTTAATTATCTCAGACAACGCTTTAGGAAATTCACTCGCTGCTTTCTCATCCCCACTAGCAGCTTCACCTTGCAATTAAGGTTATGGTAATTGGCCCGAGCCTTAAATCGCATAAACCAACACCCCTACTAGCCACAAACTCTTCACTTTCACTTCCCTCCCCCTTTTTCTTTTTTCAACGCTTCAAACAATCTTTTCGCCTTCTCCTGAATCACCATAAGGCTGACTGGGATACGCCGTTGATTTTGGTCTTCCAACCAAAGCACCAATAACCTTTCCATTTCAATTATTAGACACTACGCTGCTTAGTTATCACTGTCGCTTTCATAGGAGCAGATCCTTTCACATGTTCAACGATGCGCTCTTTATCTTTGATAATGGTAGCAACGGTCGAACGGCTAAGGCCAAGCGAGCGGCCAATGTTTGTTGGCGTTTCTCCCTTCTCAGATCGCTTTATAATGTCCACTTTAATTTCCATGGTGATGGCCTTTCTTTTCTTCGATGCACTACCATCAGAAGAGTCCGCCTTGCGCTTGGGAGCCATAACAAAGAGCAAAAAGTTACAAAAACGATACAACACGAGGGAGAGAGAGGCAGTGTAAACAACCAAAATGGCGTATGGGCGAGGAATGAGCGTAGCGAAGCGACGCCGTCCTCTCCCCCACAAAGCGTATTCTTCCGCCGTGCGCCTGGAACTAGTTCCGCGTTTGTTTACGTTGCTTAACGACGCTAAACCGCGTAAGACGGAACGACGCAAAATATTATTTTTATATTTTTATGGGGGCGCGTCGTTCGAACCACGAAACATCGTAAGTCGAGACCAGCGTAACCCGAGGACTTACTGTATATATAATATATATATATATATATATATTAATTATATATATAGATATAGTAAATTTTTACAACAGTTCCAACTCCATCTTTTTATCTAGCCCACATGCATATTTTCACTTCTTTAAAGTGAATTTAACCCTATATTAATCCTGTAATGTCCATTTGTATATGCTTACATGTACTTTCTCATTGTTCTGATCAGTATTGCATTAGTAAAGGGTCAGACGAAAGATGTCGGCGGTTCTCGTTTTTTCATTTTCCTCCTTGGCATTACCTTTATAGATATACTATATATATATCTATCTATCTATATATATATATATATATATATATATATATATATATATATATATATATATAGATATAATATATATATATATATATATATATATATATATATATATATATATATATATATATATATATATATATATTTGTGTCAGTCATGAAACTAAAGGATATAATATAGATTTCATGGACCCCATTATCAGGTAAGATGTTTTTCTTAAATGAACATTTGACTTGCACTGGGCCATTCATGGTTGCAAGTTCAGCCATGGCCACAGGTAATCTTGTTCATCATCCACTTTATTTAGGATACAGAGTTCATGAACTCTACTATTTGTGGGGACCATGAGCCATGGTATATAAAAATTGAGCCAGTCTCTTCATAATCCTTCAATTTGAATAAGTAACTTCTAAAGTGATAGGTTTTTTTTAACCTCATTAACTCCAAGAATTTACATTTTATTTTAATCTGGATGGATATTTTTTCTGAATACGTACTGTAGTTTCTGATTCATTGCAATTTACTTTCAGTGAAATGCCAGCTCTCAAAGATGTCATACCTCTTGAAAATATGTGTGTACAGAAAATCACACAGCATCTTGTTGATATTGTGCAACTTTCCTCTAGTAAAATAAAGGAAAATCAAGATAGTAGTAATTCAGAAAGTAATATCTCAAAGGAATGTCAAGAAAATGGTAATGCCCAGAATGAAGCCGAGTCATTTGTATTAGAGATCAAGCCAAAAGCTGATGATAAGGATGAAAGTTGTGATCAACTGAATGATGAAAGTGAGTATTTTTTTCATACTGTATTGTTGATTATGAAAAGACATTTATGTTTTTGTGCTATTAAATGCTGCATGGCAATGGAAGTATTCAGTAAGTTTTTCAAATGATTCTCAATTGACAAACAAACCCATGACTAAAAGTTATGGGAGAGATGAAGCTAGAGTATGTACATAGTTTGTATAGGACTGCAAATGTTTGCATAATTGTTAGATGGTAATAAGTCTTATTTATTGGACATTAGTATTTACCAGTGCAGTCTAGGTCTGTCGTTCATCCATGCTCCAGGTATTCCTTTATTATTATTTTTTTTTTCCTCCTTTTCAACTCTGTTCCACCCCAGTGTGTCGACAAGGCACTGATGCTTCGAAGACCTGCCCATTTATCACAACCCTGTTCACCACTTCTCTCATAATCATTTTTGTTTGTAATATGCTTCAAATACATACTCAGAATACCTTCTCATACAGATATCAAACAAAAAATTAAAATCAAATGAAAAAATAAAAAAAATAAAAAAGAGTATCAGAAATATACAAGTATTTTGTACCTGCAATATTCAATGCCCAGCCCAAGGAAAGTAGTCCCGTATTCTCTTTCCCCCGCCATTAGTTTAATGCGGAAAGAGTAGGCACATCAGCAATACTTTTGGCACATTTTCCTTCATTGCTTCATTTCACAAAGTCAGATATTCTCTATCTTCAATTTATCAGCCATGCCACTTTAGGCTAACCAAACTAAATAAATGCTGACTACAGAATACTAAAAAAAAACTTGAGATACACTTAGTTGCATATTCACTTGAAAAATCATCAATTACTCTGTCACATGTATGCTTGCAACACATTACAGTACTATATCATTCAAAGGGTATCCCTACCATTGATTAGATATACAAATTCCCTTTTATGGTTATCCCATTAATCAGTAATTCCTAGAATGTACCATAGAAGATTGTTTACTTGCATTGCTGTAGTTTTGATCATCTTAGTTCTGGTAAGACTGACTGGTATACAGGTCATAAGGATGCATTTAGTGGTGTAATAAACTGTGTTTGATCACTTCAGGAACTATTATAGGTACAACTACAATTTCTATTCTTCATCTCAGGACTTGAAACGTACAGAAAAGAGCTTATAAGTCTGCTGACTTCACATTCAGATGTGTCTCTTCATGACAAGCTGTTTTCTGCTTTTGTATCAAAATGCAGCGACTATTACATTGCCAAGAAGAAATTACGACCTTGTATTCAAAAGTTAGTGCCCAAATTTCTTAATTCATGCCTGAGGGAACTGGATTTTGGGAAGTCAAGAATGTTCTCAGAAGCTGAAATGTGTCAGGTAAACATTTTTGTTAAGTTTGACATGTTATATAGCATTCCCTTCACTTTTGTAAGTCTTGTGTATGGTTTTTTGGGGCACACAACCAATAATAGATTTTAAATAATTGTAAACAGGGTCTTGGAAGAAGTTTTGACAATCCTCAGCATTTTAACTTGAATTTTTATGGTATTGTAATTTTTTAGATAAGATGCAGTATCTTTAAGATCATACCCGTCAGGCCAGCCCTATTAGTTTTTTCTCCCACTTTATCAACGTTTTTGGTCTTCATCAGATACAAAGGAGTGGAGAAAAGGGAGTTCCTCAGAGCTGCTTTATGCACATGGTTCATTGTTAACAGCAGAATTTGAGCAAAAGGTGGTTGAAACAAAAGAAGTAGAAGAGTGGAATGTAGAGAAGAGAACTGAAATTAAATGCAAGCAAAACGGGCATACAGTGACTCTAATGGGAGCAAAGAAAAGAGTATAGCTAGGAAAAATGCCTTGTGCTTATCGTGGCTAAGGTTTGGGAATGTGCTGTGCACAGAATGGTGTCAAATGAAGTGCTCAGAATTTACAAAATAAACATGGAGTAAAAGATTTGTAAAGCCTGAAATGTCATACAAGAGAAAAAGAGGATTGGTGCCACTTATGATACATGTGAAGGCTTTATAATAAAAATAATAATAATAATAATAATAATATGATTTATTTCAGCTCAGGGCCATATACATTGAATATAAAAAATACAGATGGTAACATACACAATCTAGATACATGAGACATGATAAAAAAGAACAGGAAAATGAATAATCGGCACTTATCCACAAAATAGCTGAGGTAGGATAAAAGCTAGTAATCATAATACTGGTAATAACAGTAATAATATTGGTGAGAAAAAAAATATGCATTGAGAGTAATAACAGTTACTATGAGATTCAGGGTCTCTGTAACACGGTTTTTTGGACTTTGCTCCTTGTCAAAGCATCGGATGTAGCTGAAAGTTGACATATGTATATTTTACAACCACACACAAATTTTGTCAGCATTATCAATAACCTAAACCCGATAGTTTTGATTTTTATTGAGTAAAAATGAACTAGCCGACGCCATGGCCAATGATTACGAGCCAAGAGTCGAAAAACATTCATTACGTAAGCAAGGTAAACAAACACCTTTTGACTAAATGTTGCCCCGCCCATCCACCAGACAGAAATGCCATCGGCTCTGAAACCCAAAGACTTTATGAATGGCGGAACGATACATAGATGTGGGTGGGGTATCAGTGCTAGCGTAGTAATACTACTGTAGCAGTAGTGCCGTAACAGTATAGCAGTAATATACATGAATTAAATGTTTAGACCAACTGCTGGGATCCTTGAGGATCATTAGCACTTCTTACAACTACTCGAGAAATTAGTTTTTATAACCAGAAGTTAAATTTTCTAATCCAACAATGCCCATGGTAGCCTTCAGTGTTATCCTGAATTATAACGAGGCAAAAGTGGGTGGAGCCTCATGAAGTCACCATTCTGACGATAATTATTGGTGAAGGTTTTAAAGCCAATATACGGTACCGGCTATTTTTTCAGTAAATAGGTAGATAGCCAATAAATAAAAATTGCTTGAACATTGGATATAGCGAGTTATCAAATCAAGCTTGTCTACTATGTTTTTTGGTAATTACCAAATATTCCCTACATCTTGTCAATCTGATTGTGACCTATAAAGTAGACTGTAATTTCTTTGGAAAACTCTTATTTTTGGGAGTTTGGGGGGACTAAATAATCGAAGTGTTTTTGTATTTATTAACATATTTTGTTGGTTTGTTCATTATGACAATTATCAGTGGGGAGGTTCCAGAGTTCATAAAGGTGTACTGCTTTGCTTGTATTTAAATTTGTATGTCATTGTTGCCAGAGGTTTAGCCTTCGTTACGTATAGCCAATCATCCATCGAGAAAGAGGGAAGAAATGATGTCATAAGTTACGTAACGAGTGCGTTCGAAACCTTTTCTCTGAGTAAGTTTGGCCCGTCTTCAAAAAAGGTCACTTTTACATTATAAGTACCAAATTTATTCAACCTACGTAGTGCAGAATACACTCAAAATTTATGTGTTGATATAATATGTATTCTGAATAAGCGTTATATATGAAATGCATAGATAAAGTTATTGCGAAAAAACCGTGTTACAGAGGCCCTGAATCTCATAGTAGTGCACAAATTATATAACTTAAATTTCAACTAGAGACCTTAGGTGGTTACAGTAGTCAGGTCCAGAGGGCTAAATATAAAAATTAAATGTAAAAAAAAAAAAAAAAAACTTTAACTTTATAGTAATCACAGTAATAAAGAAAAATTAAAATATCAGCAATAAATGTAATAATGACAAAAACTGCAGATGACATCTTGCCAATACAGAGATTAAGTCCTTTAGGGACAAAAGCTTCATTTTCCCATCTTTCCCACAATTTAGATCTTCTTCTTGCTTCACTCTTTAGGATGCTTTGTATGAGTGAGTTGCTGCTGTTTCTCACTTGGGTTACCAGACTGGACATTGTTCGCCTAACAATGATTTTTTAATATATATATATATATATATATATATATACAGTGGACCCCCCGTAATCGCGTTCTCCAGATTCGCGGACTCACAGATTCGCGGATTTCTGTTGGGAACGTTTCCCTGCATTATTCGCGCATTCGCAGTATTTTTCTATGATAAAATATCCACAAATTCCTGGTTTTTTTGATGAATTTCATCATAAAATGCACTTTTCGTGATAAAACTATTAAAAACCCATGTAGGAAAATTTTTAGTGGGTTTTTTCTTGAGTTTTATCTAATAAAATAGGCTGCTTTTAGCATTTTTATAGGGTTCCAAAACATTGCGGGCATTCTAAACTATTCCGGGGGGTTCCGGGGGGGTCGTGGAACGCATCCCCCCACGCGAATACGGGGGGGACCACTGTATATATATATACACACACACACAGTGGTCCCCCCGTATTCACGGGGGATGCGTACCAGACCCCCCCGTGAATAGTTAGAACCCATGAATGTTTGGAACCCCTATAAAAATGCTAAAAACAGCCTATTTTGTTAGTTAAAACTCAAGAAAAACCACACAAAATTTTCATACTTGGTTTTTTTAATAGTTTTATCACAAAAAGTCCATTTTATGATGAAATTGATAAAAAAAAACCAGGAATTTGTGGATATTTATCATAGAAAATACCGCGAATGTGTGAGTCCGCGAATCTGGAGAACGCAAATACGGGGGGTCCACTGTACTCGTATGATGATGCCGGTCTATTAAGGGTGAAGGAGATAAGCCATTCAGATGGTTTTGGCTTTCCAAAATCACAATGGACAGCCTCTGTGTGTCTGGAAAGATTAAAACTAGAAGAAAAAATAAATTTGACAAACTTTTGAATACTTAGACATTTGTTTGACTTTAGAATTTTAATTTTTTATATGGGTGTAAAAGTGCCTCAGTGGCGTGGTTGGTATGGTGTTGGCATACCACTTCGGTGGCCGCGAGTTCGAGGGGTTAGAGATGTGTATTTCTGGTGATAGAAGTTGACTCTCGACTTGTTTCAAAAGTCATGTAAAGCCTTTGGTCCCGTTGTTGAATAACCACTGGTTCCATGCAATGTAAAAACCATACAAACAAACAAACAATATGTGGTTGTAAAGTGAAGATAGCAAAGTAGGTTCATTTTTCAGGCATGTCAATTCTATTTAACATCCGTAACTTGTTTTAGGTAATATATTTGGATTTTTGGTCTGTAAAATTTGAAAGTGACTGAAAGAAAAAGTTTAGAATTAGCCAGAGTAATAAAAAGTCTGAAAAGAAATTTGATGACTGTAGAAATCTACTATACATCCTGCTTTAACCAGATCCATTGATTAAAGGTAGCAGATTACCACCTACCCAGAAAATGTTTGTGTGCAAACAGTAACTTCTTATATGAAGTACTTTCAAAATGAGAGAAATGGAAAAGGATATACATAAAGCAGTTCAGGGACAACATTATTTTCCTCCTTATCCCTTTCCTTTAGTTCATTCTTTTATTTAGTGAAGTTTACTGAGCATTTACAATATTTTTAGTTGCAAATATTGTACCATTGTTGTAGAATTTTTAAACCTTTTATATGTACATGAAATAAGCCATTTTAATTGGTATTCTTCTTGCAGATAATTTTTGATCATCTGGAAAATGCATCTCGACTGCAAACGTTAGATATTGGGAGATCTTGTTATTGGAGAATTGGTGTATTTGAAAATTTGAGCTCAAAACTTAAAAGTCTTCCAGAACTGACTGTTTTGAAAATTCAGTATATTTGTACTCCAGAAATGATAACTGGATTGGCAGATGCTTGTCCAAACATTTTGGAATTAAATCTCAAAGGATCTGAAAGGATAACAGATGAGGATTGTAGTGAAATAGCAAAATGTGTCAGTTTGAAGTGCTTAGACATTACTGGAACAAGAATTACTGGAAAAGGATGCTGGAAAATCATTGATTCTATCAAGGTTTTGTCATGGTTACAACACTGTGCCTTTAATTGTAATTCTGATGCTCTCCTCTTTGAATCCAGAGCTCAGTTATTTGATTGTATCAAGCAGCAGGTTAATCGCCAAAATGAACCTGTTGAAATGGTTGGATCTCCAGGATTGATAAATGTATTCAGTCTGAAAAACTTCTGGCTTTTTAATCCTCGTACAGAAGATATGTTTTCAATGCTTCTGTGTCCACATTTAGAATTTTTACGGATGGATTTCATCTTTCAAGATTTGATTGAAGAGCCTGATGTTGAAGTTATATCTCAGATCCCAATGGTAAGTAGAAACCATTCATATTTTATGACTGGATGCCAAGATTTTGTGTTCTTGGAAGGTGCAGAGCATATCCAATTTCCCCTGTCTAGCAAGTAATGAAGTGTAGTACTTCCCAGGGTATGGGACCCATTTTTTTTTTTTACTGAGCATTCTTTTCTTGATCTTATGTAAGCTGGTCACAGTATATGAAACCTGAGATCTGCTCCTTTTTTTCAATAGAATTGTCTGCAAACGAATATTACAGTCGACCCTTGCTATTTGCAGAAAATATGCCTATTCGCAGTATTTTTCACCAAGACATATTCACAAATTAATGTACTTTCATATAATTTTCATGACTAAATGCACTTTTTGTGATAGAACTATTAAAAAAACTCTGGTATAAGCATTTTTAGAATTTTTTTGTTTCAACTATCAAAATAGGCAGTTCTAAGCCTTTTTAGAACGGTTTTAAGTATTTGCGGATTTTAGCTATTCGTGGGGATGTCTGGTACCAGTCCTCTGCAAATATGAGGGGCTACTGTATAAGTTTTATTTTCATCAAATACAAATGGACTGACCCTTAAATTTGACAGGATTGGGTTCCCTACCTTTTTACCTGTTGTCTGAATGGGTGCAAATGATTACTGAATACAGTGTACTGTGTTGTATAGATATGGTCACATAATGTCCAGGATATATTCTTGCCCCTTAAGACATTAAGCAAATGACATATACCAAACCAACACTTTACTTGGGCTGACTGATGGGCTAAGATGTTCTCTAAAAACCACCATTATCCCTACATTAAGGGTTTGGTTGCCTAATGCGCCCTAAAACATCAGGCATGGTTCATTATTTGGCAAAGGGGTTTTTATGACCGCATGCCCTTTCTGTCACCAGCCACAGTTATTGGCGGTGGGCCTCACTTTTGACTAAATAGTCCACCTGCAAGGCAGCAGTTTCCACAGTTATTGGCAGTAGGCCTAGCCTTTTACTGGAAAGTAAGACTGCAAGACAGCAGTTTCCACAGTTATTGGTGGTGGGCCTAGCCTTTTACTAAAAAGTTAGACTGCAAGGCATCAGTTTCCACAATTATTTGCGGTGGCCCTAACCTTTTACTTAAAAGCAAGACTACAAGGCAGCAGTTTCCACAGTTATCAGCTTTGGGCCTAGCCTTTTAAGTTCACTGATGCTCAAGCATTATCCAGTAGATAAGTTTATAATAATTTCATTGTTTTAATGTGATAAGCTCTGCATCTGCATGCTGTTTAGTGATTACTTCAAGTATTCCATTGGCTACTTTTTAAGGAAACTTGCCCTGGCCCTTGGTATTAGCCTTTCAGTTGTCTACACCTTTCCTGAGTTATCTAAAGGACATTTTAATCTTGCTTATCATTTTCTTCAAATGTTAATATAGTTCTCCCAGGATCCAAAGGAGGATGAGGATTATTGAAGATGACCTGCGAGTCTTCCTTGAAACTGCTGATTAATTGCTGGTTTAGTATCTGCCATAAAATACTCAGCCTCACCATAGACTCCAACAGGTTATTTTTTGTCAGAAGTGGGCACTTCATACCTTTTGATTCTGTCTTGGATCATCAGGAATAACAGTTTTGTCAGGTTGTAATTCCTTTTAGGTGCCAGCTGATTACTTTATGCAGTGATTAAGTGCTATAAGCTCCTTGTGAATTTTGTCAATAAACTAAAGATGTACTGCTCATGTTTCAAGACTAGAAAGAATATTAGTGAATCTTGCTCTGTAGCTGAGATATTTCATTTGCCTCTATGTCTAAGTCCTTTGTCATATATCTGTAATTCCTTCAAGCATTAGTCAGGTTTGTTAAAGAACTTGGTATGAATGAGGTGAATTATTTGCAAAGTTGGTGCTGATACCAAGAATCCTTAAGCATGACTAAGATCCTAATCAGTAAAGTAACATCTGTGTACAAAAATGAATGGTATTCAGTAGACCCATTTGCTGTTCATTTTCAAATGTGTTGTATAAAGCTCTTTAAAACTGCTCATTTGTTAAACATACTTTATTGTAAGATGTAATCAGCAATTTCAAGAAAGACTTGGCAGGTCATTTTCAAAAATACTTGTCCTCCTTTGGATCCTGGGAAAAATATAATATTAACATTAAGGATAATGCTAAGCCTGTAGCAAGGAACAGGACTGTAGTTATGCTGTTCCCACTTATCTTCTCTAGGAATCAAGCAAGATCAAAGAAGGGGTTATGATCAAATGTGTAAGTTATCAAATCCTTTGACATAATCTAATAGATATATGAAGTTCATAGGTAGATCCTCTGACAGGATGTACTGCAAAAAGTAAAAGCTTCAGTTTTGTAAAGAAGGACATTCATCTGGGAAAAAGACTGGGTTTGGGCATGCAAGGTTAGTTTAAAAGTTCTGAAGTGGTCTTCAATCTGTACACTATTCCCACCATTCATAAAACCAATCTAAAAGCCTTTATCCGGGTTGGCATCTTAGGTTGTAGTTATAATACAGTTCATTATAATTTTCTGTGGTGGTTCCTTTTCTTCAAAGAAATTCAGAGAGAATTCCTTAAACCTTTCCACTCTGAAATACTAGTTACTGAGAGACTGAAATGACCGCTGTTCACCAAGAGAGATATTCTCCAAGAAATTTATTGCTGTGATAAAACTTAGATTCTTAGCAAACTGTGGGATTTTAATGTGAACTATTACATCTGTCAACTTATCCCTCCTGTTGATCTCATAAAGAGTGAGTTGCATGCATGGCACTGTGATTCCTTATGGCAACTCAACAGGGAGGCCTCTTTGTACTTAATGATGGTCTAGCTTAAAAGCTAGATCTTGATGGTAGGTTATTATGTTTACCATGTCACCAACTACGTATATCCGTTGCATGGTATGTTATTGTGATTATGTCTCATATATGATTCTAAATGTAAAAGATTAAGTATTTTTTTATCAGTTTTCTTTTTCTCATCCAGTCGCCACTGGTGTACATACTAATAGTGTTTGCTACCAATAAGTGAATGCCTTCACTGTACATTATTAAAGAATACAGTTATTTGTTTGTTAAAAATTATCCTTATGTGAACATGTAATGGAATTGAATTTTAGGTACTGTGAATTATTGTAATGTGATGTTTGAAATTAATGGTATTCATCATTTCCAGATCAACAAGCTTCAAGCTAATCTGTATGATCGCTGTGTTGTGGATTTGGTGTCCCAAATGATTGAGGGATGTGGGTGTAAACTAACCACTCTTGATCTTCATTTAGCAGATGATTATTTTTATGCTGCTCAGGTTTGTATATGGCAGATGATTTATAAATATTTTTATACAATTTTTGAAAATAAAGTGATTAGATGTTTTTTTCATAGAGATGGCAGAGTAAGCTAAGTTTCGGACCTGGTTTTTGTTTAACGAAAGGCTGATGGTTTGTGCAAACATCCTGTTTAGGGGTAAATTGAATTTAAGGTACAAGTTTAGAGGCAAATTTGTTTATTTGAATTAGAATATCTCAAAGATACACCTATAATATTGATAAGAGAAAGGTTCTGGTTCCTTTTTTTTTTTTTTTTTTTTTTTTTAGTGTATACAGAAATAAGTAGAAGTTACAATGAAGATATTAAACATTGAATTAGTATAAACTATCCATTCAGGTATACATACTCTCAAGATCAAAAATGATCAAAGAAAGAGCACTGATATTCAAATGCAGACAACATAGGATGGAAAGAAGTAAGGTAGATAAGTTATGGAAAGCTAAAATTTCAGCAAAAAACATACATACAGTAGTATCTCTGACCTCAAACTTAATCCAGTCCAGAAGGCTGTTTGAAGTATGATTTGTTCGAAATATGAAACAAATACTGTTCCCATAAGAAATAAAGGGAATCAGGATCATACATTCCAGCTAACCCAAGAAGTCCCCCTTTTCACATTTTTTGTATTATTAAAATGTTAAAAAATTTAATTAAGAGTGTAAAGTAATGAAACACAGTAGTGCCTCAGGGAATTTAGTCCGTTTCGAAGCAGCCTTCGTAACCGGATTTTTTCGTATCCAGAACTACATTTTACATGTAAATTGCCTAATTCATTCCAAGCCCTATAAAAACACTACAGTAAATTTTATAATAAAGCTAAATTGACCAATAAACAATGAAATGCAACAATTTGGACCATTCAATACCTAACCTAACCGTGACTGTACCTGTAAATAAAGTGTATTAGCGTACAGGGTACAAGAAATACTGTGTGTACGTATGCAGTAAAATATGGAACCTTACCTTTCAAGTGAGGTGATGTCCGAAAGCAGCGATAGAGGAGGAGGACAAATGGCAGAAAACACGAACACTTAACTTTATGAAACATTAAAAATTGGGAGAAAACATTAACACTTAACTTTACGAAAAACTTACAATTAAATTTTTTTTTTTTTTTTTTGCGTTCTGATTTTTGATTTTTACATTTTTTTTTTTACTTTTCTACTTTACATTTTTTTTTTATTAAATTTCAATTTCTTCACTACTTCCAAGTTTCTGTTTTTTCATATCACTTGGACCTTCCTGTTTGCTTACTACTAAAGGCCTCTTTAAAAAATAACTATCCAAGGAAGATTGCTTCTGCCTGCTTTTTAAAGTGTTCCTGAAATGACTTAGGCAAACGTCATCAAACTGATAAAGCATACGACCTGTGTCGGGGGTCTCTTTTCTACAGATTTTTGCACTTTATGAAAAGCGACTAAAACATCCTTAATTTCTGCCGTTCTCATAGGGTTGTCCTCCTCCTCCTTGCCGCTGCTAGAGAACTCTTCTTGAATGACGTTATGTTGCATGGCCTCCAACTCCTCCTAGTCATTTGTCGTTAGCTCCTCTTGGTGCTCCTCGAGAAGGTCATTGATGTCGTCCTCGTCGACGACCAGCCCCAAGGACTTGCCGAGTGCAACGATCTCGTCAAGATCTGGTTTCAAAATGGTTTCAGGATCGTCAATTGTTTCTGAATCTGCATCAGCTTCGCCCACATTGAATCCCTCGAAGTCTCGGGTGGATATGGCATCAGGCCAGAGTTTCCTCCACGAAGAATTCAAGGTTCACCTTGAAACCTCCTGCCAAGCTTGATCGATGAGGTGGATCCATAACACAATATCAAAGTGCACCTTCCAAAATTCACGTAGGGTGAGGATTGTGGTATTGGTGATGTCAAAACATCTCTTGAAAAGATGTTTTGTATACAGCTTCTTGAAGCTCAATATCACTCAATATCACTTGCTGGTCCATGGGCTGGGGGAGAGGGGTGGTGTTAGGTGAAAGATAAAGAACCTTGATATCTTCCTCGAGGCCAGGAGGGTAAGCAGGGGCATGTCCATCAACCGCAGACATTTCAGAGGGAGGCGCTTCTCTTCCAAGAATTTCTTCACTGTCGGGCCGAAACACAGATTTACCCACTCAGTGAACAAAAGTCTCATTATCCAGGCTTTTGCATCACCGGAAGCTTCTCCTTTAGCACTTTGTGGGCCTTGAAGGCTCAAGGAGTCTCGGAATGATACACAAGTAGGGGCTTCACCTTACAATCCCCACTGGGGTTAGAACAATGTGCAAGCGTAAGCCTGTCTTTCATAGGCTTATGCCCAGGTAGCTGCTTCTCTTCCTCCGTGATATACGTCGGATGTGGCATTTTTTTAAAAAAAGGCCAGTCTAGTCACAGTTGAAGACTTCCTGAGAACTGTAGCCTTCCTTGATTGTCATCTCGTCAAACATCTTAACAAAGGCTTGGGCCACTTTCGTGTCCAAGCTGGTAGCCTCCCCATACCACACCACCGAATGGATGCCAGTCCATTTACGAAATTTATCAAACCAACCCCGAGAAGCCTTGAAATCTGGGGTTGCCTTCAATGTCCCTTCTCCTCCGTCGTCTTCGGTTTGAGCACTCAGATCACCGAAAATGGCGCTGGCCTTCTGGCATATTGCCTTCTCAGTTATCGTATCACCAGCGATTTCCTTGTCCTTAATCCATACGAGAAGCAGCCTCTCCATCTCATCATGCACGTGGCTCCTCTTGTTGGAAAAAATAGTCATGCCCTTGGAAGGTGTAGCTGCTTTGATGGCTTCCTTTTGCTCAAGGATGGTGCCTATCGCCGACGGATTTTGGCCGTATTCCTTAGCACACTTTATGGAGGCTCGCTACCCTCCTCCTCATGCTGGCCAGGCCCTCTCCCATCCTCCTGGCCTTGTCTTCATGGGTAGCCGAGGTCAGCCGTCTTGTATTGCTCCGCCAGTGACTGTTGCCATTTCTTTGAGTTGGAGGGAAGCCGAGGCATCAGCCCCGTTGATGACATCATGGGATCAGTCTTTTTGTATTCCTCCGCCAGTGGCATCTGCTTTCCCTTAGGGCTGAGGGGAAGCTGTGACATCATCACCACTTGTGACGTCACTTCCATCGATGACATCACACCCAGTTGTCTCCTCTGCATTGCCTCTCTCAGCTATGACGTCATCTCTGCCGCCCAGTTTGCTGCATCTCCCTTCCGTTTCATCGGAGCCTTGTCTTGTCAGCTGGGAAGACTGGAAGGAATTGTGTTGCATTGTCCTTGCCTCCTGCGAAGAGATTGCGTAAGGAACCAGTGCTGTCTTCCTCTCCTTCTTCCCCCTCTATGCCACGTCAGCATATTGAGTGTTGGAAGGCGAAGGACTTTGCTCTTTCTTCGCCCATGAGGGAGGAACAACATGGCTGTGTTCTCGAGAGTGTTAGTGTTTCAGAGAGTGTTAGTGTATCTTCCCATGTGCAATCTGCAGTGGCTGCTTCATCCTCTGCATTGAATTGCGAGCGTGTTGCAACCTCCCCCGTCCATGCACATTGTGAGCGTGTTGCAACCTCCCCCGTCCATGCACATCGTGAGCGTGTTGCAACCTCCCCTGTCTGTGCACATGATGCAAGTGCTCCTACTACTCCAGGGCCTATTCGTCGCCGTAAGGATCTCGTGGTGCCTGTCAAGAGGTTTAAGGTGGTGAGTGCAGTCTTGGTGCAGCAGGAGTGTTTGTCTGCCCCCCTCCCTGGTGCTTCCAGGAGTTCGACTCTAGGGGATTCTTCTTCAATCTCAAGTGTTCAGAATTCCTCTCCATCTCACGTTTGTACATCTGCCACGCCTGTGACCATTTGCGGACAGGTTAAAGAGTCGTCTGTTGGAGGAGTGTGTAGTGATGTTCCTAGTGTTGTAGTGGGTTCGTTGCAGGAGCCAGCGCTTGGACCCAGCCCAGACAGGTTGGTTGGTGTTTCAGGCTGTTTAGCTGCTTATCCTTCCATTAATTTAAATGAGGAAGGTGCCTTAGAGGAACCTACACATCCTTCTCATCGTCAGTCTCCATTGCCGGAGCAGGATGAGGGAGACACACAAGAGATTTTGTCATCCTTTTCAGAAGTTGTTGATCTCATTCATGGGTTCAACAATTTGGAAAGTAGGGTTCAGGCTCGATTGTCTTACACTCCTAGCTTAGAAGCTTTGCTGGGAGCTACGCAGGATCCCAAATCATCTTTTCAGCTTTCCTTGTCGGGGTATGTCCAGTCGGTCTTGCATAAGGTTAACGCCTCTGTTTTGGACTGGGACTGTTCGCTTCACACTCAGGGCTCTCCCAAGCTACTACCCCCACCTCTCACGAGACATAGGAAGTACTATGCTACGAACTCTGCTTTTTTTATGTCGCTCCATCTTAACCCGAACGTCATTCGCCTGAAGCCAGGATTGACTTTGGAGCAGGTGAGGTCAGAGGCTCTGTCCTTGTCTCCTCAGGATGCCTTAGTGTTGGAATCTACGGCAGCCTCCATGTTGCAGACGGTTTCTTGGCTGGACATCTGGTCTATGGTCATTGCCAAGATAGCTTCTGACAGGTTCCCAGAAGGGTTGGTGAGTGCATTCTCGCTTGCAAGTCTGTTGCAGTCCAGAGGTAAGGCATTTTTATATATGGCTCACCTCGGTGTTAATTTTTGGGCAAACCTCCTCCTGATTAGAAGAGACGAGGCTTTATCTAGGATGGAGAGATCAGTTGACACAGAGTCCTTGCTGGCATTGAGAAACTGTGATCTGTTGGAGTCCCAATTTTTGTTTCCTTGTACCAAGCTGGAAAATGCGATAGACTGGCGCTGGGCTGACACCAAAGACAGACTGGTGCACCAGGCCGTGTCTTAAGTCAGTCTCTCATCCTCAGAGACGTCCGGATCCTCCTCCTCCCCCTGTCCAGCAACAGTCAAGAAGATCGTCGCATGGTAGGGCGTCGAGGAGTTCGATTTCGGCAGGGCCTTCCCATTCGACACAGCCTAGGTTAGAAGACCCACGTCCCTTTTGCTCTCGTTCCTTTAAGCCAAGAAGGGGCCCAAGGGGCAGAGGTAAAGGGGGCCGTTGGTACGTTAGACGCCTCTCCCTCTCCTGTGCCATGGGTGGGGGTTGCCTGGCGGGCCATTGGGCCAAGTGGCAGAGTTATTGGGCGGAGAAGTGGGTGATAGATGTCCTTCAGGTGGGTACATACTGCCATTCGACTTCTCTCCTCCTCTGTCAGACAAGCCGCATCTCAGGAAGGCATATCCTCCAGATTCTCTGAAGTTCTTGGCTCTTCAGGAGGAAGTGCAGAAGGTGCTGGACAAGGATGCGATAGAGGAAGTGGTACGTCCATCTTCGGGGTTTTACAGTCGCATCTTGGTGCCCGAGGCGTCGGGAGGTTGGAGACCTGTGATCAACTTATCCACCTTGAATCACTTCATCAGGAAGACAGGGTTCAAGATGGAGACCTCGCGCTCAGTGTTGGCAGCCGTGAGGGAAAGTTCCTTTGCTTCTCTCGGGGACAAGGTCTTCGAGTTCAAAGTCCTATGCTTCGGGCTAACAACAGCCCCTCAAGTATTCACAAGGGTCTTCTCTCTCGTGTCAAGCTGGGCCCATGCTCAGGGGATCTGTTTGCTGAGGTACATCGACGATTGGTTGGTCTTGGCAGTTTCCAGGGAAAAGCTGCTGCAGGACAGGGATCGTCTACTTCGGTTCTGTCTGGAACTGGGCATCGTAGTCAACCAGGAAAAGTCGAACCTCGTACCCATTCAAAGGATTCTCTTCTTGGGCATGGTCATCAATACGACAGTTGCAAAAGTTTTTCCATCAGATCAGAGATTGGAGAAGTTGCGTGTGGTGGCGTGCGACTTCCTGTCGGAACCACATCAGTCAGCTCATCAGTTGCAGGTTCTTCTGGGAGTGTTGTCTTCCCTGGAGAAGCTGGTCCCTCATGGGCGTCTGCATCTTCGGTCTCTACAATGGAGACTGGGAGAATTCTGGTCTCTGGCGGGGGACTCACCCCGTTAAAGGTTCCTCTGTCTCTGGAAGTGAGAGAAGACCTTCGTTGGTGGTTGGACGACCAGAATCTTTCGAAGGGTGTCCCTCTGCGTTCTCTTCCACCGGATTTCCTTCTGTTCTCAGACGCCTCCCTCGCAGATTGTGGGGGCTCATTTAGGCAGCCTCATTGCTTCAAGCGTTTGGAATTTGGAGGACAAACACCAACATATCAACGTCTTGTAGTTGAAGGCAGCCTTCCTGGGTCTGGAGGAGTTTCGGTAGAAGGTAGAGGGTCATTCTGTCGTTCTCATGTCAGACATCACCACAATGTTAGTCTATGTGAACAAACAGAGAGGCCTGGTTTCTCATCAACTTCACGCCTTGACTGTTGAGGTTCACCAGTGGGCGGTCAGCAATTTGGTAGAGCTCTCAGCCAGGTATATCCCAGTGAAACGGAATGTGGTCGCAGACGAACTCAGTCGGTGGGATCAGATCCTAGACACAGAGTGGTCCCTTCATCAAGTGGTAGCAGACAAGCTCTTCCAGGTTAGGGGGAGACCCATGCTGGACCTTTTTGCAACTCGCTTCAACAGGAAGCTGGAGATATTCTGTTCAGTAGTTCCAGATCCTTTAGCGTTAGCAGAGGACGCCATTCCAACATCCCTGGGACAACCTGGAGGTGTATGCCTGCCCTCCGTTTTGTTTGATCCGTCAAGTCCTGAACAGGCTAATGAATTCACAGGGTCTCAGGATGACTTTGGTAGCCCCTCTGTGGCCTCAGGCCGAATGGTTCCCAGATCTGCTGTTGTTGTTGTCAGAGGTTCCGAGGAAAATTCCCCCTTGGCAGCATCTCCTGTGTCACCCGCAGCGGAAAGGTTCCAACAGTTTGTAGAATCCCTGTCTTTTCACGGTTGGAGGCTATCAAGTATCTCCTCCAAGCGAGAGGCTTTTCTCAGAGAACAGCTGGGCACATGTCCAGCAGTCTAAGAAAGTCGACCTCCGTGGTTTACCAAGGCAAATGGGCGATCTACTGTGATTGGTGTCATAAACAGGGCTTTTCTCCACTTGCAATCTCTATTTAGCGAATAGCAGACTTTTTAACCTTCCTCAGAGACGAGAAACGTTTGTCCATTTCTGCCATTAGAGGCTACAGGGCGGCCCTGAGTTTGGTGTTACACCTTAAAGGTATCGACATCTCCTTGTCCTGGGAACTTTCCTTGCTAGTTAAGGGGTTTGAGCAGTCGCGTTCTCCTAGGGAGCTCAAGCCTCCGAGGTGGGATGTTTCCTTGGTTCTCAAGAGCTTCACTAAGAGTCCATATGAGCCTTTGCATCGCTCATCTGACAGGAACTTGACGCTCAAGACAGTTTTCCTTCTGGCCTTAGCATCTTCCAAGAAGGTACCAGAGCTCCACAGTCTGAGCTATGATGTGAAGCACACC
Source organism: Macrobrachium nipponense (assembly GCF_015104395.2). Lineage (NCBI taxonomy): Eukaryota > Metazoa > Arthropoda > Malacostraca > Decapoda > Palaemonidae > Macrobrachium > Macrobrachium nipponense. The sequence continues at coordinate 6,868,898 of NC_087213.1, read as the reverse complement.
AGGGGTCAGGGGTCAATGTCCTTCGAATTTGTCCCGGAATTCATGGCCAAGACCCAAAATCCCTCTGTGCATGATGACAGGTTCACTTCGTTTTCCATTCCATCACTGAATGACTTTGTGGCTGGTGATGCTCAGGAGTTTTTGTTGTGCCCTGTCCGGGCCCTGCGTTGCTATCTTAAAAGGACTCGGCACCTTATACCAGGCGGCTGCAGAATTTTTGTTAGCACAGGCCGTACGAAGAAAGAGGTGTCTAAGAATACTATTTCTTTTTGGATACAGGAAGCCATCAGACAAGCATACTTGGCTTTTGATGATTCCGCCACCACCACGTCTGTGCAAGCTAGAGCGCATGATGTAAGGGGTATTGGTCCCTCTCTGGCTTTCAAAAAGAACTTCTCTGTACGTACATAGAGTGCTGAGCACTTGTACTTGGTTACGCCAGTCCACGTTTACCTCTTTCTATCTTAAGGATGTTGCCCACAGATCTATGGACACGTTATCCCTGGGTCCTGTGGTGGCTGCCCTACAGGTTGTGTAACTCATAGTTGCCCTTAACAGGACACTTTTGTATCTTACCTAAGATGATTGTGTGGATGAGAGAATGAGTGAGTTGGCTGGTCTCCTTTCTCTTGTACCTTTCCTTCTTTCTTCAGGTGAGTTAAGGAATAGACACGTCATTCACTGGACTGGTTTGATACAGGTAAGTAGGTAGTCATACTGATAGCGTGGTCGCATGATATACGAATATCAAACCCTCTATTCGAGAAGTTGAGAGTACTAAAAACCCTGGTGTATTGGTTTGTTATTGGACAGTCAAAGTTTCTCTTTGGTTCCCTATACAATGATTCTCCCATATATCATTGTACGTCACTCAGGGTCTGAGTGGTTAGATATCAATTTATCTAGCTTCTCAACGGGCTTCAGTCCCTCTGCAGAAATCATTTCTTCTGGAAGCTTGACTGGTGGGTAGGATGCCTTGTACCTCCCTCCAAGTATGAGTCTATCCTATTGTTAAGACCGAAGGTTTGTTTGCGTATGAACAAATGACAAATTTTCTCTAAGACAATTTGTATTTTTCATAGCTACAAACCTGAGGTCTTAACATTATACTTCACACCTCTAGCCGCCCCTGTGTTTGTTAAGACATCCCGAGTTGGGAAAGACTGATGCAGTGGCGTAGGTGCGTGGTCTTTGACCACTCTTCACCCAATTTACGCATGCGTTGCCAGATATCACAAGATTCCTTGCTTTCATCTGCGTTTTAACCAGATCCAGCTAGGCATTAGAAATTATCCTAATGTTAAGACCTCAGTTTTGTAGCTATGAAAAATACAAATTGTCTTAGTAAATTTGTCATATTATGGAAAATGCTAGGCTACTTTAACTTCTTCATAATGAGGTATATATATAAATGTCTCAGCATCTTAAATTTACCTTAAAAAGTACAAGTCTGTCATCCTTTTCTGTGTGCTTTGAAGATGATACAGACCCATCTTTTTTTTTATCTTGCAGGTTCATAATGTGGTGGCTCGCTGCTGTCCAAACTTAGTAAATCTAAGTTTTTCAGGAGATTACAAAGTGAGTGTCAAAGAATAGTTTTCACTTAATAGTTTGCACTATAATATAAATAAGTATACTTAGGATTACCAAATTTCTTTTTCATTTACTCGTGTACACACATGAATATTTTTCATAACTTAAATTTATCAATAATAAATCTTAACTATGTCACAGTGGTACCCTTGAGTAATGTTTTCTTTTAAAAGCCAGATGACAACTATAGTAATAGCTGAACTGAAAAACCAAGACAAGAAAATTGTCAGTTTGTCTTGCCAGACAGAGAAATGAATTTGCCCAAGGTCCTGCAAGAACCATAGGTTTTCATTTATGAATGGAGTAAAATAAATTATTTTCGTATGGGCTCTGTCAAATCTCATAAACTTGCAACACGGTAGAGCAAACAGCTCATTTTAGTTTAACAACCACTGCTGAATAAATTCTAAGCAAATATAATAAAATATTAACTTATAATGTCAAGGTCTTTTGGTTGAAAAGAGCAAATTGCCAGTCACCCTCAGTAACTAGATAATCTCCTGTTCACCTGTATCATTTTGTAAGAATCAGCATCTTTTATTCGAAAAGGATTCTTTGGTAATGGATTTGTGTTTGGTATTTTTTATTCGAAAATTACTGAGACATACATACAGATTTACATCAAACACAAGATGCTTGTATTTTCCAAAAGTAGGGATTTTTTCTGCATAAATATAATCCTGATGACTAACCCTTAGAGGGTTTTTGGGTTGGTTGCCAAAATATCTCTACCAGAAAACACTCCTATAACTGACTGAGCAAAAATGCGTAGTAATTATTATTTGGGATGAATCTTACCTACTGTTAAAGTTAGCTTGTATCTCTACGCTGCTAGGCAAGTCAGCATTCATACAAAAGATTGCTTGGCTGGCCCAGAAGATTTTCTAGTTCACCTGTTCTCTGCTTGGCTGAACCTGAAGACTGTCTAGTTCACCTGTTCTCCACCAGGTATGCTGGAATCTCCTAGCCCTAGTCAGAATTCTCCCTGCCACCATTGGGTATAGGTGATTGATGGTATTTTGTGAATTTTGCTGTTTAATCATGTCACAGTACTGTAATTTGAATCTTCTTAGGATTCCTTCCACTGGAAGCCAATCGGTTAACATCAGTTTATGTAGGAATGATGACGGTGTAAGCAGGATGCCTAAATTTGAGGTAGATCAACATGATCTTTTTACTGGTTGCAGAGGTACAGTGTGTAATCTAAAAATTGTATATGAGAAATGTAGGGACTGACCTAAAGATCTTATGGTTAAAATTAAGTATATCTCAGTTTAACCAGACCACTGAGCTGATTAACAACTCTCCTAGGCTGGCCTGAAGGATTAGATATTTTTATGTGGCTAGGAACCAATTGATTACCTGGCAACAGGACCTACAGTTTATTGTGGGATCTGAACCACATTAAATCAAGAAATTAATTTCTAATCAACAGAAACAAATTCCCCTGATTCCACGTTGGCAGCGTGGGGAATCGAACTCAGGACCACCGAATCTGTAGGCGAGCATGTAAACCACTCGTCCAGCGAGTCCCCAGTCATTCGGCACTTGCTGGAACATTGCTCTTCTCTTTATCCTCATTTGATGGAGGAAAGAAGTTATGTAGAGACTAGGTAACTGTTATCTTCTAGCATTTCGGTGTCCATTGAGTCTGAAGAAGCCTAAGCTTTCTCCTAAAATTAGAGCGTGTTTTGATGAAATATCTTTTATTCTGGGACACAGTTTCCTTTAAGTCTGCCAGCTCTAGTCTTCCTAGTTTTTTTAAGTCACAGAGAGCTGCTTCTTACAACACAGTTCTGATTTTCATGATCAACAACAGTTCTGATTTCCATGATTGTCTTGGTCCAACAAAAAGACAAACTCTTGAGACTGGCAAGGTGTTTTGGTCGAATGCATAGGTAGAGACTTTGTCCAAGTCTTTTTTAAGAATTGCAGGCAGTCCCGGTTATCGGCGGTCTGGTTTTATGGCTCTCGTCTAGCAGCTCATCGATTTTGGGTGGCATAATGCGCCCATTTCCCGTTATTGGCTCTGATACATACACATACCTAACAGATGTACCATTAACTGGTGTTTGATGCCAAAATCTAGTTATCAGTGCCTGAAGCGCCATAAATTGCCAGTTTTTGGTTATCAGGGATTTTTGCTTATCAATCGATTTTAGCTTATCATCAAATTGTCAGAAAGGAATCCCCCGCTGATAACCGGGGACTGCCAGTACTGAAGTGTTGTCTTTTGCTAAGCTTTCACTTAGTACTATCGCCGCCTCTCTGCAGTAGCTTAAAGACTTTCTGGTGCCAGCTGGTATCAAAGCTTGGGAGGAGTCTAGAATTTTTTACTTACTTGGACAAGGCTATTTTGGACAAAGCAGGTGAATGTTCTTTTGCTTTCTCTAACTTGGCCTTGAATAAGAGAGAACAATGGTGCTCTTGTCTTTCGCCTAATGTCTCTTCTACTGAAAAGATGGCTGCAATTTTGATTTCCCCTTTGGATCACCTTCTGAATCTGTCTCATTTAAGTGAGTAAGGGAGGATAATTCTGTATAGGAAAATAGGGAATTTATCAGACTTTTAAGGAAGCCAATAAAAGACCTGCTTCTTTGTTTCCTTCTGGTTCTCCTGTCAAAATTCGTCCTTACTTGTCTCATGACTCATCTTGGGTTTCCAAGACCTTTCGTAGAAAGGCTTTTAGAAAGAAATGAAGCTTAAGTGATCGATGCTGGATGAAAACAGTGCTGATGAATTAATATAGCTGTATTCTGCTCTGTTTGTTGGCCTTGGGGAAAACATTTTTCAAGACAAAAATACACTTTACAGTACTCATTGATTACTTTATTTGGCTGTGTTTAAATTGATATTACAGTATGGTACTTTAATCAATACATTAAATTTTTTTATTGTGAATGTATAGTATTCATTCACGAAATATTAACATAAAATATGTACAAAGATAGCTGTGACGTCACCAAGCCCAAAGTTTTGTTTGTATGTACATACTATTGTACAGAGTGTAATAGTAGTTACACTGTTCTCCAAACTACCCACTTATTGTAGATATGCTGTAAACTCTGAGAACACTTTACTTACAGTAAATATAATTTCAAAATCATCTTACAAAGCACAAAAAAATCAATAAAATAAGTCTTATGGGAAAGAGTCTAAATGTCAGGGGAAAATTATTAATATAGTAACATATATTGCATGAGAAGGGAAGAGATGCTTCGGTGTGCAGTTGTAGCCTATCGTGATTCATCGGACTGCACTGCTTAACATAGATTATTAGTGATTCCATATAATTTATGTAATCTCTCTCTCTCTCTCTCTCTCTGACCACATGAATGGTAATATGTAGTATGTAGGCTACTAGCTGTAAGCCATAGGCTCATCAATATGTATTAATATACAGTAAACCCCCGTATTCACAAGGGATGTGTGTCCTCCTCTGAGTATTTTAATAGTTTCATCACAAAAAGTGCATGTATTCACAAAAATGATATAAAAATACAGTAATCTGAATATTTTTCAGTGAAAAATACTGCAAATAGGCAAATTTTTTGCTAATATAATGGGTATATATGGCCCAGGGAAATATAGTAATAGCAGTTACACTCTTCTACAAACTTCCCACATATTTTAGATATGCTTACTGTAAATATCATTGCAAAGTCATCTTACAAAACACAAAAAAATCATTCAAATGTATAGTTGCACAGTATGGTGAGTAAAGTATTCAATGCGTATTTGTTGGACCTACTCTCACACAGTTCTCTTAACTTTTGTTTAAAGAGTAGTGTTTCAAGTGATTTTTGAAGTGCACATTCATATACGCATAATTTATTGCAGTGGTCCTAACGCCCTGCTTCTTTAATCTTATGGGGAAGAGCCTAAATGTCAGAGGAAGATTATTAATATAGTAACATATATTGTATGAGATGGGAAGAGATGCTTCGCTGTGCCGTTGTAGCTTATCATCATTCGTCGGACTGCGCTAAATCATCATTGTCATCATAACTAACATGGGCTAGTCATATTGACCCCTTGAAAATTAAGGTAAAGAAGTCCCTTAACATTTTAAAAGTGGTCAGGTTTTAACTGGGGTGCTGATAGGAGGTCACTTTTATGGATATATGACTCTCTGTAAATCAAATCTTGAGTATGGTTGCCAAATCTACTCTTTGGCAAGTGCAAGCAAACTTAAGGAGTTAGATGTAGTTCATCATGCTGGTCTAAGAATATGCTCTGGTGCATTTAAGACATCTCCAGTTGAAGTCTATATACCGACTCTGAAGAGCTCCCTCTAGACTTGCATGAAGAGGAACTGGGACTGTTGTATATGGTCAAATTTAGAGCTTCCTCAGAAAACCCTGCAGAATCTATTCTTAACCAAAATGATCCACAGCAGTTTGCAAATAGTAAAGAATCCAAGCCTTTTCATGTAAGATTTAATGGTGCAGTTGACAGTGTGTCTGTTAAAGACCAAATAATTAAGACAATATATTGCTCTAAGTTGCCTCCTTGGTTGACCCCAGAACCATTAGTCTGTCTAAAAGCTGAGGTTAAAAAAAATGTTAATGCCCAAGAAGTGAAGGCTCGTTTCCTTGAGCATGACCAAATACACTCAGGTTCTGTTAGTGTGGAACCATCACGACAAACACCTTCACATAAACTTTCTGGAACTCAAGGCAGCGTTTCTTGTGCTCCAAGAATTCTGGGAACGACTCATGGGGCACTCAGTGGTGTTGATGAGCAACAACACCACAGTAGTGGCATATGTCAACAAACAGGGAAGCCTAGTGTCCCTCCCGTTGCACCAGTTGACGATGCAGGTGCACGAGTGGGCCGTAGCACACTCGGTAGAGCTGTCAGCCATATACGTTCCAGGCAAGAGAAACGTAGTGACAGACAAGCTCAGCCATCAGAATCAAGTGATTGGGACAGAGTGGTTCTTCACCCAGATATGGCGGAAAGGCTGTTCGACCTGTGGGGGCGTCCAGTAGTGGATCTGTTCGTCACCCGGCACAACAGAAAACTGCAGGTTTTCCTTCTCAGTTGTGCCAGACACTAGGCAGCTGTAGAGGATGCATTCCAACATCCGTGGGACAACCTCGTAGTTTACGCCTTTCCCCCGTTCTGCATGATTCGCATGGTGATCAGCAGGGTGCAGGTCACCAGCAATCTTCGGATGATTCTGGTGGCACCCAAATGGCCTGAGGACCTGCTGGCTCTTCTCTCGGAGGCAACACAAGAGATTCCCCCACGGCACAACCTGCTGTGCCAACTGCACATGGAACGGTACCACCAGGCAGTACATTCCTTGTGTCTTCACTGCTGGCTGTTATCCACTGTCTCTTGGGAGCGAGAGGCTTTTCTCGCCGAGCAGCAACAGATATGGCTGGATACCTCAGACAGTCCTCTGCAGCAGTATACCAGGGAAAGTGGTCTGTCTTCTGTGGTTGGTGTAGACAGGGTCTCTCTCCGCTCAGAGCCACGCTTCAGCAGATAGCGGATTTCCTCATCTTTCTTCACCGAGAGAAGCTCCTCTCTGTCCCTGCAGTCAAAGGATACAGAGCCGCCCTGGCCCTAGTCCTAAAGCTTCAAGGAGTTGATATTTCCTCCTCCATGAAAATATCTCTCCTGATGAGGAGCTTTGAGAGGTCTTGCCCTCCCAGGGAACTCAGGCCCCCGGGGTGGGATGTGTCTTAAGGAGTTTGACTTGTAGACCCTACGAGGCTCTCCGAGAGTCATCAGACAGGGATCTGACCCTCAAGACCGTCTTTCTGGTGGCCCTGGCATCGGCGAAGAGAGTAGGAGAACTTCATGGTCTTTTCTTTGATGTCAAACACTCGAGGGGATGGGGATCAGTTGAGCTCAATTTCGTCCAGGATTTCGTAGCGAAGACTCAGAACCCTTCGGTCCCTGATGCCAGGTTCGAGTCCTTCACGATCCCCTCCCTAGAGGACTTCACTGGTAAGGATATGGAAGAGATGCCGCTTTGTCCTTTTAGAGTGGTACGGCGCTATCTGAAGAAAACTCGACAACTCAGGCCTGAGAATCGACGCCTCTTTCTGGCTTCATGAGGTGATCAGGAAAGCATATGACTCCGAGAGGAGTGCCGACACCAGTACCTTACATTCGAGAGCCCACGAAGTTAGAGGTATTGGTCCAACCCTTGCATTCTGCAAGAACTAGTCTGTTGCACAGGTGCTGAAGCCGGTGATGTGGTCCAACCAGACCACCTTCAACTCCTACCTTCAGGATATTGCCCATAGGTCCTTGGACACTTTTTCCTTCGGACCCATGATGGCTGCTCAACAAGTTGTGTAGCTTACCCAGCCTCTTTAACAGGACAAGGTTGCATCTCGTCCTCGTGATATCGCATGAATGGAGAATGAATGAGTGTGCGACTGGCTCCTCTGTCCTCCCTTTTTTCCCTCTCCCTGCGGGCAGAGGGTAGTGGTCGTCACATGCTGGACAGGACAACGGTGCAGGTAAGCTACGTAATTAGGGATAGAAGCACTTATCCGTCCCTTCCCTAGCGAGGGGGGAAGCAGACAGCTGTAAGAGACAAACCCAGTGCTTTATGTTTGGCTTCTTACTTATGACATAAGTTCTTGCTTGCTATTCATAAGAGGTACGCATCCCTCCCTCTTATGAATTGGTTCCAGAGGTCTGGCCGTTGATCTGCAGTTTTCTCACTCCAATCAGTTGGACAGAGATAGGTTCCCCCCCCCCTTTACTCTTTCAAAATCAGGGAGGGAACCCAGGTGGGCAAACACCAGTCTGTTCACAAGACTCGGATTCCTCCCACCGATAAGTGAGTCTTCCTTATGTAAAGGACCGATGGTTTGTATAACGTGTCGGAACAAATCACAATTTTTGAAAGTACCGTATATACTCGTGTAACACACGATCTCCCATATCATGCGACCCCCAAATTTTCACCTTTTAAAAGTATTTTATCACATATCTCACGTATTATGCGAGTTAAATTTGAGACCAAAAAAGAGTTGGCTAACCTCTTTTCCTCCTCTATCTATTCCGATTTTTAGTCAGGGCTAAACCCCTTTCTTCCACTCTTTATCTATCTCATCTTCTAGTTAAGTTTTAAAAAAATAAAAGAGAATGCCAAAAAGTATCATTAGTAATGATATATACTTGTTTTGAAAACACATACAGCCAGAAACAGCTGATTTGCTATGAACAACCGATTCTGATAAAAACAGCCTCTTTGCTTGCATTTCAACCATCGTGCAATAGTAAAAAATTACCGTAATTATGTACAAATGACGTTAAGGAGAATAGGAGTGATATATTTTTACATTATTATATCCTTACTCGCTATAAATAAAAGATTGGCAAGGGCATATACTGCTAAATTTAATCTGTAAGTTTTAGCTGAATTTGGGGAAAGAATGTTTATCCACTAACGACATTATCGTGCATCGGCAATGTGGATGAAACTGTCGCAAACTTCGGTATAGTACCATCAAACTCTACCGTAAACAAAATTTGAGAGAAATGTGTTTTAATCAGAGCTGTTGGGCATGAAAGAACACATTTTACTGTTTTCATTCCAATGAAAGATAAATACATAAAGCTCGTACTATTCTGATGAGAACAAGTGAAAATATTGAATGGAATCTGTTAATTTTTGTTTTTGCAATAAACATAACCTCAGCGCCATACTGATGAAATAAATAACAATTTCTTTCACAAACAATACGTTTTTAGTGATATTTCGACTTGGAAAACATTTCATATAATGTAAAATAACCATGTCCCATATAAATAGAGTATCTTGAGATTCATTTGCGCTAACTAGAAGCCAAGAAAAGGTTGCTTTTAATTTCAGTTTTCAGTTATAGCAAAAACAAACTTACCTCGCAATCATACTCAGCTGATTTCCAAACCAAAACCTGTGATTGCTATGTTTATATTTTAAAATACAAACAAATAGCAATATGAAAATACATATATTATAGGATGCAGTGAAGTAAATCATAAGTTTTTAAAAGATCCATGGAAAAAATGCATGTCCATTATGTTTGTATTTTATCATATGATACTAATGTGTGATTATTACATAATCGAATTCTATATCTCATGTATGAATCATACGATACTTATGTGTGATTATTACATAATCGAATTCTATATCTCATGTATGATGTGACCCCCTGAACATTAGCTCCAAAATTGGGTCGTCAAAAGTCGCAAGATACGCAAGTATATACGGTAAATTGCATTTTTCCACAAACCTGAGGTCCTTTACATAAAGGCCCAGTCATGCCACCCCTCACTCTGTTTCCTGGGCCTCAAGCACCCCGACCATCGGACAAGCAGTTACTGCCGAACTACCTTGTAATTAAATCTTACGACCGGTCCAGCTGGTGCTGGTAGTAATTCCTTATGTAAAGGACCTCAGATTTGCATAGTTAGGAAAAATACAATTTACTTTCAAAACTTGAATTTTTTTAAGAATTTGTCTCATGACAACATAATTAATGCAGCTCAGTGGAAGTGCAATTTGGTTTTTGCTGCTCATTATTTTAAAGATGTATAAATTGTTTGAAAATTGTAAAGCCCTCAGCCTTTTGGTAATTGTGGATAAAGTCTTTTCCTGAACTGAACCAAATGAAAGAGCAATCTTTTAGCCTCTTTATTTTTAATCCCGGATGTTGATGTTCTAGGAAGCATGAAGATACATTTGTTGTGCAGGAGCATACTTTTGCATCATGGGTATTTATTTGTACTTGGCTGTCATTTTTTGGGTTTTGGACTCAGGCACAGGGGTCCCACCATGCCACTTCTATTCATTATGACTGAAAACAAACTGGTTTTCACTGCAAGGCTGCTCCTGACTGCACACACATGAGGGCCTTGCACCCTGAATAGAATCCACCTTCTGGCGGCAGTATTATCCAGGAAGGATTCCAGATCAGGTAAGAATATTTTGGGTTTCATAGGAGAAGCTCTTAGCTTGCTTTGCTGAAAGCGGAATTTGTCTATGCACTACCCACCATTCTTTATCTCATTGTGGGAATCGGCTAACTTTAACAGTAGGTAAGATTTATCTCAAATAATATTAATTTTCATAATAAAATTTATTATTTCGATACTTACCTACTGTTGAAGTAGACCCTACCCATCCTCCCCACACTTAGTGGGCTGTCAAGGAGAATTCTGACTAAAGCTACAACATTTGAACATACTTGGTGGAGAACAGGTGAACTAGATACTAGACAGTCTTCCGGGTCAGCCAAGTGATCATCATCTTTTGTTTGAATGCTGACTTGTTTATCAGAGTGGAGATATAAGTTAACTTTAACAGAGGGTAAGTATCCAATTAAATTTTATAATGAAAATATATATTTTCTTTGGTTGCTCCCCATAACATTATCGTTCAAGCCACCTTAATGAATTTGGTTTTTATTTTAAAGGTGATGAGTTGAACTTGATCATGACATGTTTTAAAAATGTCAGAAAACAAAAACAAAAAAATCACGATAAATAGGAGAGAAGAGATCCCATTTATTTGTGACTTTGTAAAAAGTGTTCTTTGCTTTATGTATAGCTTTTTCTATTAGGTGCTTTGGGTATTTTAAGAAGATAAGTTGATATCGGATTGTTTCAAGTTCTTTAAGAAAATCTGGGAAACAAATACTCAAGGCTCTAAGAAATAAGTTACTTGCTATGCTGAGTTTTAACTAAAATGTCATGATAGCTGTAAAAATTTGTGTGAAAGTGAGAATGTCGCTTTCCTGTAGACAGTGAATTTGTAGTTGTTATTAGTTTTTGATGGCAAGGCATTTAAAAAGGGGATTTGGTTGTCATTTTCCCATTCTACTTTATATTATGCTGAGGACCAAGGGATTTATTTTGTAGAAAGACATCAAAATCGGCCTACTCACTTTTCAGTATATGTTTAAGATGTCGTCTGCATAATGAAAACCAGTCATATCTGCAGGTTTGATGGGGTTTATAATTACGTATATCAAAACACTCCATATATAAGTTTGCTAACACAGGACTAAGTGATCTCCCCATACTGCAACCAAAATTTTGACAGCATAAGTTATCACCAAAAGAAAAGATGTTATTAGTGACTCAGAGCTCTACAAGTTGCATTATTTTATTCAATTCTATGGGGGAAGTGGCTAGCAAATGGCTCAAGTTTGTTTTTAGGAAAGTTGTGGCGGGATCACAAGTAAAGCAACAAGATCTCCCACACTTTGACTGTTCCGACTGACGAACTTTCCCCTCTGCCACACTTTCCTCTTCACATTACAAAATACATGCAGGACAATTGACTTACTGAAGTACAGAACACAAAACACAAACACATGTACTCACCTCAAACTGTATATTCAGGGCTAGACACTGTGCCATCTGCTGGATATAGGCTAATCGTCGAAACAATAGCCGCTAAATTTCATTACCCAAGATAGACAATCACCAAAACCATACAACAACCTAAAAAACAACACCCCAATCAATACGCAAACAAATACCAACAGCTCAAAAACAACAAGACAAATCATACAACTCAAAACCAGCACAACAAACCACAACCTCCAACACTGTCTAAACAGACTACTCACAAAACCATCAAAATGCAAAACCAAGTAGTACAACAAACCTCTTCAGCTCAACAACCACCAGACGGACACACACAACAACCATACAACATAAATATCAATCAAGAAAACACCCAATACACAATGCTGGTTACTATGACTAACCGTTTTTTCCGACTTACTGACTCCTTACAACTCTACTTAACAGACCTCGCCATCGACTACCTCAGCGACCGCTCCAACAGACAACTCACGCTCACACCCGTCATCAAACCACTCCTTATTATCCATCCACCAATTACGATCTCTCTCTCTCTCTCTCTCTCTCTCTCTCTCTCTCTCTCTCTCTCTCTCTCTCTCTCTCTCTCTCTCTCTCTCTCTCTCTTCAGAAAAACACATGCGCACTTACATACCATCACACAGCAACACCAAACACGAAACACGACATATCAAACATACAAAAACATTTAAATTTCTCTCTCTCTCTCTCTCTTCTCTCTCTCTCTCTCTCTCTCTCTCTCTCTCTCTCTCTCTCTCTCTCTCTCATATGCAACCCTCGAAGACATTGTGAAATGTAACTACACCATTATCACTCCTCCTAAAACATAACATAGGCAAAATTAATTACATCTTTTATGGATACTTTTGGGAAAAGTGTGTCTATATCTTGGCTGAGAAGTTTTACATTATGTACGGGGATATTTGCCAACCTATGTTTTTTGTAAATGTCTTGTACATAGGTGGGCTTTTGACGAGGAGATGTGGTCTGTTCCCTTACTTTAGGATTCTTGGCAAAGAACAAAACTCCATCCAATCTCTGGCTCCATTCGTTCACCATCAAGAACTTGGACCAGCAGACCAGGAGAGAGCTCTCTGTCCAGTAGTGTGTTGAAGCACTATATCAAGAAGACTAAGAGGATAAGAGGCCTCTCTCAGAACCTCTGGTCCATTGTCCAAAAATGCTTTGGCCTTCTTTTTGAGAGATGTAATACCCAAGTTGCACTCAGGAATTAAAGAGGATGTTTTCTTTAAATTTAAAGGAAAAGCTCATGAGATAAGGGCAGTCTCCACTTCATTGGTTTTTAAATGTAACTATTTGCTCTCCATGATCGTTCAGTCCACTATTGGAGGTGCAGATCAGTGCTCGCTTTGCATTACTTACGTGATGTGGAGACAGTGTATGAAAAATACAGTACTCGAGGTCTGTTATCCATGGATGGCATGGTTAAAGTTAAGTATATCTCAGTTTAACCAGACCACTGAGCTGATTAACAGCTTTCCTAGGGCTGGCCCAAAGGATTAGATATTTTTATGTGGCTAGGAACCAACTGGTTACCTAGCATTGGGACCCACAGCTTATTGTGGGATTCAAACCTCATTATATCAAGAAATTAATTTCTCATCACCAGAAATAAATTCCTCTGATTTCATGTTGGCAGAGTGGGGAATCAAACTTGGGACTACCAAATTGGTAGGCAAGCAAGATTATGCGGTCAGTTTTGTGCTACTGCACCCAGGGTGTGGTCATTTGTTTTAGATTGTTAAGCTTTGACAGCCATCAAAGTACTCATTCATTGCAAAGCTCCCACTGGAGTAGAGGCATCCCAAGGCTATACCGCCATGCCACTACAGGTCGAGATCTGCACTGACCAGAGGCAGTTTCTACCTGCTGTAGCTCTCTCACTGGCTATCACAGAGTGTTTTTGAGTAGTTTATGTCCATATATCCAAGGGTGACCTGATGTCCCCCAGAAACCCCGTTTTCAGTGACCTGTCCCACTGCTGTCCCCAAAAATGTCCCCAGTTTTCACTGAAAGATCTAAAATTGGAATAAAGGTCTTACAGAAAAATAAAAAGTTGACCAAACTATACATAGGTGCACACTGTACTTATTTGCACTGTACAGTGTAGTGTATATAACTAAGGAAATGATAAACTGCTTTGCACGGCATAATTTGTGAGATTACCTTCCCAGAACACAAAACCAAATTTCCCACCGAACCATCATGACATCAGTATCGTCGTGCACGTCCCTAACTCCCTTCTTGCCTTCCTGCCAACAACCAGCCAGTACCACTCTGCCATCCAGTGGTGTTTTTGCCTGTAGATAATTTTAATACTGTTCAGTCATTGGTAAGTAGTCATTAAATTATAGCCTACCTTGATTTAGATTCAATATAAAAAATTCAGGGTTTTTAGGACCCTGAAAAAGCACAAATGACAGTAAATATTGAAATAACAGTCAGAAATTGGAATACTTTCAATATTTCAAATCCAAACACTGTCCCTTTTGATTATAATCATTATGAGCTCTTATTTTTACTATTTTAGAATGCCAGGAATAAGGAGAAGGCCTTAGTTTAGGTGAAGTGTCTGGCTGATACCTATTTTTTGCAGCTGATTTTATGGGTGTTCTTGATCTCAGCTAATTTGATCAGAGGAAAAACTCATTGTTAATCAATTGAATTTTCCAATAATTCCTTTGCAATTTAGGATAAATAGGTGAGAGAAACTTTTGAATGCTGCTTTATGAATGGTAAGGGCAGTTTTTCAATGACGAAAAAATGTCATTTTTTAGGTTTTTACACCTCTGAACCGAAAAAAAATTCCCTGTATTTTTTCTCAGAAATCTGGTCACCTTAATGTATCCCACCGCCTGTCAATGTGGGATTCAGCTATGTAGCTACTTTTTAAGTTACTTGTATAAAAACTACATTTTTTTATAATAAAGTTTCATATGTACTTACCAAGTAAGTACATGATCAGAGACCTCCCTCCTCCCCTCTCATGGACATAGGTCAGAAACGAATCGAGCTCTTCAGCTGTGTTGTGCCTATTCTTCCCCAAAAGTGGGAGGGGGCTATTTGTTTATACCAAAACAAAATAGCGCAGCCGCAAATTTAAAATTTTGATCTGCCACGATAAGTAGAAACTAACAGTTTTGTAATTAGTACTTGTAGTAATAATATATATTTTTATTTTATTATAAAAAATAAGATTTTTCTGCTCACTCACCATAACAACCTGATCATTGCAATGTGCTTCTTCAACACTGATGTGATTTTTGGAGATCTTGCAGATAATGTTGCACAATGAATAGGAGGAGGAGGCACTCTTAAATTGCTCTACGTCTGCCTCCTCCATGTTAGTGTGAGTCCATGGGAACCCTTCCCCATCTTGATGCTCCAATACTTTCTTTGGGTGTGATATAATTGGAAGGTGTCTTTACATGTCTACAGAGGGACTTTGCAAGGTGCACATGGGAAGGAGAAATGAAAGAAGCAACCAGTATTCACTAATTGCGAATAAGGAAAATTCAGTTGGCACCGTTATGTTGTTACTTGGTCAGTCTGATGTAGCACCACTTAGTTTTGTGGGTCTCTTTCCCTTAAGGAGACAGTGCTTTTTGGCACTTTGGCATTTTTATTCTAATCAGCAACGACTGAACTATAATTCAGTAAAAAAAATTAGTGTCTAACAACAAATAGTAAGGAAAGTGAAAAAAATATATGAATCACAGCATCAAAGCAAGATCAATCTGTCTCTCAGACTGGTCCTTGAGCGGTTGTCATGTATGAGCACTCGCAGGCTTTATGCTTGGCCTAGCAGTTTCCATGACAACAACAACTTCCATATGTCCTATACGTATTCAGTTTGTTCCGATACGTAATACAAACCCTCGGTCCTTTAACAATAGGAAGGTAACTAGCGGCAGCTGGGACGGTCGTAAGCTTCGAACAAGGGGAGAACGGTAGTTAACTGCTTGTCCGGTCGTGCGCGCGCCGCGCGCCCGGCGGTGAAGAATCACTTTTGCTTTCGGCCGTGGTGTGACAGGACGTGTTCGTCATCGCTCTGCCCGCTATTTTCGTCGTGTGCTTTGGATGTTACAATTTCTTCTGACTGGTTTGTGTGTGGTCTGAATGAAATTGTAAGTACTTTGTTTTCATTTTTCATTGAGTGAAGATTAATTAATCATGGATCAAGAAGAGCTTTCGCCGCGCCCACCAACTGCCCGTAGAGTGTGTCCCGGGTTGGAGGGGCGTAAATGCGGCGGATTCCGCTCTTACCCAGATATTGATCCTCATGAGTTATGTTTCGGTGTCGGGGGCGAGAATGCTCCCGAACCGAACATGTGATGTATGTGTAAATTGGTCCGAGGCGCAGTGGGTGCTGTACGAGGGTAGGAAGAGGCGTAGGTTTACAAGGAGTCGTCGGAAAGCTCTCCAGCGACTCCTTTGGTTACGGATACCTCGTCATCCTTCCTGCCTCCAGCTCAGCCCCCACGATTTGCGCCTTCCCCTGCGGGGGGGTTTCGGAGTCCTTCTCCTCACTCGATCCGTCGAGTGTGGAGGAGGGTGCCCGATACCCGGATGTGCAATTGTATTCGGGGTCTTCCGTCGCTCTGGGTGGGGTTCGTCCTCCCCCCAGGCGTGAGGATGCCCCTCTAACTGACCCGACTGTCCTGCCCTCAGGCTGTATGCCTTTCCGGTGGAGTGACGACCTTGGACAGGTGTGTGGGCGTCGTTGGGACTGCAGGGCGCACCCAGTATCCAGGCTTGATTCAACGGCTAGCGGGGTCGGCAGTGGTAACTCATGGTGTGGTTACAACTACGACCAATACGGTGTCAACACCAGCGTACGCCGCCCCTCCTCATGTGGTGTATACGCAACACATTGCGTCAGTGACTCCAACGGCGTCAATTCAGATGCCGATCGCTGCCGTGCCTAAGAGGGGCGTGTGCCGCCGCCACCTGGGTTTTTATGTGCTGCCGACGCCCGACTTTCGCTGCCCCAAAAGTTCGCCCCTGGATCTACCGCCCGTCCCAATGATGAGTTTGGCTGAGATGGAGAGGTCTGTGACGCCGGATTATGCTGCCGTTACCTGCCGTACCTGCAGCGAGTGTTGCTGGCCCAGCCCCTCGCGCCGCTCCTACGAAGCGCGCGGTGCGGGACTCTAATGTTGATGTTGCTGCTGGTGCTGGTCCTGCTGGTGCTGGTCCTATTGGTGCTGGTCCTGCTGCTGCTGGTCCTGCTGGTGCTGGTCCTGCTGGGTGCTGGTCCTGATGGTGCTGGTCCTGCTGCTGATGTTCCTGCCGCTCCTGCCGTGCCTGCCCCTGCCCACCGCGTTCGTCATGGAGTGCTGCACGTCTCAGGTCTTTCCGGACAGGATCAGTCGGGGCGTGTTGCTTCGGCAATTGGCCCGACTTTTTCCGTGGATGGAAGACCTGACGTCCGTCTGAGAGAGCTGACGAAGAAGGAAGGAATAAAAGAAGAGGAAGATGTCGTCGTCGTCTTCATCGTCTTCTTCGTCGTCTGTTGCCGCCTCTTCCCCTTCGACTTCTAAGGCTTCCAAGCCGAAGAAGAAGAAGGCTGCCTCCTCCCCCCCTAAGAAGGCTCCTACGGGACCTTCGAAGGGCCCGTCTCGCTCTGGCGTGACCGGGGGGTGCTTCTGCTGGTCCTCCTGTTCCCTCGGGAACGGGGCCCGTCTCCTCTTCTGAGAAGAAGAAGAAGACGGGGACCAAGGATGTGCTGGCTACTGCTGGTACATCCGCGCCTGGTCTTAGTAGCACTGCTGCTAAGTCAGGTACCGGCTCGACTTCTCGTTCGCGAGAAGGTCCGAGTGTACGGTCTCCTTCGGGCGACCCTGTGCAGCCAATGTCAAGACGCCTGAGCTTGCCTCACCGTCACGACAGAGGCACGGAGCAGAAGACTGTCGAGAGTCGCGCAAGTGACGCTCGCCAGGCCAGCGGCCGCTCTCGTAGCGACCAGCTGGTACCTCGGGATTGACCTCGGTGGAACTTGGTCTAGCTGAAGCCAGGTCCCACGGGTTGAGGCTGAGAAGAGGTACCCCTCGACCAACGCACCAGCTTCGGCTGGTACCAGCGGTTTGACGTGCCGTGAGGACGCTCACCGGTCTCACCAGCGAAAGCGAGCTCTGCAGATCACCTGACCGCCGCTCCCACAGGGACCGGACGGAGACGGTGGCCAGCAGCAGCTAGTCTGACGCACGAGACCTCGGGGACGACGTGCTCAGTCGAGCCGCTCGCCACAGTTGTGAGCGGCACGACCAGGCCTGCACACGATCCCCACCGCGGGTTGGTGATCGGTCTGCAGCCCCTCACGTACGCTGGTCCTGCCAGCGAACGGGGGGGGAGCGTCAGGTCTGTCTCTCCTATACCTTCAACTTCCTCGGGCTACCACCGGGAAGAGCGAGGTACCCAGGAGTGATCGTGAGAGGTGCGCCGCTCACGATCCCGCCACGACGCCGCACGAACCAGGCATGGTTGTAGGACCAGCCAGGTCGTACGCGCAAGTGGTTGGAGGCGACCGTCAGGGGTCTGTTGCTGTTCCTCCTTCTGAAGGAGGAGGGTCTCGAGAGCTTGCTTCCTGTTGGAGGGACTGGACGGTCCTACTCCTCAGGACGCTGTAACTCCTGAGATCCAGAGGAACTTTGCCCAGGTTATTGCGCTGATTCGTCAGCACAACCACCTGGGGGAAGGATCGCCGCTACCACCATCTGAGCCCACGTTCCCGGCTCGAGTCATTTTGGGCCCCCGAAGAGGGAACCCAAATTGACGGTGGGACTGCCGCGATCGGAGCTTGCAGAACTCAGTCCTTGACCAGGTGGAGTATTTCGTCTCAGGACGAGAGGACTCACTTAAGTCAGGACGGTCTTCCAAGCTACTTCCTCCTCCTCTGCAGCGACAGCGGAAGTTCTACGTGCCATCAGTAGATCCAATACCGCCCAAAAAAGGTTTAACCCGGAGCTAGCTAGGGCTAACTCCAGGTGTGTCCCTGCAGCAGCTCCTGTCAGAGAACCTATGGTTCTCGCTAGCAGGAGGCACTGGGCCTGGAAGCTACCGCTATGGCAGCTTTCCAGGCAGTCTCTTGGTTGGATCTGTGGTCCCTCACAGTATCCAAGGTCGCGGCCGACGCGGGGGCGCTGCCCTCGAAGACGACCCCGACTTCAGGAGACTGTGCCAGTCTGGAGGTAGGGCCATTTCCTACCTCGCCCATCAGACGGCAAACCTGTGGGCCAACTTGGTTCTCCGTCGTAGGGACGCTGTCCTTACACGAGTAGCCAAGGGGGTTGGCCGGGCGTGAAAAGCGGTAAATGGACTACGTAACGGACCAATGAAGAAGTTCCTCCGCTCTCTTTCCCGGAGAGATGGTGGACGCTGCGGTGGAAAGACGGCGCACTGATGACAGTGACCGTCTGGTTCACCAGGCAGTTACGAAGGTTTCTGGGCAACCTCGTACATCTGCGGCTAAGCCTAAGAGTTTAGCTAGCGCTTCCTCGGCTGCTAAGACGGCTGCTCCATCGAAAGCCCCGAGGAAAGACTCTTCCTGCTTCAACTTCTAGTAAAGGAGGCCGTAACCAGCCCTCCTCCCAGCCCTCCTTTCCCCGAGGAGGTGCTGGGAAGAAGTCGAAGCGAGGTGGGAAACGCTAGGGACGGCGTTCCCCCTCACCAGCTGCCGGAAGTGGGGGGGTGCCTGGCGAGCCAGGGTTGGGCAACTTGGCAGCGCTACGGTGCCGAGACCTGGATAGTAGATGTCCTTCGGGAGGGATATTTACTACCCTTCGAATCTCGGCCACCCCTCACCTCCAACCCGGTCCATCTGCAGACATATGTTCTGGGATCCTCAAAGGACGACGCTCTTCGGCAGGAGATCAAGACCATGCCTGACCAAACGAGCTGTAGAAGTCGTAGTAGATCGGGTCACCGGGCCCCCCCCGGCTTTTTTTACAGCCGCCCTTTTCTTCTTAGTGAAAAGGCATCGGGGGGCTGGCGCCCGGTGATAGATCTCCTCTCCCCCCTGAACCGATTTGTTCGCCAGACTCGGTTCAAGATGGAGACGGGCACGTTCCGTGCTGGACTCCATCACGAGAACGACTTCATGCTTTCCAGTGGACCTGAAGGATGCGTATTTCCAAATACCCATCCATCAGTCCTCAAGAAAGTACCTCCGCTTCATCTTCGACGGGACGGTGTACCAATTCAGGCACTCTGCTTCGGTCTCTCAACCGCCCCACAGGTGTTCACGAGAGTGTTCACGCTGGTGTCTGCTTGGGCCCATTCGCACGGGATACGTCTTCTGAGGTATCTCGACGATTGGCTGGTCCTGGCGAGCTCCCGCTCGCAGTTGCTGCAGGACAGGGATCGACTTCTAAAGTTTTGTCGCGATCTGGGGATCGTGATAAACTACGAGAAGTCCGATCTCAAACCCAAGCAGAAGATGAAGTACCTGGGTATGCTGATCGATACGGTAGCAGCTCAAGTCCGCCCCGCAGACTTGAGGATCAGCAAATTCAGGAGGCAGCCGGCCGGTTCCTGTCTCGGCAGGAACAGGCAGCTCAGCAATGGCAAGTCTTGGATCGGCCACCTGTCGTCACTCGAGAAGTTAGTTCCTCACGGACGTCTTCACCTGCGGTCTCTCCAGTGGAGACTAAGGGAGAGAGTTTGGTCACAGGTAAATAAAGGATCCACCTTACTTCCCCGTGTCCATCACGGGAGAAGGTGAGGCAGGACCTAGCCTGGTGGCTCGACGACAGGAACCTCTTAAGAGGAGTGCCCCTACGCCACTCCCCCCCCGGAGATTGCTGCTGTTCTCAGACGCATCGACCGAGGGATGGGGCGCACACCATGGAGTGGAGTTTGCTGGCTGCAGGTGTGTGGGACCATCACGACAAGCACCTTCACATCAATGTCCTGGAACTCAAGGCGGCGTTTTACGCTCTCCAAGAGTTCCAAGACCGCTTGATGGACACTCAGTGGTTGATGATGCGACAACACCACAGTAGTGGCATACGTCAACAAGCAGGGGGGCCTAGTGTCTCTCCCGCTACACCAGTTGACGGTGCAGGTGCACGAGTGGGCCACGGCTCATTCGATAGAGCTGTCAGCACGCTACATTCCAGCAAGAGGAATGTAGTAGCGGACAAGCTCAGCCGTCGGGATCAGGTAATAGGGAACCGAGTGGTCCCTAACACCCAGAAGTGGCGGAAAAGGCTCTTCAAACCTGTGGGGGGCGTCCAGTCATAGACCTGTTCGCCACCCGGCACAACAAAAAACTTCAAGTTTTTTGCTCAGCCGTGCCGGACCCATGGGCAGCTGCAGAGGACGCTCTTCAACACCCCTGGGACAACCTCTTCGTCTACGCCTTTCCTCCCTTTTGTCTGATTCGGAAAGTGATCAGCCGAGCGCTGGTCACTCTCCCAATCTCAGGATGATCCTGGTGGCTCCCAAACGACCTCAAGCCGTTTGGTATCCGGACCTGCTGGCTCTTCTTGCAGAAGAACCGAGAGAGATGCCCCACTGGCACAACCTTCTAGCCCAGACCACACGTAGAGCGGTACCACCGAGCAGTCAGTCCCTACAACTTCACGGCTGGCTGTTATCCACCATCTCTTGCGAACGAGAGGCTTTTCTCGCAGCGCAGCAACAGAGATGGCTGGACACGTCAGACAGTCCTCTGCAGCTGTGTACCAGGGGAAAGTGGGCCAGTCTTTCTGTGGTTGGTGGTCGTAGACGGGGTCTATCTCCTCTCAGAGCCACTCTTCAGCAGGTAGCGGATTTCCTCGTATTTCTTCGCCGAGAGAAGCTCCTCTCAGTACCACAGTTAAAGGATATAGAGCTGCAACTGGCACTCGTCCATAAAACTGACGGGGACTGGACATCTCGAAAACTCGTTCGAGATCTCCTTGCTAATGAGGAGCTTCGAAAGGTCTTGCCCACCCAGGGAGCTCAGGCCACCTGAGTGGGATGTGACTCTCGTCCTTAGGAGTTTGACTCGAAGACCATTCGAGCCCACTCCGAGAGTCGTCAGACAGGGATCTGACCCTCAAGACCCTCTTCTTGCTGGCCTCGGCATCGGCGAACGAGAGTAGGGGAACTTCATGGTCTGTCCTTCAATGTTAAACATTCCAGGGGCTGGGGATCTGTGACGCTCGATTTCGTCCCGAATTTCGTAGCTAAGACTCAGAATCCGTCGATCCCTGACGACAGGTTCGAGTCTTTCACAATCCCCTCCCTAATGGATTTCACCACCGACAACGATACGGATAGATGCTGCTTTGTCCTGTGAGGGCGCTACGGCGCTATCTGAAGAAAACTCGACACCTCAGGCCTGAGTGTCGACGCCTCTTCGTTACCAAGAAAGAAGTATCCAAGAACACGCTTTTCTTTCTGGCTGCGTGAGGTGATCAGAGAGCGTACGAGGCTGATGGTAGTGACGACAATCCGTACGCTCCGACCGAGAGCCCCCACGAAGTCAGAGGTATTGGACCCTCTTTGGCGTTCCGCAAGAACTTCTCCGTGGCGCAGGTCCTGAAGGCAGGTTGGTCTGGGCCAACCAGACTACCTTCACGTCCTTCTACCTTCGGGAATTTATTGCCACAAGTCCTTGGATACTTTTTCCTTGGGACCTGTGGTGGCTGCTCAACACGTTGTGTAAGCTTACCCAGCACCCGAGCAGGCAGAACAGCATCGATTCCTGGTGTGACTGTAGGAATGAATGGTTTGAATAGAGTGCGACTGGCTTTCTCTTCTCCATCTTTCTCTCTTCTACCTGTGGGCAGAGGGTCACGGTCGTCACCATGCTGGAAAGGAATCCGATGCAGGTAAGCTACTCAACCGAGCCCCAATCTATCCCTTTAGTTAGGGATAGAAGCAAATAAATATCCTCCACTCCCTCCAACAAGGGGGAAGGAGTGGATGCCTACTTGAGACAACCCATAACTTTATGTTGGCTCCTGTACAGGAACAAGTTCTTACAATGCTGGTACGAAGAGATACGCTTGCCTCTCTCTTAGTACTTGGCTCAGAGGTCTGACCATTGATCCTGCGGTGCACACCCCGATCAATCGGACAGAGGTTTGGATCCCTCCCTTGCTCTTACGACCAGGGAGGCATTCCAAGGTTGGACGAACACCAGTCTGTTCACCAAAAAGACTCAGATTCCACCCACCAAGAAGTGAGTCTTCCTATTGTTAAAGGACCGGGGAGGGTTTGTATTACGTATCGGAACAAATGACAATTTGTCGAAAATTGCATTTTTCCTAACTATACAAACCTGAGGTCCTTTACATATAGTCCCACCTCATACCACCCCTCACTCTGCAACTTTTTGCATGGGCCTTAAGCAAAAGTGATTCTTCACCGGGCCGGCCGCGCGGCGCGCGCACGACCGGACAAGCAGTTAACTACCGTTCTCCCCTTGTTCGAAGCTTACGACCGTCCCAGCTGCCGCTAGTTACCTTCCTATTGTTAAAGGACCTCAGGTTTGTATAGTTAGGAAAAATGCAATTTTCGACAAATTGTCATTTTTGTGCTTTGACATATTACAGTTTATGGTAAATTTATTACAAGAATTTCTTTGGATGATGACAATTTTTTTTCATCAGGATCTCATTGCTTGAAAAATGGATGATGACAGTCTTCATCATCAGAATCTGAAAATGTTAATTTACAAAAACGTAAATATTCGATGGTTTAACAGTGTGTGTCCTAATTGATAATATTTTTTATACTCCTCAGCAAATTTAATAAACTATTGCTAATGTTGCCTTTGCTATATCTTATTTCATTTTTACTGCATTTAAACTTTGTTTTATACATATTGCATTTGTATACTGTATAGGAAAAATGCTAACAAGAATTGGTTATTTTAAAGGCAGATTCGGAGCGTGTCTTTAGGGTAAGCTAATAGAGGATTATGGTTTTGTCCCTGGTTTTCTTTTACTTCTGTTGTCTCTGTGATTAATATCGTGTGATTTGGTTATTTTAGATGATTAGCTTAATAAAGGAAAAGCTTAATCATTTTATGAACTTGTAAAACTCACCATAAACCATAAATATTTAGTGGTGTGGCAATTAAGAATTTATATTTCAATATACCTTTGTTATTCTGGAACTTAACACTTGCATTTAGGGAGTACATACCACTTACAGTGTGCTTAGTGCAATGCACTATAGATGGTACTGAAGGTTCTTGATTCTTTTAGACCTCTGACAGCATTGGTTTTCACCTTTGGTTTCTCTAGTCTTCACCTTTGGTTTCTCTAGTCTTTATGGTCTCTTCCTACTTAGTTGTCAATTATCTGTAACTGTTTTGCTCAGTTTTTCTCCTTTATTGTCAATAACAAGAGGGGAGAACATTGCAAGAATACCTTGTGAGAATACCTGGTTTTATTGCATCCTAGTTTTTGCTGTAATTAGCCACATGTCCCACTTACTACACCTGTCTCGTATCTATTCCAGATATGTTGAGTTAAACAGAAATTTTCATTTTGCACTTGATGGTAGTTAAATACTGCAAGAATATTGTTATCTTTATACCGTACAATATTCCCCCAGAATTCTACCTTGTGGAACAGTAGGTAAGATAGGTCTAGGCTCAATAAAAATGCCAGCAATAGCAAATTGCTGTTATCAGGCTTTCAAATTATTATAATTATATTATTACAGCATTATACAACTACTGAATCACATTTATATACTCTCCCAGGGCTTGATAAGAGGATTCTGTTTTAGTGAGAGGTGGAAATCAGGGCAAGGTGATGCTAAATTAGTTGGGCAGCTATGTGGGAAGTGACCAAAGGAATGGAGGAAAGTTTGAAGACAAAGGAATACCTGAGGACGCTGCAAAGAAATAGTACTTCTAAAGTGTGCTACAAAAGGCACATTGTAGGCAGTATGCTTTATTGTGGCATGTCACCTGAAATACTGTGAATGAGATAAAGTATGACATAGCCTCAAACTTGTAAGTTGCAAAGCTTCTGTATTGATGGTGTGGGGTCAAAGACCGTACTAAAATCAGTTTGAACAAGTCTGGACTCTACAAATTTCTCTTGGACGTCACATGCACCTGAAGGTTTAATGTAAGGAAATTAGCTCTCAGGAACTAGTGTCTTGTTCAAGAATGAGGTTGTAAAGTTCAGCTTTACATCAACCATAGAGAGCACTTGGAGGATGAAAATTAGTTTTATGAGTGTTACGGCTGGCATTTCGAACAGGCATGCTATTTGTGTCAGCACAAAATGAAATATGGATATATTTTTTGTTTTTTTTTTGTCCACAATATTCTAGGCTCATGTTATGCTGATGTTTACCTGAAGAGGCAAGTTATCTCAAACAGAGCTTAGCATAAGCTGGAAAGGTAAGTGTGCATTGTGTGTTGTGTGGAGCCACTGGCCTTGATAATGAGTGTCATTTATCTGGTTGTGTGGTTTGGAGACTAATACTACTGTACTCTTTAAAATGTGTGAACTATTCTAATAGCAACAAGAACTGCATTAAGAATCTGTTTATCATTATGAAAATACAGTACTCCAAATTTATTGGTAAAAAAATTATTTAGCTTTGATGAAAAGGTGTTGATTTAGGGGTCTGAGTTATTGCTGTTATTCAGTTGTTTGTTTTCAAGTACTTGAAAAGGTTGGGTGTTAACACTTTGTTTTGAAGAATGATGCTTATTTAGTTGATACAGTTTACGTATTGTTAAAGGAAATTAATACGTACTAAGCTCTAACAGTATCTTAAAGAAAATATCCAATTTTTATTGGCTTAGGCCCGTCATAGTTTGGATGAGAGTGATGACTGTTTGGATTTTGAGATCCAGGCTCCTGCACACCCGCACCTAGAAAACCTCAGCATAACAGGTGTGGTCACCGATTCACGTCTACGTTTTCTTTTGAGCCATGCACCAGCAGTTCGTAATTTACATTTAGATGGTGAACTTGAATGGCTTCATGATGACATGTTCAAGACACTTCTGGATGAGAATCCTCTAACAAAATTGGAGGTAAGTAAAATTTATTTCAGGTTTATTGCTTAGTTTTTTCTTCCAAACAAAACTGAAATTAGTCTTGATAATTGAGATACATTTTGTTCATGAAACTTACCTGTCAGATATATATATAGCTGTATTTTTCCGAATCCGACAGAAATTTAAACACTTACGACACACGCAGTGGGAGTCAGGTGGTTAGTACCCATTCCCGCCGCTGGGAGGCGCGGGTATCAGGAATCATTCCTATTTTCTATTCATAATTTTTCTGTCGCCGGTGCTGAAAACACCTGCTTTTCAGTACCTCCGTCTTAGGATTTTGGAAACTTCATTGCCGCTAAGTATCCTAATTGGTCTTTTGATTTATTTACTTGGATTTGTGGCTAGGCATACGCTATCTTAAATTGATTTGAATTTTGATTCATTTTTGCTAAAAATACTGAATCTAGTTAGGCTTTAGTTTCAGACGGGTTGTCTGCAAAGATAGGGTGTGGCTACCGAAAGCTTCGGTAGATTCGCACTTGGTATGTACGAGGGGTATGGGTCTTGCTTCTTGTTGAGATTTGTCATGTAAGGAGTGTGAGACTTTGTATTCCGTAAAGAAGACGTATGATTCGTATGTACGCAATTAATCAGTAAACATGTCTATTCCGTAAGGAATACGTATGTACGCAATTAATCAGTAACAAAAAGTCAGGGTAGTGAACCTGCTACCTTCCTGTAGACTTTATTTTGCCATAACCCTGTAGTATGGCCTACGGGCTATGTATATGTCTACGAGAGGTGCTCGCTCTCTTCATTGCTGTGAAGTGCTACTTCTGTAATTGTTACTCCTAACCCTGCAGTGTTGCCTTCGGGCCCTAAGCAGTGTCTGTAGAGAAATGCCTTTCTCTGATACTCTTTCGATTCGTAACTTAGAATCGAAAGTGCTTGCTTTAGAGAGTAAAAGTGAAGTGCAGAAGTGCAGTGATACCCCTTGTGTAGTGGAGGGTGCGTCAGATCGGCCTCGTTTCGCCTCTAGGCCGGGACCTCTGCTTGACTCCCAGAACCAGGAGAGAGCATGTCGAAAGCCGAAGGAGGGATACGAGGAACCCCCACCGATCTGGCGTGCCTTCGGCAGTTTCTGATGAAAAATCCCCAGACTGCCTAAGTGCGTGCACGTGCACGAATCCTGAAGGATTGCTTCTCGTCCTCTGAAGCGTCCTCCCCGCGCAGGGGTGGAGCTTTCGGATGGACTCGCGCCCTCTAAATAGAAGCTTTATAGAAGAGGACGCTTCACGTCCTCTCTCTCTCTCTCGTTATGCGTTTCAGTGAGAATAAGAAGGCGAACGTCGCCTGAACTCGTGTCCGTCTTTCCACCGAGAAATACGTAAAAGAAGTCATAGTAGCAGTAAGCTTTTGAGAGCGGACGCCCAAGCCAGGCCAGGCGCGGGCGGGTGCACGCCAAGCGCGCGCCAGTGGACGCCGAGCGTGCGCGCCAGTGGACGCCGAGCGCGCTCCAGTGGACGCCGAGCGCGCTCCAGTGGACGCCGAGCGTGCACCAGCGCACGCCAGGTGTGTCGCCTGGCTGAACGTTTCTGTTGAACTCTTCAAGCTCTTTGTTTCAGATTTGGGCTTAAAGAATTTTTACCTCTACCTTCGATGATACCTTCTACCTCACCTGCAAAGAATGTGAAGTAGGCAGTGCTTCGGAGGAAGCTTAAGTGAACAGACAACTTCTTCTTCGAAACCAGCAAGACATCGGGTTTCGTGAATTCAAGAGGTCTCTGTCAATTAATATTGCTTTTCGCAGTAGGTGGATGGAGTTAAGGAAAGCTCAAGGGAAGTTCTCGTTTGCTCTACCGCAAGCTGTGCCTTTCTGCCAATAAATTTTAATTGTTGCCACTACCGCAGTCAAGACTTTGCGATAACAGGCAGTTACGGGTTATAAAGGCTCGATGTCCTGCACGTCAGGACTCTCGGCAACGTTCAGTAGGATTCTTGCAAAGGCACTCATCAAAAGTACGCTCTTCAGAAAGCGCAAGACAGGACTTCCTTTGCCATACTGCCAATAAATTTTAGCTTTAGCAGGCATTAGTTGTGATACGGGAGAGGAAGCTGGTTGGAGAGTTTCTTCCTCTTCCCAGGATATTTTGCCAGCTTTTTAGCTTTTTAGCCCATTCTGAAACTTGGGCTTTTCAGATGATAGATTTTGTTAGTTCCTAGTCGGGACTACGCTGCCGAATTGAACATCGTCGTTCTACCTGACGTAAGCCCAGTCTCTTAACAGGATTCTTGCCCCTTCCTCGTTTGAGACGGGAATTCGGAAAATAAAATGCTCGAACTTCCTGGATTAACGTTTTGTCAATTCAGTGACTTTCCCCCATTTGACAATATACTATCGTTTGCAAGTAAGTGGGTATCCCCTCATTGACAAAATATCTCTTTGTCCGTAAATGGGATTAGTCTCAGGTTGACAAACATCTCATTAACTTGATATTGCGTAAGCGAATAAGCTCTTTTGACAAGATTCGAAGAGCTCTCATTCATCATTCGCAGACTCGTACAAGAAATAGACTTGTGAGAACTACGTCAATGTACCCTTATGTCCAATAAACATAAGAAGCTTGAGCTGACTGCTTCGATTCTCCTAAGTTTTGTTCATGAAACTTGCCTGTCAGATATGTATGTAGCTGTATTCCGAATTCAGCTATATATATGTCTGCCAGTAAGTATGAAAAAACAAACTTTATTGTGATATAATTTCATATTTTGTTTGCCTTGCGTTATTTTATTTCTGGTTGGTTCAAGTCATATACGCTTGCTGTAGTTACCTCTTCGGATGGCAACCGAGAGGTATGGTCCATTTTAAGGACATTTAAATCGTTACTCCTGCAGCCTTCCAGGAGTTTCCGATTTATCTTTTACCGTTGTATGGTAGTGTTCTGACGACACAAACGCATCTATATTATTTTCGTTTTCTGTTTCGCTTTAATATACCAGCTTGAGAGTCTCTTTATGCTAAAATAACGGACCTTTTTTCTTCATAGAATAGGGAGCTGGAACCCAGGCATAAAGTTAAGAGACGACGATGACGGACGATCGTAAGCTGCTGCTGTCACTGTCCTCTCCTCCAGACTCCAGTCCAAACGAGCCAGTACCAGCCCATTCGCTGTCATGCGCGGTTAGGTTACGTCTCTCTCTCTGCGGGATTGACTGACTAACCGTATCTCTGTGCTGGCAGTTACGTCTCTCTCTCTCTCCTGCGGGATTGACTGACTAACTGTATCTCTGCCCTACAATCACGGACTTTAGCCTAAGATTGAGGGGATTTCTTACATGAATGAATAAACATTGCATTCGTTTGGCCTTAATATGTCCTACAGAGATATCTTACTCCTTTCGGTGCTCGTTACCGCACGGTATAGGACTACGAGTCTACCACAACATTGCACTATTATATGCTCTCTTGCTTAGGCAAAGCGCAGCCTTATTAGGAAGTAACATACTGTGTGAGGGAATGGATGAGCTTGCTGGGGACCATTTCCTTCCTAAAGAAGTTTGTTTCCCTGAATAGACTGCAATTCAGACCCTCTACAGTTTTTTCCTACCGGGAAACTGAAATTTTGTACATGAACTTCCCTGCCAGATATATACTTAGCTTAGGTCTCTGACGTCACGACAGAAAATTCAAAACTCCGCGGCACAGCTACAGGTAGGTCAGGTGAGCTACCTTACCCGACCGCTGGGAGGCGGGTGTAAGAACCAGTCCCCCTTTCCGTCAGATTATTTTCTGTCGCCGGCCTGGACAACACCTGTTGTTTAGTCCTACGATAGTTGAAATTCGTTCTCGTTGCCGACGATTTGGATTTTGGTGAAGTACACTTTGGTTGTTGGCTTGGCATACGCTTTTTGGACTGTTTTTTGTTTGGATTTTTCTTTTGGATTTCTCTTACATATCTATAATCATGGATGATTCTGAAGTTAAGAAACCTAGTTTATTTAGGTTTGTTCAGAGAAGGAATGTAAAGTTAGGCTTCCTAAAGCTGCATTAGATCCTCACTCGGTATGTGCAGTCGTTGTAGAGGGAATGAATGCTCTTTTATTAACCCTTGCAAAGAGTGTGAGAATTTGGATGAGGATGGTTGGTTGGACTCTCTCCTCTTCTTATTGAGAAAGTAGAGAAAGATAGGGTGCGCAAGGCTTCTCAAAGAGTTCTAGATCGAGGGTGAGTGAAGTTGACACTGAGAATCCTGTAGTAGAAGTAGTTCCTTCTCCAGTTTCAGCCCCTGCGCCCAGCTTTTGAACCCGAAGATTCGTTTTCGGAAGTTGCTTCTGGGAGAGCCTCGATCAGGAGTAAGGAGAGCCTCGCTCGCTCTCGACAAAGGTAAGAGTATGATAGTGCAAGTGATCAGTGCAGTGCCCCTAGTGCAGTGGAGGGTGTGCGTCTGACCGGCTCACTAACGCTTCCAGGCCTAGACCTCTTCCAGACTCCCAGACCCAGTGAGGAGGAAAAGTCGAAAAGCCGCAGGAAGGTTAGGGAGAACCCCCACCGGTCAGGCGTCCCCTCGGCAGTTCCTGTTGCTCGTTCCCAGGCTGCCTTGGAACGAACCAAGAAGAGTTATTGCGCCAGTGCTTCTCGTCATCTTCGTCGCCTTCTCCTCAGCGTAGATGGAGCGCATCGGAGTCGTCTCGCCCTCTCAAGAGGCCCTGGAAGGATCCTTGCGCCCTTCCTTCCAGCCCCGAATCTTTCGCGGAAGAGCCTGAAGTGGAACGCAAGAGAACCAAGATTTCGTCCTGTTACGCTTCTCCTGTTCGCTCTCGACTTCGTCCCCTGTAGAGGAGTTTAAGAGATCTCCTGCGCGTATCCTGGCGGTCTGCAGGCGCAAATTGCGGCTTGTTAGCAGAAGTCTATTGCCGGACTTCTCATCGTCGGAAGGACGCCTCACTTCCGGTGAAGAGTCTAAGAACGTTCCTTCTGGCTAAATCTCCTTTGGCTAGAAGAGCTTTTGAGCCTGTTAGTAGGAGTTTCAGAAGTACAGGCTGGAGCTCGGGATCTTCTCCCGAGAGGCTCTCCTCTCTTCCCAGCAAGAGTTGTGAGCATGTAAGGTGTAAGGAGCCAGGCAGGCTCTCTCCTCAGGATTTCCGCTCCTCTTCAGTTAGGCGTCAAGAGGCTTGACAGACGTCAAGAGCCTAGTTTTCGTCAGGAGCGAAGAAGAGTTCTTCGCCTGTGGCCACTCTCCTTTGACGGACGCTCGGAGCCTAGTAGGCAGCAAGAGCCTAGTAGGCGCCAAGAGCCTATAGGCGCCCAAGAACCTGGTAGGCGGCAACGGAAGTTTTCTCCTCCGTTAGAGCACTCCCGATTGGATAGGCGCTCAGAGCCTTGTAAGCGCCGCGCTTCTGACAGGATTCATCTGTGGATGTTTTCTCTCCCCGTGGCAGGCGTCAAGAGCCTGGCAGGCGTATTGAGGATGGCAGGCGCCAAGAGCTAGCAGGCGCAGAGAGCCTGATAGGCGCTCTCCCGTTTCCAGACGCTCTTCTGTGGAGTTAGAATCGGTTTCCGACAGACGGGGCCTCCACTTGTAGAAGCGCTCTCCTAGTAGGCGCTCCCGAAGTAGGCGCTCTTCCTAGCAGGCGCTACCAAGTAGGCGCTCTCAAAGATAGGCGCTCTCCTAGTAGGCGCTCTCCAACTAGGCGCTCTCCTCTAAGGCTCTCTAGTAGGCGCTCTCTAAGTAGGCGCTCTCCTGGTAGGCGCTCCCCATCGTGGTAGGCGCTCTCCCGGTTGTAGGCTTCCCCGGTTTTTCTTCCAGTAGGCGCTCTCCGACAGGCGCTCTCCAAGGATTAGCTCTCCTCCCGCCGGCAGTAGAGCTTCTAGACGTCATTCTTCGGAAGAATTTGTTGCTGATTCGGAGGAAGATTTGCCCAAGGATGCTGCGGTTTCTTCGTATAAGAGGCTTACAGACCTCCTCTTGCAAGATTTTGGGGAGTCTCTTTCGGCCGTGGCTCCTCCGTCTCCTCCGTCCTTATTTCAACGACCAATACGGCTAAGAAGTCTTCGGTCGTTAAGATGAAGCCTACAGTGTCTATGAAGAAGGCTATGAAGAACTTTGACGACTGGTTGCTTTCAAAAGAAGAGAAGGGCAAGACAGTTTTTTCTTTTCCCCCGTCCAAGCTGACGGGTAAGATGGGGTTCTGGTACGAGTCAGGAGAGCCCTTGGGTCTGACTCTTCCCTCTTCTGCAGACTCGGACTTCTCTTCGTTGGTCGATTCCGCACGTCGCTCGGCGCTGAATTCTGCGAAGACGACGTGGGGTATGAGCGAGTTGGATCACCTTCTGAAGGGAATGTTCCGAGTCTTAGAAGTTTTTAACTTTCTTGACTGGACCCTGGGAGTGTTGGCCAAGAGGACTCAAGAGCAAGACACTCTTTCGCCTGAAGACCTCCACGCAGTTCTGTCTTGCATGGACAAGGCAGTGAGAGACGGTTCGGGGAAATTGCTTCTCTTTTTGGTGCAGGAGTGGTAAAGAAGAGGGCCGTTTTTCTGCTCTTTTCTTACCAAGGCGGTTTCGCACGCACAGAGAGCTTCCTTGCTGTATTCGCAACTTTCCCCGCAACTCTTCCCCAAGAAGACTATTAACGATATCTCCAGCCTCGTTATCAGCAAAAGCGACGCAGGATATGCTAGCTCGATCGGCTAGAATTCCGAAACCTTCGTTTCAGCAGAAGACGAAGAAAGAGGCTCAAAGTAGGCAAGAACCCTTTCGAGGAGGACCTTCGTCTCGCTCTTCTTCCTCCAGGGGTTCGAGACCACCTAGAAGAGGAAGGACCTTCTCCCGGTCTATTAGGGCCAAGAAATAGTTCGGGTGTTCCTCCAGACAACTGTGGGTGCCAGACTTCTGAACTTTGCAGATGTCTGGGACAAAAAGGGGGCGGACAACTGGTCCCTCGCGATCATCAAGAGGGGATACCTCATTCCCTTTATTTCGAGACCACCCTTGACCACCACTCCAAGGGCTCTGGTGGCCAAATACAAAGACCCACTGATGAATCAAGCCCTCGCTCTAGCGGTAGAGCTGATGTTAGAGAAAGAGGCAATAGAGATGGTTCAGGACCCACTTTCAGCGGGGTTCTACAACCGTTTGTTCCTAGTTCCCAAGAACTCAGGAGGATGGAGACCGGTTTCTGGACGTAAGCGCCCTGAATGTCTTTGTGAAGAAGAGGAAGTGCGCTATGGAGACGACGTCATCAGTCTTAGCAGCTCTTCGTCCCGGGGACTGGATGGTGTCACT
This sequence comes from Macrobrachium nipponense, assembly GCF_015104395.2. Classification (NCBI taxonomy): domain Eukaryota; kingdom Metazoa; phylum Arthropoda; class Malacostraca; order Decapoda; family Palaemonidae; genus Macrobrachium; species Macrobrachium nipponense. Next base: position 6,835,677 of record NC_087213.1, on the reverse strand, counting down.
GGACCTTCAGGACGCTTACTTCCATGTGCCGATCCATCCTTCTTCTCGCAAATATCTCAGATTCATGTGGGGAGGGAACGTTTTTCAGTTCAGCGGGCCCTATGCTTCGGCCTTTCCACGGCCCCCCAACAAAGTATTCACAGGACTGATGAAGAACGTTGCCCAGTGGCTTCATCTCGAGGGAGTGAGGATTTCCCTATACTTGGACGATTGGCTTATCAGGGCCAAATCCAAGGAGAAATGTCTGGAGGACTTTACGAGTGACGTTGGAGTCTAGCAGCTTCTCTGGGTTGCTAGTGAATTTCGAGAAGTCACAGCTAATCCCCAGTCAAGAGCGTATCTATCTGGGGATTCTGATGGCTTCTCTGTTTTTCGGGCGTATCCGTCCCCCAGAGAGGATAACCCGAGGTTTGGAGAAGGTAGCAATCTTTCTAGAGAAAGATGTATGCACAGCGAGGGAGTGGATGAGTCTGTTGGGGACACTCTCCTCTCTGGAGCAATTCGTTTCTCTAGGAAGGTTGCACTCAGACCCCTACAGTTCTTCCTGAGAGACTGGAATGGGATCGGAAATATCAAGGTCTGACTTTGCGTTCAAGATTTTCGCAAGAGATAAAGGAGGATCTACGTTGGTGGCTAGACCCTCTATTGTTCAAGGAAGGCCTTTCCTTGCAAGAGTTCGAAACCCCAACCTAGTATTGTATGCAGACGCTTCGGACAAAGGTTGGGGAGCTACTCGGGGTCGGGTCGAGAGAAGTGTCAGGCACCTGGATGGGGAGCAGGTGTCCTGGCACATCAACAAGAAGGAGCTAACAGCGATTTGGTTAGCTCTCAAGACCTTCGAACCCCTCGTAAAAGGGAAATATGTTCAGATCAACTCCGACAACACTACAGCCCTGGCTTACATTCGAAAACAGGGGGGACTCACTCTTTCTTTCTCCCCTGTACGAGACAGCGAGATCGCTCCTCTTGTGGTCAGAGGAAAGGAACATAAGGCTTTCTCACCAGGTTCGTACAGGGAGAAAGAAATGTCAGAGCGGATCTGCTAAGCAGAAGGAATCAAGTCCTTCCCTCAGAGTGGACTCTGCACGCGGGACGTATGCCAGGAGCTGTGGAGGACGTGGGGCAGGCCCCATCTGGATCTATTTGCGACCTCCAGGAATGCGCGGATAGATCTATACTGCTCCCCTATTGCAGACCCAAGAGCAGTGGCAATAGATGCATTCCTCATGGATTGGAGGAATCTGGATCTGTACGCGTTCCCGCCTTTCAAGATTATAGGGGAAACGTTAAGGAAATTCGCAGCGTCAGAGGGAACAAGGATGACGTTGATAGCTCCGTTCTGGCCCGCCCACGACTGGTTCACAGAGGTACTGGAATGGCTGGTGGTGGATGTCCCAAGATCCCTACCTCTAAGAGTCGATCTGCTCAAACAGCCCCACTTCGACAGGTTTCACAAAAACCTCCCCGCTCTCAGTCTGACTGGATTCAGACTATCAAGAGTCTCGTCAGAGCTAAGGGCTTTTCGGCAAAGTCTGCAAGGGCTATTGCCAATGCACGTAGACCTTCCACATCTAGAGTCTACCAGTCGAAGTGGGATGTTTTTTTCGACGCTGGTGCAGGACTCATAAAGTTTCCTCCTCCAGTACCTCTGTGACGCAGATTGCAGATTTCCTTATCTTCTGAGGGGAAAAATGCGGGTTGGTTGTCTCCACCATCAAGGGGTACAGGAGCATGCTTTTCCTCAGTTTTTCGTCATAGAGGATTAAACATATCTGAGGACAAGGACCTCCATGATTTAATCAGATCGTTTGAAACGGTTAAAAGAACCTCCTCCTTAGTGCCTAGCTGGAATCTTGATGTCGTGCTGCTCTTCCGTGAGGTCCTCAAGGTTCGAACCTCCCCATGCTGCTTCGTTCAGAGACCTTTCGATGAAGACTCTTTTCCTCTGTGCGTTAGCGTCAGCAAAGAGGGTCAGCGAGCTGCAGGCTCTAGAAGGTGAGGTAGGTTTCCAAGGAGGCTCCGCGGTTTGCTCTTTTCTTCCGGCTTTCCTAGCCAAGAATGAAAACCCTTCTTCGCCGTGGCCCAGGAGCTTCGAAATCAAAAGCTTATCCTCCTTAGTCGGGACAGAAGAGGAGAGATCTCTTTGCCCGGTGAGAAGCCTGAAATATTATCTTCAGAGGAAGAAAAGACTTGCCGCTAATGAGAGCAATCTCTGGTGCTCTGTAAGGGACCCCAGTAGGCCCTTATCTAAAAATGCCACTCTCATTCTTTATCAGGAATATTATTAGAGAAGCACACTCTTCTTGCAATCAGCAACAGTTTAACCTTCTGAAAGTCAAGGCGCACGAAGTACGGGCCATCGCGAACGTCTTTGGCTTTCAAGAAGAATTTGTCATTACAAAACCTTATGAAGGCCACTTTTTGGAGGTGTGAATCAGTCTTCTCTAATCACTACCTAAGGGACGTATCGATTACGTATGATAAGTGTTTTTGGGCTAGGCCCGTACGTATCGGCGGATTCAGTGCTGGGGCAGGGAGCTGAAACACATCCTTTTTAATCCTTTTTCCCTGTTAGTTTTAAGTTGAGTTTGTTGGTTGTACGAAGGAGGTTGCAGGAGGCAGCTCCTTCTTTCGTATACTAATGTTAGTAATTGGTTAGGTGATCGGTTGTGCTTAAGGCTCCTTGCATGGTAGTGATAGGCTCTGGCATGTAAGCGGGTTGATCCCCATTGACCAGATCCTGCTTGGATTCTGCCAAGTAAGTGACTCAGTTCCCATTGGTAGACCCAAAGAGTTCTTCAGCCATAGGTCACGCCCTCGCTGAGACTCTTTAGGCAACGCAGACTAATAGACAGTAACTATCAAAGTCTTCTGCCTAAATCAGGTAAGAACCAGAGGTTTATATATGTATTCCTTTAACATGTGTTGTCCCCACTTTCTAAGTAAGTATGTGTCTCTTTCCCTCCACCAAGGGTGTCAATCAGCTAAGTATATATCTGGCAGGGAAGTTCATGTACAAAAATGATATTGTTAGTATACAATAAAGTTTTGTACATACTTACCTGGCAGATATATACGATTGATGGCCCGCCCAGCCTCCCCTCAGGAGACAGGTGGAAGAAAAATAACCTGACAGGAAAGGGGGACTGGTTCTTACACCCGCCTCCCAGCGGCGGGTAAGGTAGATCACCTGACCTACCTGTAGCGTGTGCCGCGAGTTTTTGAATTTTCTGTCGTGACGTCAGAGACCTAAGCTAAGTATATATCGCCAGTTAAGTATGTACAAAACTTTATTGTATACTAACAATATCATTTTTATTAAAGATCTGGAATGATTTCTGAACATCTCTCGGTGCGTAAGTAATCTTTTGAGTGATAGAAAGAAGGTGCCGGACATCTGGAGAGGGTTTCAGATGTCCTGGATCATAATCTGAAAGAAGTGGAAGCATTCAGTCGTCCCTCCAGTCCTCGAAACGAGTTTTTGGAACCATGGTCCATATCAACTCTGATCTTCCACAGCTCTCATCATATCTTAGGAAGTATCTTCTCTCGGTCCGGTTCGGGTTTACGAGAAAGAGCCTATTATAACAACAGGCGTAGAATGGACGATCCTCTAGAGGTTCGTTACAGGATTGCAAAAGTCCGTACGAATCGTCTCGATCGAAGGCAGCAACTACTGACTTCCGAGTGGAATCTTTCTTTAGAAGTATGTTGAGAGTTGTGGAGACTTTAGGGACGCCCATTTCATTCATCTCTTCGCTAGGTTGAGGACGAAGAGGCTTCCTTCTTCTCTGCTCCCTTATTCTCGATCCGGGAGCGGTAACATTAAACGCCATCCCTATGATATTGAAACGGGGATGGATGTTTAGTCTCTTTTCCCCTTTTTCAGTCGCTTAGGAAATGTAATAAGATGATTTATATCATCACAGGGAGCGACAATGACGCTAATCGCCCCATGTTGGCCTTCAAGATCCTAGATTCACAGAGGTCAACGTCCTTCCAAGGACTTTTTCCGAGAGAGTCGGTCTCCTTTTAACACAGAAAAAGGTACCTATAACCTCTCCGCTCTGAGTCTGACTACGTTCAGACTATCGAGATTTTGACAGCATAAGATTGCAGTCTTCCCTTTCCGTTTGAAGAATGGGTAAGCTGGCAGTCACAACTATTAAAGAATACGCAAATATGTTGTTGACGGCCTTTGGGCTCAGAGATTTGCTTCTGTCAAACACAAAGCCCTTCACGATCTTTGAGTTTCTGTGAAATCTCCGAAACTCGCTCACCATCTACTTTTTGTCTCACCTGTTTTCTCGGAGTCAGACACTCGTGCGATATCAGGAGACATATAGTAGCCCTGAGTTTCCTTGTTGATGAAGTCGGTTGCGTTTATACACCCCCGATGATCGTTAACATGAGACCAGGTTGGACTGTCAGGCATTCGTCCTTCGGGACTGAATCGCCTTTTTGCTCCTCGCTCCTTTCTCCTGCCACCAGAAGCTCGAGTCAGGAGTGGCTCAGGAGTTGATTCGCTAACGACGTTGGGTTGCGGTTGATACACCCCCCAAGGTTTGCTTAGCTTGAATCGCCCAGGCAGTCCAGACACTCATCCTTCAGCGAAGAATAGTGCATTATGGTCTTCAGGGTACAGCCTTGCTGTCCTTGATTCGTCTGACTGGTCAACTGGTTGGTCACCTGACGTTAGTACAGACGAAATGACTGTGCATGTCCAGATCGAAGCTTTCAATATGGAACTTAGAACATAGTCTGAAGTTCTTGATGTCAAAGCATTCGAACTCTCCTTTTTTCCCTAACCTGTTAACTTCTTGCATGTGATCTAGGAAGGCTCCATTTTTCTAACCACCCTAGATACGACAAAGAGGGTTAGAAAGATTTTTAAAGCCATCGTCACAAGTTTTGGCTTTAGAGAACACAAGGCGGTGTGCTCTCTAAGCTTTTCGTTATGGCCTAAGAATGGAAACCGTTTTGTCCTTGGGCCAGGAGCTTGGAAGCAAGGATGGCACAAGTTAGTGGGCAGGAGCCAGAGAGAGTCCTGTGCCCTGTCAGGTCTCTCAAGTTTTGTATCTACATAAAACTCAAGAAAGTCGAAGTCGTACGGACAATCTGCAGTGTTCCGAAAAGACCAGACTTGCCCATATCGAAGAACACCCTGGCTTTATTGTTAAGGAGTTCTTTCAAAAAAGCTCCTCTTTGTGTTTGCACAAAGATTTGAAATCTTTTGATTTGAATTGCTCACGAGGTGAGGGCGCGGCCATCGGAAGCATTTCAACAGAGCATGGCATCAGCAACATCCTGAGTACCATGTTTTAGCGAAGCAACTCTGTGTTCAATTCACACTCCCTGCGAGATGTGAAGATGGCATATGAGATCTGCTGCTCGCTAGGGCCATACGTGTCTGCAGACACAATCTTGGGGGCAAGAAGTACCACTCATCCTATCCTGTAGAAAATGGTTAGGAAGAGCTCTTAATTTAGTAGTGAGTCGCCGACAACGGTGACTTCTTAACTCTTAAGCCTTAGTTAACACACCTTAACTTTGGCTAGGTGGGTCAGGTGGTGATATATATTTTTATATATATATTTATTTACTTCTTAGCCCTCATGGTATGGTCAATATGGTCTAGTCACGTCGTGGTCTCGCCCCTGTTGACAGATCATCTGGAGTGCACCAGCTATATAGGTCTCTACCTCGCTGGCAACTCTAGTTGCACAAGCAGACTTACGCGGCAGTAACCACGAAGTCAGCTATGCTAACAGGTAAGGAATCAAGATATCAATTATCTGCATATATATGTTTCCTAAATCTTCTATTCTGTCTACTCCCACCACAAAGGTGGGATTCAGCTATATATATCTGACAGGTAAGTTTCATGAACAAAATGATATTGTAATGATACAATTAAGTTTGTTCATACTTACCTGGCAGATATATATAATCAAGTACCCACCCACCTCCCCTCAGGAGACAGTGGAATAAAAATTATGAATAGAAAATAGGAATGATTCCTGATACCCGCCTCCCAGCGGCGGGAATGGGTACTAACCACCTGACTCCCACTGCGTGTGTCGTAAGTGTTTAAATTTCTGTCGGATTCGGAAAAATACAGCTATATATATCTGCCAGGTAAGTATGAACAAACTTAATTGTATCATTACAATATCATTTTGATGATGGGAGAGTGAATATAAAATTTGTAACGATAAAGTTTTTATCATAAGTTTACAGTTGCTTTATGGATTTGGTGAATTTTTTAAATATTTGTGTTCCTCAGTATTGTGGAACATGTTGCATGGATTTGAGAATAAAATTGCCTTTTTTAAACTTTTCAGTACGTATGGTTTAATGTGTCTACGACAATCACACTGAATACAGTACGTCTCTTGCTGCTCCATGAAAATTCAGTTCGCACCATTGGTCGCTTGTGTCACATGGCTGAAATCCACAATGAGTGAGTATCAAGAACTCCAGGATTTAGTTCGCCAAAGGAATCTTGATGTGAAGCTTATATGGGTGACAGATGAACGAAGCAGGTAACACTGCATCATGGTAAAACTTTGTGATGTCGCCTGATAAATGTTTACCTCTTTGTAGAGTATGACACAGTAAAATGGCGGCTAACTGAATGAATGCACAATATATATATATATTTTGAATCGAATGTCCTGTGTAATATTTTGAACGATGCACACTTTTCTCTAGGAACTTCAGTTATCTGCAAAGAGTTAAAGATTATTATGGAATGGAACTGCGTGTGAGACAAGCTTTAATGATTTTTCAAGTGATGCCAATGAGTATTTTGTGATACAGTATTTTTTAAATGTAATTTAACCACTTTAAAGATAGAAAATATATTACATTTAGTATTTGTGACTGTAAAGTGTACTGCATTCAAAATGTAGCCTGACCTTAAAAAATGGGAACTAAATGCAAGAGTGATTGTTTGTTGTAATTCTCTTGACTGAAAATTTTTTAGTTTTGCAGTGCAACTAAAAATGGTAGATTGGTCAGCTGAAGGTTCGTTGAACTTTGTTGCTATGATTTTTTATACATGACAGTAATTGACTGGCAGCTATTGCACCTATGCATTAAATCCACGAGAAACTCAGGAAGACTGAAATCAAAGGGACTACATGAGCCTTAGGTTTTGACAGTAAAAATCTTGTAGTTTTTGTTGTCAAGACATGTCATTATCAATCTTTAATGGAAGGAGGTAAGTTAAGGTTTTAAATTCTAACCTTCTTTGCCTATTTCCATGCTAGATGAATACTTTTTATCTTCTCATAATGTGTGTTAAATTCAAATTACTTTGTTGAGAGCTATGCAATATGTACTGTATTGCTAAATAAATTAGTCAAATTACTGTATACTTTGTTTGCAAAATGTTAACTGATGCAAGTGATTGTCCTGGTAATTATTTTCAGTCTCAAGTTTCCAAATCTTTGACTAGTTTCCACTTGTAAATTGCAGTTTTCCCTCCTATCAGAACCTTTCTTGACAGTTTCTGGGATATAAGTTATGAAAAATACAAATTGGTTAAAAATTTGTCCTTTTTCATAATCTGTATATTATATGTTTTTTAAGTGGAGGCAATCATCTAAATCAATTTGTTGTAGTTTAATAACAAAATACTGAATTTTAGACTTTTTGGATGAAAATTAACATTGTCAAACTTAGACAAATGCTGAGGTATTGTCTTAACTCACTCCTAGTTGGAATCAACAAAGATTTTTCCAAATTGGTAAATCTGAAGAGTAAGCATTTTCTAGGATTTAAGATCAGTATTAATGTTCTCACAGTCTTGTGTGACTTTTCATGTAACTAAATATACCTTAAAATGGTAAATAGAAATAAAGAGGGTGGTGTATAGTGATCTCTGGTGCTTAAGGAGGTATTGTACTTTAATGTTATGACATGAATTAGCAAAGAGAACAGTGAAACTATTTTATAATGACTCTGAAATCAATATCATAGTATAGCTATACTAGTACAATATTTGGCTGCACAATATTATATAGGAGGTTGGTACTGTATTACCTTTTGAAGTGCCATCCTGGATGCAGCAGGTTTAAAAAGGAAGAGGAATGTTCCTTAGTTGCCAATGATCTACAGTGTGCTGCATACAGCAAACTGTAAGCAGTACAAAAGGTTCTTTGCAGCACTCTTCCAGGCTCTAGCTTCTTTTCTTCGTGCCTTGTACTACTTTCATTAGTTTCATGCTGTCACTTCCAGCTTAGCTATCTGACTATTTCCCACTTTTCATTAAAGTTTTTATTAGTCATTTGAAAATAACTAATTTCTACCTTTCTTGTTAGAGTACAAATGACTCTAGTGTTCAGGTTTAATTACGTCAGGAAAGAAGCATTGCTAATAGGTGATGGTTTCATTTTTTTATCATTTTTTTTATTATAGTAACTTTCAGAACAATGCACCAGTTGTATAGCATAACTCCTATTAATTAAGTTTTGTTAAATGCTTAGTTTGCTTACATGAGCTGATTACCATATTGCCAACCTTCCAAACCTTTGAATGTAGCTTAGCTTTTGTGATATGATCTCCCATAGTCTTCGGTTTGAATTTCTTGCCTAAAAGCACCATACAGTAAAGCTTACTTTCCTTTCATTTATTCATTCAGCGTTATAGTATTTCATTTCATGATATACACATTTTAACATTATTTTTTTAGTAGTTGCTAATTAGGCATAACTATTTGTTTCATATTAAAATTATTCCTTTTCACTCAAGTCCTGTCAGCGTTGAAATGTTTAGCGCTCTAAGCTATTTTATATAGGTAATTAATACACATACATAGGCAGCTTTTTTTGTTGAAGGTTGCTAGGCTAATTGAGGGCCTTTTGGGTTGTTTTTTAAGAATGCATACATTATGAGTACAGGCACCGTAATAATAATTGTTGCTCCATTGGGCACATAGAAGAGAACAATAGAAGTTGAGGAATAGAGATAGTGGGGTTGAAAAGAAATTAAAGTATAGTAGTACGTATATTGATTATAGATAGAATTGAACTAAACTGGCTGTTATTACTATGATTAAAGTACAGGACATAAACTGTTCCAAATAAGGTGATTAGTTGGAAGTAAGGGCTAATAATTTATATTACACAAATTTGTCAAGTGAAAATCATTGTTGATGATAGTTTCTTGCATTGTAAATCAGCTTCATGTAATTGAAAAACTGTGTTAACCCCGTGTGAATAGGTAACGTACATGTATTTTGACATATAGGTTTGTGGTAAAACCTGGATACCATACATATGTTCAAGATTTGGCCCCATACAGTTTGAAAAAATTTAGCAGGAAAAATTTTCTTAGGGCCATTTATTACTATTGGAAACTTCTCAGATCACTGCACAGCAAGCTGGGAGAGAGTCAGTCTTGCTTGAGGTTGTAAACGGGAATGTTATCCCAACTTCCCATCCAAGGATGTGTTTTATATATATTCTACAATATGTATATATATATATAATATATTATATATATATATATAATATATATATATATATATATATATATATATATATATATGTATATATATATATATATATATATATATATTATATATATAATGCATGACACTTACCTGGCAGGTATATATATAGCTGTATTTTCTGAAGTCCGACAGAATTTAAAAAACTTCCGACACACGCAGTGGTCGGCCAGGTGGTTAGTACCCATTCCCGCCGCTGGGAGGCGGGTATCAGGAACCATTCCCATTTTCTATTCAAAATTTTCTTGTCGCCGGTACTGAAAACACCTGTTTCAGTACCTCCGGCTTAGGATTTTGGAAACTTCATTTGCCGCTAAGTATCCTAATTGTCTTTTAATTTATTTACTTGGATTTGTGGCTAGGCATACGCTATCTTAAATTGATTTGAATTTGATTCATTTTTGCATAATAAGATTTTAACTGGAAATCTAGGTTTAGGCTAGTTTCAGAGGGTGTTGTCTGCAAAGATAGGGTGTGGCTACCGAAAGCTTCGGTAGTTCCGCACTTGGGGGTCGCAATTAATCAGTAAACATGTCTATTTCCGTAAGGAAAAAGTATGATTCGTATGTACGCAATTAATCAGTAAACGTGTCTAATTCCGTAAGGAAAAAGTTTTGTTTAGTATGTACGCTATTAATCAATTACGAAAGTCAGGGTAGTGATACTGCTAACCTTCCGGTAGACTTTATTTTGCCTAACGCTGTAGTATGGCCTACGGGTTATGACTATGTCTGCGAGAGGTGATCAACTCTCCTTCATTGTGTGAAGGGAGTTCTACTTCTGTTTTTGTTACGCCTAACCCTGTAATGTTGCCTTCGGGCCCTAAAACAGTGTCTGTAGAGGTTATTGCCCTTTCTCTTATACTATTTCGATTCGTAACTTAGAATCGAAAGTGTTTGCTTTAGAGAGCAATAGTGAAGTGGCTAAGTGCAGTGACAGTGCCCCTTGTGTAGGGTTGGAAGGGGGTGCGTCAGATCGGCCTTATAACGCCTCTAGGTCTAGACCTCTGTCGAACTCCCAGAACCAAGGGAGAGGGCATGTCGAAAGCCGAAGGAGGGTTACAGGGAACCCCCACCGATCTGGCGTGCCTTGGCAGTTTCTGATGAAAATACCCAGACTGCCAAAGTGCGTGCACATGCACGAATCCTGAAGGATTGCTTCTCGTCCTTCCGAGGCGCTCCTTCCCCCACCGCACAAGGGTTGGGTTGGAGCTCGGAAGGACTCGCGGCCCTCTAAGAGCTTTATAGAAGAGGACGCTTCACGTCCCTTCTCCCTCGTTATGTGTTTCAGTGAGAAGTAAGAAAGGCGAAAGTTGCCTGATCACGTGTACTTCTTCCACCAAGAAATAGGAAAAAAAAAAAGAAGGCAGTTTCTCTCGCTTGTTTTGACGCCTGTCAGGAGCGTGACGCTTTTCTGCACGCTTATTTGGACGATCGGCTTGAACAGGACGCTCGGATGGACGCACTCACCAGTGGACGCCGAGCGTCCTCTCCCCAGTGGCCGCCGAGCGCGCACCAGGACGCAGCGTCCTCGCCAGTGGACGCCGAGCGTCCTCGTCAGTGGACGCCGAGCGCGCACCAGACGCCCGAACGTCCTCGCCAGTGGACGCCGAGCGCGCACCAGAACGTTTCTGTTGAACTCTTCAAGCTCTTGTTTAAGATTTGAGCCTCAAGAAAGTGAACAGAACTTCGTCTTCGAAACCCAACAAGACCTCGGGTTTCGTGAATTCAAGAGGTCTCTGTCAATATTATATTGCTTTTCGCAAAGGTGGATGGAGTTAAGGAAAGCTCAAGGGAAGATCTCGTTTTTCTCTACCTCAGTCAAGACTTTGAGATAAAGACAGTTACGGGTTATGTAAAGGCTCGACGTCCCTGAACGTCAGGATTTTCGGCAACGTTCAGTAGGATTCTTGCAAAGGCACTCATCAAAAGGACGCTCTTCAGGAAAGCGCAAGACGAGACTTCCTTTGCCATACTGCCAATAAATTTAAAGCTTTTTAGACCATCTGAAAGGGTTTTTCAGATGATAGATTTTGTTTAGTTTTTGTCCTAGGTCGAGAACTTCCAATGCCAGATTGAGCATCCGTCGTTCTACCTACCGTAAGCCAGTCTTTTAACAGGATTCTTGTCCCTTCCTTGTTTGAGACGGGAATCGAAAAATAAAAGGCTCGACTTCCTGGATTACGTTTTGTCCAACTTCAAGGTGTTTCTTTTCCCCCATTTGACAAAGTTACTATCGTTTTGTCAAGTAAGTGGGTCTACCCCTCATTGACAAAATATCTCTCTGTACCGTTAATGGTTAGTTCTCATTGACAAAACATCTCATTAACTTGATATTGCGTAAGCGAATAAGGACAAGGTTCGGAAGAGCTCTCCTTCCTCATTCGCAGACTCGTACAAGAAATAGACTTGTAGACTACGTCAATGAACGCTTATGTCCAGTATCTTAAGAAGCTTGAGATGTCCTGCTTCGATTCTCTAAGTTTTGTTCATGAAAACTTGCCTGTCAGATATGTATGTAGCTGTATTTCCGAATTCAGCTATATATATGTCTGCCAGGTAAGTATGAACAAACTTTATTGTGATATAATAAAATTTTTTGCCTTGCGTTATTTTACTACTGGTTGGTTCAAGTCATACACGCTTGCTGTAGTTACCTCTTCGGATGGCAACCGAGAGGTCTATTGTCTACTATTTAAGGACATTTAATCGTCACTCCCTGCAGCCTTCCAGGAGTTTCCGATTTATCTTTACCGTTGTATGGTAGTGTTCTGACGACACAAACGCATCTATATATTTAGCGTTTTCTGTTTCGCTTAAATATACCAGCTTGAGAGTCTCTTTTTGTTCAAAAAAGAATAACGGACCTATTTTCTTCGTAGAATAGGGTAGCTGGCAACCCAGACATAAAGTAATAAGAGACGACGTTCGTAAGCTGTGCTGCTGCTGTGTCTGACTGTCCAAGTTCCAACCGAGCCACCAGTAACAGATCGTGCGCTGTCATGCGCTGTAGGTTACGTCTCTCTCCTCCTGCGGGATTGACTGACTAACCGTATCTCTGTGCTGGCGGTTACGTCTCTCCCTGCGGGATGACTGACTAACTGTATCTCTGTCCTACAACACGGGACTTTTAGCCTAAGATTGAGGGGATTTCTTACTGTGAATGAATAAACGTTGCATTAGTTTGCCTTACTATGTTCAACAGAGTTATCTCTTAATCCTTTCGGTGCTCGTTACCGCACGGTATAGAACTACGAGTCCTACCGCAACATTGCACTTTTATATGCTCTCCCTGCTTAGGCAAAGCGCAGCCTTATAGGGAAGTAAGCATACTCGGGGAGGGAATGGATGAGCTTGCTGGGGACCATTTTTTCCTTCCTGAAGAAGTTTGTTTTCCCCGAATAGACTGCAATTCAGAACCACAGTTTTTTTTTTTTCCTACCGGGAAACTGAAATATTATTCAAGATCTAGGAATTATTCTGAACATCTCTCAGTGCGTCATGATAAAAAGAAGGTGCCGGACATCTGGATAGTGTTTCAGATGTCCTGGATCTTAATCTGAAAGAAGTAAATGCAATTCGGTAGTCCCTCCAGTCCTCGAAACGAGTTTTTGGAACCAGTGGTCCACATCAACTCTGATATTCCACAGCTCTCTCATATCTTAGAAGTATCTTCTCTCGGTCCCTGCTCGAGTTTACGAGAAAGAGCCTATTATAACAACAGGCGTAGAATGTAACGATCATCTAGAGGTTCGTTACAGGATTGCAAAAGTCCGTACGAATCGTCATCGATCGACGGCAGCAACGATAGATTACTAACATGCTAGGTATTTTAATTAAGTGGTGTTCTTTTTATGGTTGTCTGAGAGGGTTATTTCCTCTTCAGTATGTGAAGTGTAATGTGTTACGTTAGCTTTGTGAGTGGTTCAGGTGGTCTAACTTATCCTAGCATGAATGCCCCTGGTAAGAGAGGGCTAGGGTTTCCTGTCAACAAATTGGTCCCGTCCAGTTGTCAGACCCTTGTTATTAGCTTTCTCAACAAACAGGTCACATCCTAGTTGAGAGCTACTAAGGTTTAGCAGGCTAAGAGGACAGGACACCTACGAAGTCAGCTACCTTAGCAGGTAAGGAACTTAATAAATAATTTAAAAAATTAGTTAATTTTTGAATTATGACGATGTTGCTGTCTGTGACCCACCTCCAAATGTGTCAATCAGCTATATATATACCTGCCAGGTAAGTGTCATGCATAAAAATGATATTGTTATGATACAATAAAGTTTTATGCATAACGTTACCTGGCAGGTAATATATAATTAAATTCCCAATCCCTCCTCCCCTCAGGAGACAGGGGGTTCAGAGAAAAATCATGAGGAAAAACGGGAAATAGTTCCAAGTACCAGCGCCAACGGGAACGTGGGGGAGATCACTGAACTACCAGTGGTCTAGCGGTTGCCGAGAGTTTTGAAATTCTGCCAGTGCGAACAGACAACAGAGAATGTTGTTTGACAGATTTGCATCTGTCAAACAACAAAGACCTTCACGATCATTGAGGTCTGTGGAATCTCGATTCTAGGCTCACCATCTACTTTTTGCCTCGCCTGTTTTCTCGGAGTCAGACACTCGTGCGAGATCAGGCGACATATAGTAGCCCTGAGTTTCTTATTGACGAAGTCGATTGCGGGCGACGTTGGTTGCGTTGATACACCCCCAAGGTTTGCTTAGATTGAATCGCCCAGGCAGTCCAGACACTCATCCTTCAGCTAAGAATAGTGCCTTTGGTCTTCAGGGTACAGCCTTGCTGTCCTTGATTTCGTCTGACTGGTCAACTGGTCGTTCACTCTGACTTTAGTACAGACTGTGCATTTCCGGATCGAAGCTTTCAATATGGAACTTAGACGTATCTGAAGTTCGTGATGTCAAAGCATTCGAACCTCTCCTCTGGCCTGTTAACCTTCCTTGTATGTGATCAGGAAGGCCTTCTTCTAACCACCCTAGATACGACAAAGAGGTTAGTGAGATTTAAGCCATCGTCACAAGTTTTGGCTTTAGAGAACACAAGGAGGTGTGCTCTCTAAGCCTTTCGTTTATGGCGCCTTAAGAATGGAAACCCTTTTTGTCCTTGGGCACAAGTTAGTGGGGCAGGAGCCAGAGAGAGTCCTGTGCCCTGTCAGGTCTCTCAAGTTTTATCTACTTAAAATCAAGAAAGTCGAAGTCAGTCGGGCAATCTGCAGTGTTCCGAAAAAGACCAGACTTGCCCATATCGAAGTACACCCTGGTTTTAGGGTTAAGGAGTTCTTTCAAAAATGCTCCTTCATTGTTTGTTTGCACAAAGATTTGAAAGCTTTTTATCTGAATGCTCACGAGGTGAGGGCGCGGCCTCGAAGCATTTCAACAGAGCATGGCACTCAGCAACATCCTGAGTACCATGTTTTAGCGAAGCAACTCTGGGTTCACTTCACACTCCCTGCGAGATGTGAAGATGGCATATGAGATCTGCTGCTCGCTAGGGCCATACGTGTCTGCAGACACAATCTTGGGGGCAAGAAGTATACTCATCCTATCCTGTAGAAAATGGTTAGGAAGAGCTCTTAATTTAGTTGTGGAGTCGCTGACAACGGCGACTTCTTAACTCTGAAGCCTTAGTTAACACACATTAACTTTGGCTAGGTTGGTCAGTGTGATATATATATTATATATATATATATTTTATTTTCTTCTTAGCCCTCATGGTATGGTCAATATGGTCTAGTCACATTGTGGTCACTCCCCGTTGACAGATCATCTGGAGTGCACCAGCTTCATAGGTCTCTACCTCGCTGGCAAACTCTATAAAGCAGAAGCAGACTTGGGTGACAGTAATCACGAAGTCGGCTATGCTAACAGGTGGAACCAAGATGTAAATCATCTGCATGCATTTGTGTCCCAAAATCCTTCTATTCTGTCCTTCCCACCTCCAACGGTGGGGTTTCAATATATAATATAATCTGACAGGGTAGTCATGGAGCAAAGGATATATCTGACAGTAGGTCATTGAGCAAAATTGGACATTGAGCAAAATGGATATTGTTATGATACAATAAAGTTTGTTCATACTTAACTGGCAGATATATATATATTCAAGTACCCACCCACCTCCCCTCAGGGGACAGTGGAAATAAAAATTATGAATAGAAAATGGGAATGGTTCCTGATACCCGCCTCCCACGCCTGGCGGGAATGGGTACTAACCACCTGGCCACGACCACTGCGTGTGTCGGAAGTTTTTTAAATTCTGTCGGACTTCAGAAATACAGCTATATATATCCTGCCAGGTAAGTATGCATAAAACTTTATTGTATCATAACAATATCATATATATATATATTATATATATATATATAGTATGTATCTATTTATATATATATATATATATATATATATATAACTAATTTTTTTTTGTATATATATAAGTATATATATATATATATATATATATATATATATATGTATATATATATATGTGTGTGTGTGTGTGTGTGTATATATATATAATAATATTATATATATATATATATATAATATTATAAATATATATAATATATATATATATATATATAGATATATATATATATATATATATATATATATAAGTATATATATATATATATCTATATATATAGATATATATATATATATAATATATATATATATACACATACAGTAGTACCTCCGAGATACAAAATTAATCCGTTCCAAGGCGCCTTTCGTATCATGAGTTTTTCGTATCTTGGACCACATTTTACATGTAAATGGCTGGAATCCATTCCAAGCCCTCCAAAAACACCCCAGTAAATTTCATAATAAAACTAAATTGACCTATAAACAATGAATACTACAACAATTTGGACCATTCAATACCTAAATTAAGAATAAAATGCAAAACCTGTAAATAAAGTGTAATATTAAGTTGTACAAGAAATATTATTACTGTAAACAGTAAAAATGGTGGAAGCTTTACCTTTTCGAGTGGAGGCCCTACTCTCCGAAAGTGGCGGCAGAGGAGGAGGACAAAAAGCGGCAGATACGTACACTTAACTTTACGAAACACATAAAAAAATGTCAGAAAAACAAACTAAACTTTACAAAACACATTACTAAAACTATAACACTTAACTTTACAAAAAAATTTAAAATAAAATTTATTTTGTCTTTTTTTTGATTTTTACATTTCTTTTTACTTTTTTATACTTTACGTAATTTCAATTTCTTCACCACCGAATGGATGCCAGTCCGTTTACGGAATTTTTCAAACAACCCATGAGAAGCCTTGAACTCTGGGGTTGCTGTTGATTTCCCCTCTCTGGCCGTCGTCTTCAGCTTGGGCAATCAAATCGCCGAAAACAGCGCTGGCCTTCTGGCAGATTGCCGTCTCGGTTATCGTATCGCCATCAATTTCTTTGTCCTCGATCCATACAAGAAGCAGCCTTTCCATTTCATTATGCACATGGCTCCTCTTTGTTGGACAAAATAGTCATGCCCTTGGAAGGTGTAGCTGCTTGATGGCTTCCTTCTGCTTAAGGATGGTGCCTATCCGTCGACGGATTTCGGCCGTATTCCTTAGCGATCACACTCAAACCGCAAGCCAGCTTCATACTTTTTTATTATCTCCATCTTTGTCTCCATAGAAAGCATTCTCTTCTTTCTGTGAACTCCAGCAATTTTCTTGGGACCCATGACTATATGTACTGTACGTAATTAAGTTACGTATGTAGTATGTATACTAATTAGGTTCTCACAACACGATAAAGTAGCACAACGAAATCACTAACGAATGCCGCATGCGTACAATAAAGATTCTGGTACGAGGTGGCTGGGGTAGTGACGCCACCACGTATGTACGTATAAGATGCATGATGAGAGATGCTGTCCAATAGGAGAGAAGGATCATCATGCTTGGCTAGCATCAGAGCCAATGGGAGAGCAGGAGGATGGTGGCGAGTCTACTAGAACTAAGATGGCGGCGCGCGGCGTGAGTTTCAAAATTGTTATCGGGTGAACCTCGGACTTTAAGAAACCTTTCGTATCTTTGAAAACTTTTCGTATGTAGAGCAGTAAAATTTTTCGTGTCAGCTTTCGTATCTCGAGTTTTTCGTAAGTTGAGCCTTTCGTATCTCGAGGTACCACTGTATATATATATATATATATATATACGTATATATATATATATATATATATATATATATATATATATATATATATATATATATATATATAGCTATATATTATATATTAGTATATATATATATATATATATATATATATATATATATATATATATATATATATATATATATATATATATATATATATATATATATATATATATATATATATATATATATATACATATATATATATATATATATATATATATATATATATATATATATATTATATATATATATATATATATATATATCTATATATATATATATTATATATATATATATATATATATATATATATATATATATATATATATATATATATATATATATATATATATATATATATTAGTATATATATATATATATATATATATATATACAAATAAATATTGTAATATATATATCTATATATATATATATATATATATATATATATATATATATATATATAATTAAATAAATAATAAATAAATATATATATATATACTATATATACTCAGAATTTATTCTTGATTTTAGTTCTTATCTGTTATGATATTGTCTAGGCTGTAGTTATATTTTGGGAAAAAATAAATTTATTATAAAAACATGTATAACTTGGTAAAATTTACGTTGTCTTGCAAAAGAGGCCCCACGAGGGCTTTTAAATGGTTATTTTCAAAGTCTCATTGAAGGTAGGGAAAATATTTTATAATTTTTCTTCTTGCACCTTGTGCATTTGCATATCTTCCTCTTTCCATTAATGTGTTTTGTTTCTCAAATTAGCTGACTTCAAAGTTTACCCAGCTTGAGGTGCTGCATATTGATTTTTAGCCCGGCTCTTAAGGGTTAGATATTTATTTAGCCTTTTCATTAGTCATTTATATTTCTAATTGTTTTCTGCATATAAAATTGTGTTTATTCTCTATAAAAAGTATTTTTGTTAATATTTTGGGGTGTTGGCAACACACAAATGGGATTACATTATTCCTTATGGAAATTATTGTTTTGGATTTCGTATGTTTCAGATGTCTTGAGACGTTCTGAAATGGATTATGTACTAAAACTGAGGTTCCACTGTATTTGTAAAGGATGGAAGTATCCTAGACATTTTCCAGTGCTTGACAAATAAATCTCTGTATGTTTCAGTATCCATGATTACAAAGATCTTTGTTCTATCTGAGGTCCACACAAAATCATTCTGTGGACTGCATTTGGTCCTCAGACACCACTTTTGTAAAGCATCAATAAGCAGAATTCACTTGTAATCATATAAAACACACAGAGACTTATAAATCCCACAAGCAAAATTATAGTACATATTGACCTTTGTTAGCCTCACAATCTCATGCTTGCAGCTGGAAATAAGTAAAGATTTTATGGTAGTCAGCAGATTTTTTAATGGAACAAATGTATTACAAGGAGGGAAAATTATTCATTCATTATATGTACTAACTTCTGAAAGGCAAATGTTTCTTTTATGTTGTCTTAAGAGATGGCTAGTCTCTTGCCAACCTAAGTTAATCTGCTTCAAATAGCTGTGAGGATTGTTCAGTCCTCTTAACATTGACTCCTAATATTTAGCCCTTAAGGGACTGGTATCAAATTTTGACCAGGGGGTAATAAAAATGCCTGGATCTGCTTGAAATTAATCTAGGATAAAGAACTTACAAATGTATAAACTTTCCTATCAGCTCAAGACAGTATCTGTAACAGAAAGAGAACAGCAAAATATTAGTGATTTTTATCACTATATAATACATACAACTCTTAAAAGTTTCAAAGCTAGACTGATTTTCAAAGTCGGATTTTATAGCTAAAATCTGTATCTAAAACATGTAGCAAACACATTTTAAAATTTTGTACCATCAATATAGTATAATGTCAAATAAAAATATGTAAAAAACTATTAAATTGAAAAAAATCTGTAAAAATAAAATGGTGATATATTTTCAATTTTTGACTGCAACATATTATCAATCTTTTCAAGACAAACATAATAAAAAAAATATAGTCAAATTGGATAAAAAAAAAAAAGGCACCTATAAGCAATCAAAGAAAAAAAAACTTACCTTTGAGAAAATGAGAGTTGAAGGTCCTTGACAGCTGGCAGACCTTTAAACAGCTGTGGTCGACCTTTAAAACTTCCCTGGGCTATAGGTCTTATCCTGGGAGGTCTTGAGCCTGCATTTCTTCTTGCATGGTCTGTCCATGATCAAATCCTCAGTCTCCAAGTATCCATGAAGGTGTTTGGAATAAGGTATGCCAAGCAGATTATGCAAATTGCTCTCCGTGCAGCCCAAATTATAATTACAAACTGCCTGGACAGCAGCAAAGTCCACATAACGTTTTTTGGTGTTCTTATGTTTTGGACATAAATACGTCATACTCTACTGTGCACATGCTCATTTGGATTTTGTGTTTTTCCACGTGTATACATACACATTGCTAACTACTCATTTTTTTTTTTCCATCTGTCCATCCGCCTGTGGTGTTTGCGCATGGTAACACTGCGTCCCGGGCTTTAAATAATATCCTATTTTGAATATTACGGTGTAATTCGCATTCAGTAAATGATTAAAACACTTTTCAGTTGCAAATGTACACCAAGATGTCTTTTTATTTACCTAAAAAAAAGGCACCTATAAGCAATCAAAGAAAAAAAAAACTTACCTTTGAGAAAATGAGAGTTGAAGGTCCTTGACAGCTGGCAGACCTTTAAACAGCTGTGGTCGACCTTTAAAACTTCCCTGGGCTATAGGTCTTATCCTGGGAGGTCTTGAGCCTGCATTTCTTCTTGCATGGTCTGTCCATGATCAAATCCTCAGTCTTCAAGTATCCATGAAGGTGTTTGGAATAAGGTATGCCAAGCAGATTATGCAAATTGCTCTCCGTGCAGCCCAAATTATAATTACAAACTGCCTGGACAGCAGCAAAGTCCACATAACGTTTTTTGGTGTTCTTATGTTTTGGACATAAATACGTCATACTCTACTGTGCACATGCTCATTTGGATTTTGTGTTTTTCCACGTGTATACATACACATTGCTAACTACTCATTTTTTTTTCCCATCTGTCCATCCGCCTGTGGTGTTTGCGCATGGTAACACTGCGTCCCGGGCTTTAAATAATATCCTATTTTGAATATTACGGTGTAATTCGCATTCAGTAAATGATTAAAACACTTTTCAGTTGCAAATGTACACCAAGATGTCTTTTTATTTACCTAAAACTTACACATATTTAAAGCCCGGGACGCAGTGTCACCAGGCGTGACCACCACAGGCGGATGGACAGATGGAAAAAAACGGTGTATAGTTTGAGTTTCTCCGGTTCAAGGTTGAAACTCACTTTCATTTTATTATGCGATTGGGTTTCCTCCCCTTTGGCCAATGCTGCTTGATAAAAACACCAAGATTTCTCAGATTTGGGACAAAGATGGTGCTTTGGATTGTCATCAGTTGAGGAGCAATGATTGAAAGAAGATAAAATGCAATCTCTCATTTCACTGGGACTCTTTCCTACTGTCTCTTTCACATTGTTCCCAAAATATTTGTGTAATGACCTCATCTGTAAGTCTACCAGCCCCACCAAGGCTTTTACATTTTTTTTCCATCAGCTCCCATTTTCCTCTCTCTTTTGATAAAGATCTCAGTGCAATGCCAAGTCTTTTAGCAACATGGTTGATGCAATCCTATTTTTCTACAGGGTAATCGGGACCGTATGGTCCTTCGCCATTGTTCATTTTCGTTACACTCTCACACAACTTACTATCACCATCAGAAATTAATCTGACATACCTGAATCCCAAATAAATTGAATTTCCCCATAACTGAACTGCACCAGCTACCTCCATTGCTCCTGCTTTGCAATCAATAGTTTTATCACAATCAGGGGTGTGGTCTAGATACCATTCCTCAAACTGTGCATCAGTCATTTGCTTATTTTTTACCAGATTCTCTTTTTTGCGCATTTTTCACAAAATAAACACAAAGTAACATAATCAACCACATATCCAGTGTGGGCTTCAACTATAATTGCTGTTCAGCTTGATTAACTGTAGGTTTTGTATTTAAGGTATAATCAAAGGAAACAGTCTTAGGGAATGGTTTCATTGCTGTTGCTCTCAGCCAGTTTGAAGAGCTATAATATACTGAAGTAGAATACCTCCATGCCCAAGTAATCTAGGTTCAGCTCAGATGAAGATAGTGTACTTTGACAAGCACTGATTTCTTGGATGCTCTGTTAGAAGATATATTATTCTTTTACCATTATTCCAGATAGTCTTCTACATGGTCTGTCGGATTAAGCATTTCTGTTATTTTTGTTGGATACTGTAGAATTAAAAATTATCATTGGTGTAATAAACATTAATAAAAATAATAATGTGGTATTGTATTTATATCATGATTGTCAATGCTAATATTTCTACTGTACAGAAGATAAGGCATATTTTTTATTTATGTTAGCATGTTACTATAAGACAAGTGGGTATGGATATGGCTACTGAATATCATATCTTCTAGTAGGAAAGGAGAAACTGTGCCCTCAAATCTTGTAGAATACATTAGAGAAAGGCACTACCAATTTAAAAGATATATATTTTGGTACACAATAAATAACTGTATCTAAGTTACTTAACACTGAAAAAGATACTATAAAGGCAGGCATTGTAGGCTTAAAAGGATGTCAGTTGGTATTGAGGTGCGTCCACACGGTCGAACGGTATCCGATGGACAAACATTGTTACCAGTTAACAATTCTCTGCCGGTCTTTGCCTTGTGAGCAAAGTAAAAACCGTGATTTACAACCTCATCTGGTACCACTGTTTGTTGCCAGATCTACTTCCATCGTTTCAACGCTTATGACGTCATCCTGCTTCACCTATGATATGGTAACAATGTTTGTCCGTCAGACATTGTTCGACCGTGTGGATGCACCTTTAGTCAATTTCACATTAATTTTGAAGAGGCTGTTGAATTTAGGACTACTGTAAATTACTTGTTTTATTTATATGTTGTAGCTTTTAAGAATTATACTTTATTGCTTATTGCATATGTACTATGTATGGGTTATTCATTGTTAACTAAAAACTATATATAGTACTATAAGTTGAATATTCATCCTCGAAGAAATTAATCTAAATGTTTGTATGTATGTTTAGACAACATATTTGCCTGGACACACATTTGAAAAGTAACCTCCCCCCTTAATAAGGCCTTGAATAAAATCATCTTTACACGAATGACTAGATTCATTATTAAACAAAAACTGATCATAGTTTGGTTACAGATTCATTTATACAGAAGAGAAAATGTAAATTAGGAAAAAATCTCACCTGTACCAAACCATCTCAGCCAGGTTGCTTCACAGCAAATTACTCTAAAAGACCACATTTTGAAATTAAGCAATCTTTTTGAGGCAGTTAAACGTCATGAGCCAGTTATCCAGAAATCAAAGAAGGCAGTTACACAAGGTTAATCAGGAATGCATTACGTAGTCCCATTCATTTTAGCTTCCGGTAAGTCTAGTGCATTCAATGGATTTATTCCATTAAGAACTATTTTTACTTTTCCAATAATAAAATCCAGTAAGGTGTAGTATGTTAAGGTGCCAGTGTATTTTTTGTGTATTTGCAGTAATTCTTACTACTTTATAGGTTTTATTATTCTATTCACAGCAGCAGTCATCTTAGCTAACTTGCCTTCTGTATATTCATCTCGGCTTCTGTTCCACTTTCCCCTGCATGAGACAAAATTTTGGGAGGAATGATACCTTATACTTTGAAGATCTTTCACAGTATGATAGGGGTCAATAGTTTTGTAGGTTACTGTTGGTACTGTTCCTCTTCTGCCTGATGTATTTGATTCCCAAACTGGGTCAGGTGGGAACAGCATGAATTCATTTCTTGTTTCGATAGTGTTTTCCATTTAAAGGACATTGGAGGGAGGGACTGTGACCTGTCCACAATGGGTTCTACTCCTTGTTAGTTCAACAAAGTTGAGCGTGCTCCCTCTCTCTTTTTTATGTATCACTTGGCATCACCTGGTCTGCCTATGATGTGTTCACAGCTCCTATGTCATCTACCCAAGATTTTTGGTAGTTCCTAGGGAATCTTTCTGCTACATATTAATCTGGGTGGTTTAATGTTTTTGTTTCCATGGCAGCCTCCAGTCCTATGTTGGGCAAAATGCCTTTGCGATTGCCCGTATGGTTACCCTTGATCTTTAACTTTGACTTCCAGGTTCTCTGGCCCATGAGTCCCAGTTTCCAGTTTTTATGTGAATTGAGATTCTGCAGTTGGGTGTCTGCTACCATTGCCCTTAACCCTTCCCCCTTGTCATGAGTTCTGAGGCTCTGTTGACTTATCGCTTCAATTCTTTTTGCCATAATGGTAGTGGTTTCAGACTCTCCTGTTCAAGGCATTTAGATCTTCATTTATTCTAACTTGAAGAGTTTTATTGAGCAGCTTCTTCCGTTGGTTTTATGAGCTTCCAAAGTGCATCTTCAAAAGTAATATTCAATGGCATAGCCGTAGGGAAGGGGGCTCCAGAGGTCATGGCCGAATTCATGGTGTGGTACAAGGAATGTGATTCTCATCTGCCTTGGGTCTTGTTTCCCATGGTTAAAGAAAAGTCTGTAATCATCGGAACCAAGAACCCAGGCAGATTGGGTTTATTCTCCTGTTTCTCTTTTAACATGACTTTGTTATACCCATTCATAATGTTTATCTCTTAAGGAACTAGCTTCTAGTAGTAGTAGAATATTTGGTTTACATCTTTGGCCCCTGCAGTTGAATTTCAAGAATTTCCATGAATCCTTCTTAAGGCTGTGATCATGATTGTCTTTTCCAGTTTTGTGCTTGGGTCTTCTTTTCTGTTTAAAACCTTCGGTGCTTTGTCCTGCCTAAATTCAAGTTGAAGCCAATCATGATTAATGCATTTGTTGTAATGAACAGTTTTTTACAATTAATCTTTTTTTTTTTTTTTTAACCCTTTTATGCCTAAGTCCTAAAAACCAAAACGTCTCCTGTATGCCGAGGTGGGTTTGGAGTGGGCGCGGAAGCGGAAAAAATAATTTTTAA
Organism: Macrobrachium nipponense; assembly: GCF_015104395.2. Classification (NCBI taxonomy): domain Eukaryota; kingdom Metazoa; phylum Arthropoda; class Malacostraca; order Decapoda; family Palaemonidae; genus Macrobrachium; species Macrobrachium nipponense. Next base: position 6,810,887 of record NC_087213.1, on the reverse strand, counting down.
AAAAATCACAGCGCGCTTAGTTTTTAAGAGTAAGAGTTCATTTTTGGTTCCTTTTTTTGTCATTGCATGAAGTTTAGTATGCAACCATCAGAAATGAAAAAAATATCATTATATATAAATAATGCGATATATGCTAGCGACAAAAAAATTTCATACATAATTGTTTTCAAATCGAGCTGTGCGAAAAACGGTTAAAGCTAACGAGTTACTTTTTTTTTCATTGTATTGTACACTCAATTGCAATCATTTTGATATATAACACATTATAAAACTATCAAAGCAACACTGAAAAAATATCACAAAATAATGCATGAATTCGTAACGCGCGGACGTAAAAAAATGTTTTTTTTTTTTTTAATTCACCTTAAATCTAAATATTGTTCTAGAGACTTCCAATTTGTTTCAAAATGAAGACAAATGATTGAATATTATGATACTGTGAGAGTTTTAGCTTAGAATTGCAGTTTTCGACCATTTCGGATGAGTTAAAGTTGACCGAATGTCGAAATTTTATATATATATTTTTTATATGCAAATATTGCAAAAATGAGAAAAGCTACTACCTTCAAATATTTTTGTTTGTATTCTTCATGAATTTGCGCACATTTTCATATATGAAACTCTATAAAAAGCTTAATATGAAAAGGAGCAAATATTAGGAGAATGCAACGTACGCATTTCGGAAATTTGCGGCCGCGAATCGGCGCGCGGAGGGAAAGAAAGTTTTTTTTAAAATTCACCATAAATCTAAATATTGTGCTAGACACTTCTAATTTGTTTCAAAATGAAGATAAATGACTGTATATTACTAGATTGTAAGAGTTTTAGCTTACAATTGCGTTTTTCGACTATTTCGGTAGAGTCAAAGTTGACCAAACGTGGTTTTTTTTCTATTTATCGTGATTTATATGCAAATATTTCGAAAAAGAGAAAAGCTTCAACCTTCAATCATTTTTTTTATTGTATTCTACATGAAATTGTGCACATTTTCATATATATAAAACTTTATGTAACGGCTAATTTTAAATGGTGCAAACATTTCGACAATCGCACGAACAAATTTCTGATTTTTTTCGGAAGAGTTACTGCGCAGACGTAAGGAAAATTAATTTTTTTTCATAAATTCACCATAAATCGAAATATTTTGCTAGAGACTTCCAATTCATTGCAAAATGAAGGTAAATGATTGAATATTACTAGAATCTAAGAGTTTTAGCTTACAATTGCGTTTTTCGACCATTTCGGTAGTCAAAGTTGACCGAAGGTTGAAATCTTTGCACTTATCGTTATTTATATGAAAATATTTCAAAACTGATAAAAGCTATAACCATGGGTTGTTTTTAGTTGTATTGTGCATGAAATTGCACACATTTCCATTTATAACACTTTATGTAACGGCAAATTTAAAATGGTGCAAACATTAGGACAATCGCACGAAAAAATTTATCGGAAGAGTTACCGCGCGGACGTAAGGAAAAAGTTTTTTCATAAATTCACCATAAATCAAAATATTGTGCTAGAGACGTTAAATTTGTTGCAAAATGAAGGCAAATGATTGAATATTACTAGAATATAAGAGTTTTACTTACAATTACGTTTTTCGACCATTTCGGTAGAGTCAAATTTGACCGAAGGTTGAAATTTTGGCACTTATCGTTATTTATATGAAAATATTTCAAAACTGATAAAAGCTACAATCATGAATATTTTTTTTTGTATTCTACATGAAATTGCACATATTTCCATATATAATACTCCATGTAACGGATAATTTAAAACGGTGCAAAAATTATGTCAAAGTGACAAAATAATTTTTGAGATGTGTCACTGATACTTTTTAGGGCGATAAGAAAGAAATTCGCGCCTGCGTAACGATTGTAAACAAAACAATGCCTTGATCCGTGAACTCCCAGCATCCCCCAAGGCGCGTGATTCAAAAGTTTTTGGCTAGTAGGCTATAAGTATTTTCCGCGAAAAATTTAAAAAAAAACTTTTTTGAGTCAACGTATAATACGTCCAATCGGCATACAGGAGACATTTTGACTCGACGTTTAATACGTCCAATCGACATAAGAGGGTTAATCAACATCCCCTCACCCTTTTAGATGGGGTTTGGCGCAAAATGAAAGGAGTCCGTTAGCAGACAGTGAACTAGACATGTGCAGTAGGATTTTTCTCTCTAAGCTCTTGAAGTCTGTGTTTTTGGGTCTATTCACAATGAATAAATGCTAATATGATCAATTTTTTCATCAATAATTTTTAACCATTTTTTTTCCCCAACTGCGGGCCTATACAGGCAGCTCCCAGTTATTGGTGGGGGTTCCGTTCTTGGCCGGTGCAAAAACTGCCATTGAACAAAACTCGCCTATTTAAGACGCTGATATCCAGTTAATGGTGCCTCTATTAGGTTTGTTATGGCGCCATAACTCTTATTATCTCAGTGCGTTATGGCACTATAAAACTGGATTGCCGTTAACCGAGTTTGCCAATAACCAGGCACTTGACCACTATTCACCCGATCTATGCATGCGTGGCCAGATATCACAAGATTCCTTGCTTTCATCTGCTTTTTAACCAGATCCAGCTAGGCGCTAGAAATTATCCTATTGTTAAGACCGAAGGTTTGTAGCTATGAAAAATACTAATTGTCTTAGAAAATTTGTCATTTCTGGAATATATGACAAATTTTTTAAGTAATTTGGATTTTTCCTAACATACAAACCTGAGGTCTTTACATGTGGATTAATTTTCAGCGAGCTGGAAATTGGGACGTTAAACTTTTGCAAGACAGTTATGGTAATAGCTACTGATGATAGGGACGAAAGTCCCAACCACCAAGTTGGAGCATATTCAGTTCTATGCAGTATACCTTTTAGCCCAGGTAAGAGAATGAGGGGTGATAAGAGGTGGGCCCTTTATGTAGAGACCTCAGGTTTGTATCTTAGGAAAAATACAAATTACTTAAAAAATTTGTCATTTGTTCTTATACGAATACAAATCCTCGGTCTTTACATAGGCGACTTACTTTTGGAAGGAGGATTTTAAGGAAATCTCTGAACTGATAGGTAGTTTGGCTCACCTGGTTACTTTCTTCCTGGTCATGAAAGAGTAAAGGAAGGAGACCATACCCTCAAACCTTTTGAACGAGAGATCTTCAATCATCAGACTTCTGGGCATTTTGAATTAAAGGAATGTAATATCCTTGATTTGAAAAGGTTTTGGATGAACCCACAGTGGCCCGCCCTGCCATATTCGCGGGGAATGCTAACCAGACCCCTCCAAGAATAGTTAAAATCTGTGAATAGGTAAATACCCCCTCCCCCTCAAAAAAATTTTAGTCTGTGAAACATAAGCCCACAAATCCAGGGGGTCGATGGTATAAAGCTGAGAGTAACTAACTGGTTTGCTTGTAGTCAGTCTCTCCTTTCCCCTTGCTAGAGAGAAGGAAGGATTTGCATTTACATTATAGATAAGATATTCAGTCACCTAGATCACCTACATGTATGCCAGTTCAGCATGTGACGGCTCATTCAGTTCCTCTGCCCACTGGAAAAGGAAGGAAGACAGAAGAAAGGGAGGAAGCCAGTCCCACACACACCTCCTTGGAATTGCACTCCTTAGGCGAGATGCAACCTGTCCCTCAAGAGCAGGGTGAACTAATTGATTTGTTGAGCATCCACCATAGGATCCCAAGGAGAACAAGGACTTAAGGGCAACATCTCAAGTTAAAAAGAGATGAAAGTGGTCTGCATAATTACATCCCACCCTAGTACTTGACCAACATGGTCTTCCTGAATGCGATGGACAGACCAATGCCCTGGCCTCAAAGGTCTGGTCTGAAACTTACTGATGTCCACCAGGAAATTGTGAGATATGGTCATTTAATCATCACATGACAATTTGGACAGAGTTTCTCAGCCATGTAATTATCTAGTAGCTTTTCTGCACTCACATTAGCAACAACCTTTACTACTCTAGTACCTTCATCTATTCCAGCCAGATAAATACCTACTTGCTGCATTAAATCATTACCACACAAATTTGTATTACAGGAGTCAACAACTTAAAATACCCGAGAAACGTTTGTGCTATTATAAAGTACAGGAGCTAACACTTTGCCTAAGACATCAATTTTCATATAGCTTTTTATTGCATGGTTCCATATTTAGTTTTAACCTATGTACCCACTTTTTGGTTATCGTGGACACAGCAGCGCCACTGTCAATCTCAAATGGAACTAAATTCAGATTAATACTGAAATAAAATTCATCAGAATTAAGAGCAAAAACCTTTCCTTTAACCAACAATTTATCATCACGGTTGTCTTCATAATCATCAATAGTTTTTACAGCCATCTTACCTTCAGCCCTACTATTGGAAGCCTTATACCTAGGTTTAACACTACTAGGCCTATGAGGAGACATCTTTGTTTGCCTCTCTACACACCCTTTTTAGATGACCTTTCCTTTTGTAAATGTTACAAACAAGTCAGATCTTTAAACCTACAGTCTATACTCTCATGAGGAAAACCACAATGCTTACAAGATGACTTTTCTCTACTCACTGAACTAACCTGTGGCTGTGATTCGTTCCTCTCGCCTACAAAAGCTTTTTCCACGTTCAAAATTCTTTCTAAAACTGCACTAGAGGTCATAGCTTGGAGATCAATATTCAAAGCAACTAAATTGGAAAATATACTTCATTGTCCACTGCCATAAACAACTGATCTCTGACTCTTGAATCAAATTGATTACCAAAATTGCAATCTTTTGCTAAAGCCTTGAGGTCCGTATACAAACTATTTAGTCTCATCCCTCCTTTTTTCTTAGTTGAAAAGCTATTAGGCTACAATGATAAGAAGGTTTCACAATGTAATGTGATTTCAACACAGCTACAAGGTCATCGTAAGTCTGTATGGGATAAATCAGGAGCGCACAAATTACCCAGTACACTAAAAATATCGATTCAAGTCGACCCTAGCAAAACATTTTTCTTTTTGTTATCTCCCTCAATCCCAAGATTAATAAAATTAGCTTCTATAAACTAAGCCAAAGATCCAGGGTTATCTGAGAAGAATTAAAAGGATCAATCTGAGAAGAAATAAAAGGATCAATCTTAATCTGTGAAGTTGTCACCATCATGAACAAAACTGCACGATGAAGCAAAACTGTAGTTAGGGCAGCCTATATGCCAGGTAAGGTAGGGTAAACTTAATAAATCGAAGCATCAACTAGTACAGCTTGCAGAATTGAAAATCCTCACACCCTAGCATAGGCGAATGCTGCCTAAAGGCCTATCCACACGAGCGGGCCTGATCGGCGTGCTCCAGGGTTGACGGGTAAATTCTGGCGGGCTTACCCATGAATGTTGTCCACACAGGTGAGGTGACAGAGAGGTGGGTGTGCCCAACGATGTCAGTAGTGTGCTCAGTGCGATACGATAAGCATGGTGACTACCGCAAAGAAGATATTGTGTAGCATGATAATTGCTTTGTGTGTGATGAAAAAGAAGAGAATATGGTGCTTGTTTGTTTGTATGGTGCTTTTACTTTGCATGGAACCAGTGGTTATTCAGCAACGGGACCAACGGCTTTATGTGACTTCCGAACCACGTCGAGAGTGAACTTTTATCACCAGAAATACACATCTCTCACTCCTCAGTGGAATGGCCGAGAATCGAACCCGCGACCACCGAGGTGGGAAGCAAACACCATACCATCCACGCCACTGAGGCGCTTAGAATATGGTGCAAAGAATGGCCCAGTAAAAGTAGTGTATGTATATGGTTAACGTACGTCTGCCAGGGTCGAAGCTCAGGCCATCGGGCACCACCATTATGATTTTGCTACAAGACCCATCGGGCAATTTGACGGTTTGCCCATCGAGTGTGCACGTTAGAGGGGAGGTCCGTCGATCAGACCCGGTCATGTGGACAGGCCTTAAACCTCCGCACCATCAGGGTCAATCAGCTGGCCTTACGGAAGTATCCTCAGAGCCGGTAGGCTATGCTAAACCCATCAAAAATCCTGGAAAATTCTTATATCCACATGAAGTTCTTGTAGACCCCATGCTCCTCTGCGTGGATTATCGCCGCCATTTGTTAGGACAGGCATAATTAAATATGTGGCCGAATACAGCCTTTATTGTGAATCCCGTTCCAACAACTTGCTGCCAAAGACCAGCACGGCGGGGCCATCACAACACAACAACAGGGCCGAGAACTCAAAAACAAAAGATGTTCACGGCAGGGAATGGAATCGGAATTAACAAAGGATTACCTACCTTTTTTATCTAAAACTCTACAGCTGGGCTATAGCATCCTAGGTTATGAGTGCACTACTTAGGCTTGTCTATCTAAAGTGGTGAAAGAAAGAAGTTCCACCTCCTCCTTTCGTTTGTTTGTTTGTATGGTGTGTTTACGCTGCATGGAATCAGTGGTTATTCAGCAATGGGACCAACGGGTTTACGTGACTTCTGAACCACGTCGAGAGTGAACTTCTGTCACCACAAATACACATCTCTCATTCCTCAATGGAATGGCCGAGAATCAAACCCGCGACCACCGAGGTGGAACGCAAACACCATACCAACCACGCCACTGAGGCGCTTCACCTCCTCCTTTTTACTTGAAGTTTTCTTCGTGGCCTATACACCCGAAACTCACTCAATGAGTAGGCCTGAATCTTATTTTATGGGATACCTATCACCACCAATTCTACTCCCAACAAAATAAAAACTGCCTTGTGTGATCAGAGACTGAAATGTGTTTCATAAGCTATCATCAATAAGAAGAATGGTTCTACAGTACTTAACTGCAAAGGAACCAAGCCATCGACTAACTGCAACTACTTATCTAAGAGTTGAAGCGTTTGGTCAATATTCTTATAGGAACAAACCAGATTATACCCAAAAGTATATAAAACAAGGGAATTCTTACCTGTAAAGGTTTGAAGTTTATCAGGTCAACCCAAAGTCTGTTCATTTCCACCATGCAGACTGTACATATTTGATTACTAAGAAGAATCCATAGACTGGTGGTGATGGTTGCCCATGTTGGTAGACAGCAGGTGAATGTGGCTGATGCAACTTCACTTCTCTTAGCACGTAAATGAGAGGGTGAAACATCTCAAAAACTACTGCGTGGACCTTTACGGCCATCCAGCATTGCATGCATTGTAAAACTACGCTGTTCTCATTCTCATGATTAAACCAGCAGTTGTCAATTGGTTTGTGTATACCTTCCAAACTTACATAAAACTTACACAAAACCATGGAAATAAGTGAATTTAGCATATCTATTTGCAATCTATATATACAAATATGAGAGCAATTTTATCATTATTGCATTACTATGACATCTAGAATTCATGGAAACAGTTTGTAAAGGCATTGGCATATGTGTCAAGTTCGTCTAAATTGGCAACACTGAAATTTAACCAGTCCTCAATTCTTACAAACGATTTTTACGCCTGTCACTGTTTACACAGTTGCCTCCTACAACTGTCATGGTCCTTCCGGCCGTCATATTTCTTACGACCGTCATATTCCTTACGACCGTCGTATTCCTTACAACCATCATATTCCTCATGGTCTTCATAGTCCTCATGGCCATCATAGCTCTCATGGTCATCATGGTTATTACGCTCGTCATAGCTCTACAGCTAACATGGTTATCACAACCTAGGCTAACACTGGACTGTTGACAACCTAAACGGCAACTGTCTATAGTAGACTGAGCTAAACTACTGCTTAAGCTTTTTTATTCAAAATTTAACTGGAGCACGCACCAGTATTGCTGTTTATCCTACGAGAAAATTAACATTTCTCCATAAGTGCGTGCTCCCGAAATGAAAGTGTAATTACAATGATGCCACCAAAGACATGAGGTTGGCAGCAGTAGGCAGTGACATCATGACTACCACCACTTTGATAGAGACCCAAACTACTCTGTCATTGCTACTTTTTACAAGGATATGACAGTCCTGGCTTGAAGATGAAGAAATTATTCTTCTCCTCTTGGCACAAGGATCAGTCATGAAGTCCCTGATTCTAGCATTCTCCAACTCTTCACAGCCACACTAGACCAAGCTTCCATCAGTCACTTGTTCGACAATTACAACTACTACTTGTACTTTCTTATAATAGGGATGTGACAGTCCTGGCTCGAAGATGGAGAAGAAACTTCTCTTGGCTTGAGGATCAGCCACAAAGTCCCTATTTTCAAGGATTGGAAGAACTCACTGGCGTTAATGTCACCTGAACGTGTTGACGCCTAAGCAGAAGGAGACAGAGGAAAGACTTGCATCTTTTCCACTATGTTTGTTATATCTCCTAATACTTGCACTTTCTGTCAAAAAAAATGTGCATAGTTGTAAAGTAGGTACCCTTGTACCTCGAAGAGGCAAAAATGGAAGCATGTCTCCGTGTAGGCCGCAGCTGTGAAGTGCTCGACAAAAAGTGCAAGGCTGCTGTTGTTATTCTTGTAGCATAGCATAGCACCTGACTCAAAAGGCTGCGGTGTTGTACTATCTGCCTCTCTACAGATGTTGATGCATTTGATTGCCTTTCAGTGCATATCAGGGTAGAAGGGACATTCATAGCGTGGGACCCTGGATGGCAGCGCGATGTCATATAGCAAACCAACTGTCCTTCTTGGGTTGGTACTCCTGATAGGCCTAACGCCGATCGCACACCTCTATCAACTCTCCCCACGTATCTGGAACGAAAACAAGATGGCAATGCACACCTCTCCCTGCAGGGAAAGGAGCATAATTAGTCAAATTTACTTACCAAAGCACATCCTGATACATCAAAGCTTTGGATTCACAGGCAAGCCATATGATATATATGAAAATCCAAAGTACAGGCAGCAAATTAACTGTATCTGAAGACTTTCTGCACCTACGACATACTGCACGAAGATAATACATATCCGGGCATTTATCTGCTTCTTATGATATCCAGGAAATCTTGAAGCATGAGAAGGCTCCATATTCACAATAGTGCCCAGAAATTCCAAACACAACAGATTCAAAACAACAGGGGGCAAACTAAACTGGCTTTAAAAGGACGGAAGCAAAGCATGTCCTCTTAAAGGCGGTAAGAAAATAACTAACAGGGTCATGAGTTAACCCTTTAACGCCGATTTGAGGTATTGAACGTCGATATAAATTGACTGTTGGGTGTCGATTGGACGTATGGTACGTCGATATAGTTTTTTAAAAATTCGCGGAAAAATAGTTATAAGCCTACGTACTAGGTGAACACTTTTGAATCACGCGACTTGGGGGATGCTGGGAGCTCACGGATCAAGGCGTTGTTTTGTTTACAATCGTTACCCAGGCGCGCAAGTGCTTATTTCTTTCTTCTCGCAATAAAAAGCATCAGCGACACATCTCAGAAATTATTTTGTCACTCTGACATAATTTTTGCACCATTTTATATTAACCGTTACATGGAGTATTATATATGAAAATATGCGCAATTTTATGTAGAATAAAACTAAAACCAACCCATGGTTGTAGCTTTTATCAGTTTTGAAATATTTTCATATAAATAACGATAAGTGCCAAAATTTCAACCTTCGGTCAACTTTGACTCTACCGAAATGGTCAAAAAACGCAATTTAAGCTAAAACTCTTATATTCTAGTAATATTCAATCATTTACCTTCATTTTGCAACCAATTGTAAGTCTCTAGCACAATATTTTGATTTATGGTGAATTTATGAAAAAAACTTTTTCCTTACGTCCGCGCAGTAACTCTTCCGAAAAAATCATAATTTTTTTCGTTCGATTGTCATAATGTTTGCACCATTTTAAATTAGCCGTTACATAAAGTTTTATATATGGAAATTTGCGCAGTTTCATGTATAATACAACAACAAATAACCCATGGTTGTAGCTTTTATCAGTTTTGAAATATTTTCATATAAATAACGATAAGTGCCAAAATATCAACCTTCGGTCAACTTTGACTCGACCGAAATGGTAAAAAAACGCAATTGTAAGCTAAAATTCTTACATTCTAGTAATATTCAATCATTTACCTTTATTTTGCAACAAATTGTAAGTCTCTTAACACAATATTTCGATTTACTGTGAATTTATGAAATAAATTTTTTCCCTACATCCGCACGGTAACTTCCAAAAAAATCATAAATTTTTTCGTCCAATTGTTGTAATGTTTGCACCATTTTAAATTAGCCGTTACATAAAGTTTTACATATGAAAATGTGCGCAATTTCATGTAGAATACAACAAAAACAACCCATGGTTGTAGCTTTTATCAGTTTTGAAATATTTTCATATAAATAACAGTAAATAGAAAAAATTTGTCCTTTGGTGAACTTTAACTCGACCAAAATGGTTGAAAACTGCAATTCTAAGCTACAATACTTACAGTCTAGTAATATTCAATCAATTACCTTCATTTTGCAAGAAACAGGAAGTCCCTAGCACAATATTTTGATTTATGGTAAATTTTTGAAAACGGCTTTTTTTTACGTCCGTGCGTTACGAATTCATGCATCATTTTGTGATAATATTTTTTCTGTGTTGCCTTGATCATTTTACAATGTGTTAAATACCAAAATTATTGGAATTTAGTGTACAATACAACGAAAAAAAATGAACTCGTTAGCTTTAACCTTTTTGCTCACAGCACGATTTGTATAGAATTATATATGAAATTTTTTTTTCGCACTGTCATATATCCCAATATTTATATATGATAATGATTTTTTTTTTTCATTACTGATGGTAGCATACTAAACTTAGGCAATGAAAAAAAAAGGAGCCACAAATGAACTCTTAATTTTGAAAACTAAGCGTACTGTGAATTTTTGAAAAAAACGTTTTTTCCGCTTCGGCGCTCACTCGCGAACGTTGCCGGCATATGGGAGACTATTTTTAAAATACCGCTTCGGTGTTTAAGGGTCAAAGAGGGGTTTGTGGGTGGCTCCACATGACTCATGACCAAGCAGAGATGCCAATAGTCCCTTGCATACACAATTATTTTAAATTATTGGTTTCCGGCTGGCGCTGAGTATTTATCCTAATGTTAAGACCGAAGGTTTGTTTCGTATATGAACAATGTTGTTTTAAATTGTGTATGGATCATTTAAGTTGCTAAGGCTATCGTAAATCCAGAGAAAATATTATAGTTCATGTCCAGGTGTCCACCAATCTTGTTGCTAAGTACAGAGCAGTATTAATAAGGAAAGGCAAACAACATTTGAAGGAGCACATGTTTTTATAAGATAAAAAGGGGTGGTAGTAACAACTGCTACCACTGTTAGTGAACTAGGAAATCTGGGCAGAGAAAACATTTGTGTATTAAAATTACAGCTGCCCAAATATGAAACTTAGTTGAGTATGTCCAAATGTTTCTATATTTACACATGCTAAGATTTACAACAAAGTCAGACGTTCCTCTTGTATAAGCAGTGTGTGTTATTCACATAATACCAAATGCTTCACAAAAGATACACTATATGAAGTATCCAAATAAGGAATTCTTCCAACAAAATACTCAAGATAATGTGATCTGCCCTCCCACCCCATAAGTTTATAGGAAGTTCATCTTCCATGACAAGCATTTTTTTCTCACTGGCATTTTACAAATTTTATTTTTAATGCAGATATTGTTATCACAGATAGTTCACGGTTCACGGCAGCTTTATACTCTAATCATTTTCTGAAAATTTACGCAATATTGTGAGCTTCTTACAATAGGTGATTTTTCCCCTCCTATATAAATATCTTTATTATTTAACAATTCTAAACAACAAAAATCTCGGAAACACCAGCATTAATGTACAAAAGTCAGTCGCACACTATCATATGTAAAAATGTCTGCAGAGGTTCAAAAAGTTTTGTTAAGGTTTGCATTTAAATTTTAACAGTTTTAGATGTACAAAAACTGGTATAGTACGAATGGCATGCAAACTAATTGATAAAAAAAAAACTTGGGGCTCATGTTAAAATGATTAACTGTTTCTAAACAATAAAACAAAATGGCTTTCAAGTTTTCACACTTTTGAAGGTTTTCAAAATTTTTAATGGGATCCTCAAGAACATAAAAACCAGAAAAACATGGAACACTTGAACCTCCATCATATAAGCAATTTCCACTATAAAAGTGACTTAGCAAAATGGATTAAATAGTTTATTATACCACCACGATGCACAGGACGCACTTGTGAAGCCATATGTTGGCATAAGCCATACATACAACAATTCTTAATCACAGCCACTGTTTGACTTGATACATCTATGGTGACCATCTCTCAACACTCAAAATCTGCAAATAAAAACCATGAAATAACTTTGTGCTTTCAATGCTAATGACAAATTTGCATGCAAACTACTAAAAGGCATATGGGCAAGAGCCCTTCTGTACCATTTCTGAAACTAAAGTAGTACTTTTTCGTGTACAATCACAGTATATTTCTTGGAACTTATCATCAGTCAATTTCTTACAACCAAATTTCTCTGGAGGAAAAATTAAATCCAGACTTGTTTGAAAAAAAATCCATCAATCATATTAAAACCCTCATCTTCAGTCCAAATATCCTTTGACAAAGTATTCAGTCTTGTAATCAGAAGCACATTTGCTTTTGCAAATGTTAATGCATGAATGCCTGTACCTACTTACAATGCACCAAGTCACTGCAGCGATAATCGCCTTTCTTCCTACAAGTCACCAGCTACAGCTTGTCTCAGAAATCCACCTCTTACTGGTTTCAGCATGGCATGATGAATCTTTTTCCCATTAATCCATTCATCATAAACACTAATGCTCTCCTCCGCTTACTTAATTTTCAACTATACTTAATATATGTATAATTTTTTTCTGACATTAATAATCATTTTGTTCTGCTTTCAGTAACTGGTATCTGTAATATGAGCTTGTTTTCAGCAATGTAAGTATATGGTTGGTTTCACAACTTACATTGGTATTATTGGGCTTTGTTCTGCTTTCAGTAACTGGTATCTGTAATATGAGCCTGTTTTCTGCAATGTTGGTATCAATGGGCTTTGTTCTGCTTTCAGTGCATAACTAGTATCTGTAATATGAGCCTGTTTCCAGCAATGTAAGTATATGGTTGGTTTCACAACTTCTATTGATATCATTAGGCTTGCTGCTTGTATGCACACTTTCAAACATTTAAAGTGAAATTCTGAGTTATGTACTAATTATTACAGGGTCATTTATCAGTTATCCTGAGTTTGCCATGTTGGGTCTGAAAATACTCGCTGAAGACAGACCCTCACTTGTTTAGCCCAACAATGCTCTCTCATCTCACAACATTTGCTAAGACTGCATTTGTTACATAAATGCATTTGTTACAAGAACAATGCATTTGTTACGAGAACAGGACAGTGTACTGCACAAAGGTGGTCAAGCTTTCTATTACCAAAGTTTCTGCTTAGGCATCCTTAGTTTCATAATTGGCTTTTATGTCTTCCACTTTTACTGAAAAGGTTAAGGAGCATCAGTCTTGAAACAATGTACATTGCTGATTGCTCAGCTTGCCAACACACTAGGTACATAATCTAGTTGACATTAACCAGTCACATATCAGTCAGCTTTTGTTCAACTAAACTCCTCTCGTCTTTAGTAACTCCCCTACCAAAATATGCCTGCTCATATGGTACCACTTACCATATATATCATGCGGCTGCTTCTTCTAGCTCAAAAGAATATTTTGTCGTGTTACTACTTCTTCTTAGTAAGCCTTTATATGACTTTTCCTAAGGTGTCAACTGTTCCAGCGCTGTCTTACTGTACCTGCTGTACTGATGGTTGCTGCTATGGGGCCCCTCCTGTGTACGTTATATGGAGTGTTTTATCCATGTCAGCTCCTTGGGCATATCCAGTCAATCATACTGAATTGTCAACAAAACCTCCCATTGCAGTGTCTCCTGTGCCTCCTGTACTTACTGCACTTCACTTAAAGCACTTCATTCCACAAAGCCTATGCTCTCCCTACTGTGTTATAGGCTCCTGCACAATCTGCTACAGAGCTACTGCTTACTGGCTTATTGTTACTTTGTCAGTTGCACCAGCCCTTTTGACATTTTAAGTACTACAGTGTTACAACTTGCCTCCAATTCAGTAATGGATAGTACGTACTCCTCCAGCTCCTACTATGGTTGACATTCTAGCAATCCTACCTCTTCCAGTTACTTTCCTTACAGATTTGGTGTTACACTACCAAGCCAGATAATTCTGCTTTCCATTTCCATCTGTACTAGATAACCTTCAAATACGACCCAGCAGTAGTGGTGCCGGCAGAAGTTCATGAGCCTCTGAAGTGCAGCATTCTTGGGAAAGTTTTTTTTTCAGCTCATGAAGTGCAGCATTCTTGGGAAAGTTTTTTTTTTTCAGCTCGTGAAGTGCAGCATTCTTGGGAAAGTTTTTTTTTCAGCTCATGAAGTGCAGCATTCTTGGGAAAGTTTTTGTCAGCTTACTCATGAAGTGCAGCACTCTTGGGAAAATTTTTTTCAGATTGCCATCATTCATCATACACACTTGCTTCAGTCACTTAGGGCAGTAACCTTCTAGTCATCTAGAAGCAGCTGAAAGACATCTTACAAGTGAGTGATATGACTTTCTCATCAAAATCATCTTTACATGAAATGTTCATTACCTGTGATATCCCTGGTCCATGTGACCCTGAACAGTATAGGTCAAAAAGTTCTTGCCCAACTACTGTCAGGTTGCCCTTGCCTTTTGCTGCTGCATTCACCCCAAAAGAGGCTCATTTTGATTAGATGAATAATCATTCAGTTGAAATATTTTCTGATGATAAAGAAACATTATCCGTTTGTAAATTAAATCCCTGATGCACTGTGCTATAGCCTTCAGCAACTGGACTGTTCAAGGAAGGTGAACTTCTGCAGCAGGATTGTGACCTGAAGATACTGTACCCTGCTGAAGAGTAGCATTTAACTGACTTGACCTGCAAATCAGCTGGAAAATGTCAGAATTATCTGGGGAGAACATTGACACTTTGACAATACTGATTAGTCTTTTAGAAGACAAGATCTTAATACTGCTTTTGATCCATGAGTTTCACTGGTCTAGCAACTACTTCAGGTAAAGGTCCCGACAAACTACAATGCTTGAAGTGCTTGCTGCATGCAGTTCCCCAAAATACCAATGACCCTTCTCAACATTAGAAGTTCTAAATCTCCAGAGGTGGCAGGGCCTAACATCCAAAAGTGTTCAAGATTTAAGCCAGAACCAAGAAAAATAACGCCCCTTTATAAAAGAATTTCACACATTCTCTAGTTACCCCTCTCGACTGAAGCCTTCGTTCTCCCTAAACCATCTTGTTTATCCCTATTGGATGTTCTTGGAATTAATCCCACAAAGGAGGAGCATCTCGATGCCAAAGATTTTAAAACCAGAAGGCAACCTGCAGCTGGTCTCAGAACTTCTCCACCTGGAGCTGCATTTGCCCAACTTCCCCCTGCTGCCTCCCCCTCTCATCTGGGGATTTCCCACATGTTGCCTAAAATCCCATAATGAAGATCGATCACCAATTTGCCCAGGTACTGTGATGTAAATAATTTTGGGTACAGTCGGTTATCGTTTTTTGCCTGTCTGTATTTCCATTCCATTCTTTCCATGGTGACTTCCCCCTTCTTGGCTCAGGTTCTCATACCCCAATTTTGGTTCGATGCTGTAATTAATTCCCCTTGTGATGCTAGTAGTGATATTAAAACATCCTCTAGTTAATCAAGCAACATAGTATTCCTTTCTGTATAAGCTCCCAGTCATTCTATACCCACTGTGAGTGAGCTTTAATGTAAAATACTAGAGAAAACAGTGTTAACATTTCCCCACATGTCCATCACCTTAGTACTGATACTAGAATGCAACCTCTTTGCAGACAAATATCATGCCTGGTTGTGAGAGGAAATTTGGGAACCCCTTTGCCCCCTTTTGCTACGACTCCTGTATTAAATAATCTGCTCTGGGCAAGTTTTATCTCTGCCTGGATCATTTCCCAGCCATGTCTTCCAGTTGATCTGCAATCAACCACCTTCCATTAATTTCTGGACTTACTCGAGTCCCTGTCACCCTTGAGATGTGAATTGCTGCTCACGTTATTTACATGTAAATACGTATAGTTCATTTAAACTAAAGTTCCAGAGTTCTATATAATTTCTTCCCTCCATGAATATCAGCCTTCAGCTGTAGACTGTTTGTTATAACCTCGTTCTCTCATACAAGGCCTTTTAGGAGTGCCAGAACTTCACTTCCCCAAATTAAATACTGAGGAAATGAGAAATTTAAACAACACAAAGGAACCAAATGACCCCAAGTTGTGCAAAAATGGTGGAATGTCATGGTACGCAGCCTCAGCATGGGCAACCAAGCCTTGCCTTCACATTGATCACTGGATTTGGAAGCCTGCTAGGCTTTCTGGAGGCTCTATGGCATGCTCTTAGTGGATCTCTTTGCACAGGCTCATAACAGAATCCAGTAGCCTTGAAGCTGGAAACCATGCTTCATAGCTGGGGCAATCTCAACACTTACACATTCCATCCATTCTGTATTATCCAGTAAGTGTTAAAGAAGACCAGACAATCATCCACTGTGCCCACAACAGAAGTGGTATTTGGGACTAATGTTTGTGGACCCCGTACAAATATGACAAATTTTCTAAGACAATTTGTATTTTTCATAGCTACAAACCTGAGGTCTTAACAATAGGATAATTTCTAGAGCCTAGCTGGATCCGGTTAAAATGCAAATGAAAGCAAGGAATCTTGTGATAACTGGCAACGCATGCATAAATTGGGTGAACAGTGGTGAAAGACCACGCACGTACGCCACTGCATCAGTCTTTCCCAACTCAGTATGTCTTAACCCTCTTACGCCGATTGGACGTATTAAACGTCGAGTCAAAATGTCTCCCGTATGCCGATTGGACGTATCATACGTCGGCTCAAAAAAGTTTTTTTAAAAATTCGCGGAAAAAATACTTATAGGCCTACCAGCCAAAAACTTTTGAATCACGCGCCTTGGGGGATGCTGGGAGTTCACGGATCAAGGCGTTGTTTTGTTTACAATCGCTACGCAGGCGCGTAAGTGCGAATTTCTTTCTTATTGCACTAAAAAGTATCAGTGACACATCTCGGAAATTATTTCGTCACTTTGACATAGTTTTTGCACCATTTTAAATTATCCTTTACATGAAGTATTATATATGAAAATGTGCGCAATTTCATGTAAAATACAACACAAAAATACACATGATTGTAGCTTTTATCAATTTTGAAATATTTTCATATAAATAACGATAAGTGCAAAAATTTCAACCTTCGGTCAACTTTGAACTCTAACGAAATGGTCGAGAACGCAATGTAAGCTAAAATTCTTATATTATAGTAATATTCAATCATTTGCCTTCATTTTGCAACAAATTGGACGTCTCTAGCACAATATTTCGATTTATGGTGAATTTATGAAAAAACTTTTTCCTTACGTTCGTGCGATAACTCTTCCGATAATTTTTTCGTGCAATTGTCCTAATGTTTGCACCCTTTTAAATTTGCCGTTACATAAAGTTTTTATATATGGAAATGTGCGAAATTTCATGCACAATACAACAAAAACAACCCATGGTTGTAGCTTTTATCAGTTTCGAAATATTTTTATATAAATAACGTTAAGTGCAAAAATTTCAACTTCCGGTCAACTTTGACTCTACCGAAATGGTCGAAAAACGCAATTGTAAGCTAAAACTCTTATATTCTAGTAATATTCAATCATTTACCTTCATTTTGCAATGACTTGGAAGTCTCTAGCACAATATTTCGATTTATGGTGAATTTATGAAAAAAATTTTCCTTACGTCCGCGCGGTAGCTCTTCCGAAAAACTCAGAATTTAAAATTAGCTGTTACATAAAGTTTTATATTTTAAAATGTGCGCAATTTCATGTAGAATACAACTAAAAATGATTGAAGGTTGTAGCTTCTCTCTTTTTTTGAAATATTTGCATATAAATCATGATAAATAGAAAAAAAATCACGTTCGGTCAAATTTGACTCTACCGAAATAGTTGAAAAATGCAATTGTAAGCTAAAAATCTTACGGCCTAGTAATATTCCGTCATTTTTCTTCATTTTGAAACATATTTGAAGTCTCTAGAACAATATTGTGATTTATGGTGAATTTTTGAAAAATATATTTACCTTCACTCCCGCGCGCCGTTCTGCCGATTCAAGCTGCCGCAAGTCTCCGAAATACGTACATCGCATTATCCTAATATTTGCTCCTTTTCATATTAGCCGTTTGATAGAGTTTCATATATCAAAATGTGTGCAAAATCATGAAAAATACAATAAAAAATAAGTGAAGGTTGTAGCTTTTTCCATCTCCGAAATATGTGCATATAAAAAAATATATATATATAAAAATTTCGACATTCAGTCAAATTTAACTCGTCCGAAATGGTCGAAATCTGCAATTCTAATCTAAAACTCTTACAGTATCGTAATATTCAATCATTTTTCTTAATTTTGAAACAAATTGAAAGTCTCTAGAACAATATTTAGAATTACGGTGAATTTTTGAATATAATATTTTTTTACGTCCGCGCGTTACGAATTCGTACATCATTTTGTGATAATATTTTTCCGGTGTTGCTTTTATTGTTTTACTATGTATTATATATCAAAATGATTGCAATTTAGTTTAAAATACAACGGAAAAAAAAGTAACTCGTTAGCTTTGACCGTTTTTTGCACAGCGTGATTTGAATACAATTATCTATGAATTTTTTTTTTTCGCTACCATATCTCGCATTATTTACATATGATAATGATATCATTTTTCATTTCTGATGATTGCATACTAATCTTCAGGCAATGACAAAAAAATGAGCCAAAAATGAACTCTTAATCTTTAAAACTAAGCGCGCTGTGATTTTTTGAAAAAATTATTTTTTTCCACTTCCGCGCTCACTCCAAACCGGCGCCGGCATACAGGAGAGGTTTTGATTTTTAGGGCTTCAGCATAAGAGGGTTAACAAACAGAAGGGCAGCTAGAGGTGGGCAGTATAGTGTTAAGACCTCAGGTTTGTAGCTATGAAAAATGATATTGTTATAATACAATAAAGTTTCATACATATTTACCTGGCAGATATATACATAGCTAAGACTCCGTCGTCCCCGACAGAAATTCAAATTTCGCGCCACTCGCTACCGGTAGGTCAGGTGATCTACCTGCCTGCCCTGGGCGGCAGGACTAGGAACCATTCCCGTTTTCTATCATATTTTCTCTCTTCCACCTGTCTCCTGCGGGGAGGCTGGGTGGGCCATTAATCGTATATACCTGCCAGGTAAGTATGTATGAAACTTTATTGTATTATAACAATATCATTTTCATACAATGAACTTACCTGTCAGATATATACATAGCTGATTGGCACCCTTTGGTGGAGGGTCAGAGACAGCTAATATGGAATAGACAGGTAAACAACATATGTTGTAGGTATAAAAGAAAAACCTTGGTTCCTACCTGATAGGTGGTAGACTTCGTGGCTGTAGCCCGGTAGTCTGCATCACCTCAAGACTTTAGCGAGATATTAGATCTATGGCTAGAGTTCTTGTGGGTCTGTCGATGGGTATAAGAACCGCTTACTCGGCAGAGCCTAAAAGGACTTAGTCAATGGGTTACTGGACCACTTCTATGACAACACACCTTGTGAAGGAGCATAACCAATCCCGACCACCTGATCCTAACCACCATGTTAGTATATAGAATTGTTCTGAGTTATCCCCGAACTCATTACAAACAACCCATAACTCGAAACGAAAAACGCATTCATACAAAAATTCTCAAAAAAAAATTTTAATACTCCCCTAAAAGATATCACAAGAGTTCCTTACTGAACAACAGTGACTGGCCGCCAGTGCAGCACCGAGCCCTCTTTGTCAGCAGAAATCTAGAACATATCTAGTAGAAGGTATGTACAAATTTAAGGATTGGTGTTTGCTCCCGTACCCAGTATTGTATCCGCCGATACAAAAGGTCCCAGAGAAAAACATTTCTCGTAGGTCACGCGAACGTCTTTAAGATAGTGAGATGCAAAAACTGAATTGCACCTCCAATATGTCGTGTCAATAATTTTCTTTAACGACATATTCTTCTGAAAAGAGAGAGACGTCGCCACTGCTCTAACTTCATGGGCTTTTACTCTTAAAAGCGGAAAAGAGTCGTCAGGACAGAACTTGTGAGCATCCGTAATGACGCTCCTAATGAAGAAAGCTAATGCGTTCTTAGACATGATTCTTGTGGGTCCTTAATCGAACACCAAAGACTTTGTCTAGAGCCTCCCATTTGTTTCTTTCTTTGTAAGAAGAACTTCAAGGCTCTTACCGGGCAAAGAGACCTCTCTGTTTCTCTCCCTACTAGACTCGATAAGCCTTTGATCTCAAATCTCTTGGGCCAGGGATTCGATGGATTTCATTCTTCGCTAGAAAAAGAGTTCTAAACGAGCAAAAGGCCGAGTCTTTGTTAAAGCCGACTTCATCTTCTAGGGCATGAAGTTCGCCAACTCTTTTGGCTGTCGCCAAAGATAGGAGAAAACAAGCATTTTCTTTTTATATCCCTGAACGAAGCTACGTGGGGAGGCTCAAATCTGTCAGACGAAAGGAACTTGAGAACTACGTCCAGGTTCCAGCTGGGAGGAGTTAGTTCCTTCGATTTTGTCGTTTCAAACGATCTAATCAAGTCGTGCAGATCTTTATTCTCAGCAATGTCTAGGCCTCTGTTTCTAAATACTGCCGAAAGCATGCTCCTGTATCCTTTGATCGTCGATACAGACAAATGAGAGACCTCTCTCAAGAACAAAAGGAAAATCAGCGATTTCGGTTATAGAGGTACTGGAGGAGGACAACTTCTTAGACTTACACCACCTTCTGAATACCTCCCACTTTGACTGATAGACTCGTCTAGTGGAAGCTCTGCGGGCTCTAGCGATAGGCGCTTGCAGCTTCGCGAGAAAACCCCCTCGCTCTGACAAGTCTTTCGATAGTCGAAAGGCAGTCAGCGCGAGAGCGGGGAGGTTTTGATGAAACCTCTCGAAGTGTGGCTGTCTGAGAAGATCCATCCTTTTTGGAAGGGATCTTGGGAAGTCTACTGTCCACTCCAGTACCTCTGCAAACCAATCTTGTGCTGGCCAAAACGGGGCTATCAGGGTCATCCTTGTCCGTTGGACGCTACGAACTTTCTCAACACTTGTCCCAGGATTTTGAAAGGGGGGAAAGCGTACACGTCCACATGAGACCAGTCCAGCAGGAAGGCGTCGACCACGAGAGCTCTTGGGTCTTCCACCACTGAACAAAAGACTTCCAGCCTTTTGGAAAGGAATGTGGCGAACAGATCTACGTGAGGAGTGCCCCAAAGATCCCAAAGACTCTGACACACCTCTGAATGAAGAGTCCATTCTGTGTGAAGGACCTGGCTTCTCCTGCTCAGTCTGTCCGCCCTGACGTTTCTCGTCCCCTGAACAAATCTTGTCAGGAGGGAGATGTTTCTTTGTGAGGCCCAAATTAGCAGATCTCTTGCTATCTCGTAAAGTGATACTGAGTGCGTTCCTCCTTGCTTCCGAATGTAGGACAGGGCTGTAGTGTTGTCCACATTCACTTGGACCACACTGTTCGTCACAAAGGGTTCGAAGAACTTTAGCGCCAAGTGAACTGCTAGAAGTTCTTTGCAATTTATGTGCCAGGACACCTGTGCTGCCTTCCAGGTGCCTGACACTTCTCTCGGTCCTAGTGTTGCTCCCCAACCCTTCTCCGATGCGTCGGAATACAACACTCGGCTTGGGTTCGGAACTTCCAGAGAAATTCCCTTGTTCTCTTTTAGAGGGGACAACCACCATTGCAGGTGTGGTTTCATCTCCATTGGAAGGAGAAAACTGTCGGAGAGAAGTCCCGTCTTCCAGTTCCAAGATCTCCTTAGGAAAAACTGAAGAGGGCGAAGATGTAGTCTTCCTAGAGGAAAGAACTGTTCGAGCGAGGAAAGGGTGCCTAGCAGGCTTAACCATTCCCTCGCCGAAGTCCGTTCTTTCCCTAAGAAGAGAGAGACTTTTTCCAAGCCTCTCACGATTCTCTCTTGCGAAGGAAATACTCGAAAACCCCGAGAATCCATCTGAATCCCCAGATAGACCAAGTTCTGTCTGGGAATCAGCTGTGACTTCTCGAGGTTCACGAGTAGTCCCAACGCCTTTATCAGGTCTAGGGTCAAAGAAAGGTCCTCCAAACACTGTCTCTCTGTTCTGGCCCTGATGAGCCAATCGTCCAAATATAGAGATGTTGACGCCTTTGAGGTGAAGAAACCTCGCCACATTCCTCATCAGGTTTGTGAAGACCTGAGGAGCTGTGACAGGCCGAAACACAAGGCCCTGAACTGAAAGATCCTTCCCCCCGTCATGAAACGGAGGTACTTCTTTCGACGAAGGGTGAATCGGGACATGAAAATAGGCGTCCTGGAGATCCAGCGACACCATCCAATCTCCTTGACGTAGCGCCGCCAGGACTGAGGCCGAAGTCTCCATAGAAAACTTCTCCTTTAGAACGAACTTGTTCAGAGCGCTGACATCTAGAACAAGGTCTCCAGCCCCCCGAGGCTTTCGCAACCAGGAAAAGCCGATTGTAAAACCCCGGAGAGTTTTGCTCTTAGAACCAATTCTATAGCTCTTTTGTCCACATTTGATTCACCATCAGACGAAGAGTATCCCTCAGTACAGGGGTCCCTGTATCTGGCTGACAGTTCCCGCGGAATGGTCGTTAGGGGAGGACTGTCTTGGAAGGGGATAAGATATCCCTTCCTGATTATGGACATGGAAGAGGCGTCCGAGTTTATGAGTGACCAGGCGTCTGCAAATTCGAGAAGCCTGGCCCCCACTGGTGTTTGGAGGCTGTCTGTCTCACTTCCCTTTCTTAAAGGGACGGGAAGGAGCCTTACCTCTCCTCTCAAGACCTCTTCTCTTAGAGGTAGCTCTGGAGAGAGGGCCTCCTCGAAAGGGCTGAACCGTAGAAGTCGGTCCTTTCTTGTCAACTGAAACAAGTGGTCTCTTCTTCCTTGCAGTTTGCAGGAGAAGATCCTGAGTCGCCTTCTCAGTCAGTGATCGAGAAATGTCCTTCACTAACTGAGAAGGAAACAGGAAGTCAGACATGGGAGCAAAAACCAGGGCTGCTCTCTGTGAGGGAGAAACCGCCTTGGTTAGGAAGGAACTAAAAATACTCCTCTTCTTAAGGAGTACTGCTCCGAAAAGAGAGGAGATCTCTCCTGATCCGTCTTGTACCGCCTTGTCAATACAAGCAAGAATACTCAGAATGACTTCGGGGTCTAGACCATCCGAGTCATGAGCTTTCTTAGACATCACCCCAAGGGACCAGTCTAGGAAACTTAAACACTTCCAAAATATGGAAGAGTCCCTCGAGGAGATGATCCGTCTCCGAAATCGCCCAAGACACGCGAGCACCATTCAAAGCGTGTCTCCTTGACGAGTCAACCAAGGTTGAAAAGTCCGCTTCGGCTGCCGCTGGGAGAGACAGGCCCATGTTCTCCCCAGTTCGGTACCAGAAACCTCTCTTGCCAGAAAGTATGGCTGGAGGCATACAGGTGGTGGTTCTGCCCAGATTCTTCTTAGACAACATCCATTTGTCTAAGGACTGAAGCGCTCTCTTCATAGAGATCGTAGGTCTCATCTTCAAGACCGACGAAGACTTAGGCACAATCGCACTCGAAAACAGTGATCGAGGCGAAGGAGAGCGGCAGGAGTTAAAGAATCTCCGTATTCCCGCCGTAAAAGAAGGTCAGTCAGAACTTTATAGTTCGAGACTCCTTCTCTACCGTCACCCTCTTCTTCCGAATCTCCTTCTACACCTTGTGGAGAATCGGCCTGAAAAACGAGAGGATCTTCATCCCGTTCTCTCTCTACTGGTGACAAACTCCTACTAGGAGAGGGGCTCATAGAGTGAACCGACTCTCTCTCACGTCTAAAAGAAGTCTCGCGTCTGCTTGACTTCTCGCGCCTGAAAAGCTCCTCGCGCTTGGCTGGCGCCTCGCGCTTGTCTTGCGCCTCGCGCTTGGCTGGCGCTTCACGCTTGGCTGGAGCGTGTAGCCTGGCTGGCATCTCGCGCTTGTCTGGCGCCTCACGCAATGTTGACTCCTCGCGCTTGGCTGAATCCTCGCGCTTGGCTGGCGCCTCGCGCTTGGCTGAATCCTCGCGCCTAACTGGCGCCTCGCGCCTGGCTGGCACCTCACGCCTGAGCGTATCCTGATCTAGAGCAACTCGCTCGGATAGATCCTGACGTTTGTACGACTCTTCGCGCCTGGAAGACGTCCCATGTCTGGAGGACGCTTCACGTTTGGCTGGTGAAAGAAGACGAGACTTCTTAATAGGAAGTCTAGCGTCCTTCTTGCGAGGGGGATCCCTCGAAAGAACTCCAACCAAAGAGGCAATCTGCTCTTGAACTGCAAGCAATATCCTCTTGGAAGCCACCCCAGCGTCCTCTTCAATAGAAGAAGCAGGAGAACTCGAAGGAGTGCGATCCTCAAATACTGTTCTAGGAGGCGTCGAAACCAGCTTAGCCTTCTTGATAGAAGAAGGAGCTTCCTCGAGAAGCGTTCCGGGCTCGAGTCGAACGTGCGCTCTTTCCAATGCCTTTTCAGTGGCCTAGAAAGATCCGAGTCCTTCCACCCTCGTTTAGGTGAAGGAGAACCGGACGACGAGAAACAATCTCGTAGGACGCTTCTATTAGAGCGGTCCTGAGCAGACTGTAACGAAACAGAACCTGCTGAAGGGACGCCTGACCGTTGGGGATTCCCCACAACCTCCGTACGACTTTCGACTTTCCTACTCCTCTGGGTATGTGAGTTTGGAAGAGGTCGAGGCCTGGGAGCATCGCAGGGACGGTCAGACGCCCCCTCCACAACACTGGGAACACTCACTTCACTTAGTAATTCACAATCAATAGCCTTACCTTGCATGGCCGCCATCTTTGTCTTCATTTTACGAAGAGTAGCCTTCAGATTGGCGATTTCAGAAGCCGAATCCGAATGCAAAGCCTGTGAGGATTCAGATACATAGGGAGAATCATATTCATTAATAAAAGGAGAGTTAGACTCAGAAAAAGGCTCAATAGGCCTTGTACTCACACTCTTTTGTGCAGCCCGTCTAATCCTATCCCTCTCTAACTTCTTCAAGTAAGAAGTTAGAGTCTTCCATTCATTAGCATCCAACTTTTCACATTCAATACAGGTTGTTAGCCAAAGAACAGTCAAACCCCCTACATTTACGACATACAGTGTGAGGATCAACCGAAGCCTTCGGTATCCTCACCTTGCAGCCTACATTCACACACACTCTCACACTAACACTTGAATCAGACATTCTATTAGAAAAATCAAAAGCAAGTCCAAATCCAGTCCACAGTAGCGAATGCCAAAACAACGATCCAGTACGTCACCAAGAAATCCAATAATGATGATCAATAAAGTCTTGAAAAGCGAATTCCAGTCAGGAGGTAGTAACAACAATGTTGATACCACCGGCGACAGAGAAAATATGATAGAAAACGGGAATGGTTCCTAGTCCTGCCGCCCAGGGCAGGCAGGTAGATCACCTGACCTACCGGTAGCGAGTGGCGCGAAATTTGAATTTCTGTCAGGGACGACGGAGTCTTAGCTATGTATATATCTGACAGGTAAGTTCATTGTATGAAAATACAAATTGTCTTAGAAAACTTGTTATTTGTTCATACACGAACAAACCTTCGGTCTTAACAATAAGATAGACTCATACTTGGAGGGAGGTATAAGACATCCTAAACTGGCTAGGGGCCTACCCACCAGTCCAGCTCCAGAAGAAATGACTTCTGGAGAGGGACTGAAGCCCATTAAGAAGCTAGATAAATTGATATCTAACCACTCAGACCCTGAGTGACGTACAATGATATATGGAAGAATCATTGTACGTATAGGAAACCAAAGAGAAACTTTGACAGTCCAATTGCAAACCAATACACCAGGGTTTGTTACTACTCCCAACTCCTCCTTGCCCAAGAGTGGAGCATATACTACCTAATAGAGGGTATGATATTTGTATATTAAGCGACCACACTATCAGTATGACTACCTTACTCACCTGTATCAGACCAGTCCAGTGAATTACGTGTCTATGACTTAACCTGCCCGAAGGAAGAAGGAAAGGTACAAGAGAAACAAGGAGACCAGCCAACTCACTCATTCTCTCATCCACACAATCATCTTACATCTTAGGTAAGATACAAAAGTGCCCTGTTAAGGGCAACTATGAGCTACACAACCGAACCTTGTGATATCTGGCAACGCATGCATAAATCGAGTGAACAGTGGTCAAAGACCACGCATCTACGCCACCGCATCAGTCTTTCCCAACTCAGGATGTCTTAACAAACAAGAGGGGTGGCTAGAGGTGTGCAGTATAATGCTAAGACCCCAGGTTTGTAGCTATGAAAAATACAAATTGTCTTAGAATATTTGTCATTTGTTCATACGCAAACAAACCTTTGGTCTTAACAATAAGATAGACTCATACTTGGAGGGAGGTACAAGACCTCCTAAACTGGCTGGGAGCCTACCCACCAGGCCAGCTCCCAAAGATGACTTCTGGA
>NC_087213.1:6720701-6783696 GCF_015104395.2 Macrobrachium nipponense | reverse complement strand
ATGACTTCTGGAGAGGGACTGAAGCCCGTTGAGAAGCTAAATAAATTGATATCTAACCACTCAAACCCTGAGTGATGTACAATGATATATAAGAGAATCATTGTATAGGAAACCAAAGAGAAACTTTGACTGTCCAATAGCAAACCAATACACAAGGGTTTGTTACTACTCCCAACTCCTCCTTGCCAAGGAATGGAGCATATGCTACCAAATAGAAGGTTTGATATTTGTATATTAAGCGACCACACAATCAGTAAGACTACCTTACTCACCTGTATAAGACCAGTCCAGCGAATGATATGTCTATTCCTTAACCCGCTCGAAGGAAGAAGGAAAGGTACAAGAGAAACTAGGAGACCAGCCAACTCACTCATTCTCTCATCCACACAATCGTCTTAGGTAAGATACAAAAGTGCCCTGATAAGGGCAACTATGAGTTACACAACCTGTTGGGCAGCCACCACAGGAACCAAGGAAAACCTGTCCATAGATCTGTGGGCGACATCCTTAAGATAGGCAGAGGTGAACGTGGACTGGCGTAACCAAGTACAAGCACTCAGCACACTAAGGACAGCAAAGTTCTTTTTGAAAGCCATAGAGGAACCAATACCCCTAACATCATGCACTCTAGCCTGCATAGACGTGGTGGCGGAATCATCAAAAGCCAACTATGCCTGTCTGATGGCTTCCCGTATCCAAAAAGAGATAGTATTCTTAGACACCTCTTTCTTAGTATGGCCTGTGCTAACAAAAAGTCTGCGGCAGCCTGGTCTAAGGTGCCGAGTCCTTTTAAGATAGCAATGCATGACCCGGACAGGGCACAACAAAAGCTCTTGAGCATCACCACCCACAAAATCATTCAGTGATAGAATGGAAAACGAAGTGAACCTGTCATCATGCACAGAGGGATTTTGGGTCTTGGCCACGAATTCTGGGACAAATTCGAAGGACACCGACCCCCAACCCCTGGTGTGCTTCACATCATAGCTCAGACCATGGAGCTCTTCTACCCTCTTGGAAGATGCCAAAGCCAGAAGGAAAACAGTCTTGAGCGTAAAGTTCCTGTCAGGTGAGCGACACAAAGGTTCATATGGACTCTTGGTGAAGCTCTTGATAACCAAGGAAACATCCCACCTCAAAGGCTTGAGCTCCCTAGGAGAACGCAACTGCTCAAACCCCTTAACTAGCAAGGAAAGTTCCCAGGACGAGATGTTGATACCTTTAAGGTGTAACACTAAACTCAGGGCCGCCCTGTAGCCTCTAATGGCAGAAACGGACAAATGTTTCTCGTCTCTGAGGAAGGTTAAAGTCTATTTGCTGAATAGAGGTTGCGAATGGAGAAAAACCCAATTTGCGACACCAATCACAGTAGATCGCCCATTTGCCTCGGTAAACCGCGGAGGTAGACTTTCTGAGACTGCTGGACTTATGCCCTGCTGTTCTCTAAGAAAAGCCTCTCGCTCGGAGGAGATACTTGATAGCCTCCTACCGTGAAGAGACAGGGATTCTACTGACTGGTGGAACCTTTCCGCATGTGGCTGACACAGGAGATGCCACCAAGGGGGAATTTCCCTCGGAACCTCTGACAGCAACGACAGCAAATCTGGAAACCATTCGGCCTGAGGCCACAGATGGGGCTACCAAAGTCATCCTGAGACCCTGTGAACTCATTAGCCTGTTCAGAACTTGACTGATCAAACAAAACGGAGGGAAGGTATACACCTCCAGGTTGTCCCAGGAATGTTGGAATGCATCCTCCGCTAACGCCAAAGGATCTGGAACCACTGAACAGAATATCTCCAGCTTCCTCTTGAAGCGAGTTGCAAAAAGGTCCAGCATGGGTCTCCCCAAAACCTGGAAGAGTTTGTCTGTTACCACTTGATGAAGGGACCAATCTGTGCTTAGGATCTGATCCCGACGACTGAGTTTGTCTACGACCACATTCTATTTGCCTAGGATATACCTGGCTGAGAGCTCTACTGAATTGCTGACCGCCCACTGGTGAACCTCGGCGGTCAAGGCGAAGTTGACAAGAAACCAGGCCTCCCTGTTTGTTCACATAGGCTACCACCATGGTGTTGTCTGACATGAGAACGACAGAATGACCCTCTACCTTCTCCCGAAACTCCTTCAGACCCAGGAAGGCTGCCTTCAACTCCAAGAAGTTGATATGTTGCTGTTTGTCCTCCAAACTCCTGATGCAATGAGGCTGCCTAAATGAGCCCCCCAACCTGCGAGGGAGGAGTCTGAGAAGAGGGAAGTCCGGTGGAAGAGAATGCAGAGGGACACACTTTGATAGATTTTGGTTGTCCAACCAGCAAAGGTCCTCTCTCACTTCCAGAGACAGAGGAACCTTTAACAGGGGTGAGTCCCCCGCTGGAGACCAGAATCCTCCCAGTCTCCATTGCAGAGACCGATGATGAAGACACCCACGAGGGACTAGCTTCTCCAGGGATGACAAAACTCCCAGAAGAACCTGCCACTGATGAGCTGACTAATGTGGTTCCAACAGGAAGTCGCGCGCCACCACTCGCAACTTCTCCAATCTCTGATCTGATGGAAAAACTTTTGCAACTGTCGTATCAATGACCATGCCCAGGTAGAGAATCCTTTGAATGGGTACGAGGTTCAACTTTTCCTGGTTGACTACGATGCCCAGTTCCAGACAGAACCGAAGTAGATGATCCCTGTTCTGCAGCAGCTTTTCCCTGGAAACTGCCAAGACCAACCAATCGTCAAGGTACCTCAGCAAACGGATCCCCTGAGCATGGGCCCAACTTGATACGAGAGAGAAGACCCTTGTAAACACTTGAGGGGCTGTTGTCAGCCCAAAGCACAGGACTTTGAACTTGAAGACCTTGTCCCCGAGAGAGAAGCAAAGGAACTTTCTGGACGTCGGATGAATAGGGATTTGGAAGTATGCATTCCTCAAGTCTATCGACAGCATGAAGTCGCCTTACCTCACGGCTGCTAACACTGAACGCAGGAAGTGATTCAAGGCCGATAAGTCGATCACAGGTTTCCAACCTCCCGACGCCTTGGGCACCAAGAACATGTGACTCTAAAACCCCGGAGACAGGCGCACCACTTCCTCTATCGCATCCTTCTCCACCATCTTCTGCACTTCCTCCCAAAGAGCCAAGAACTTCAGAGAATATAGAGGATATGCCTTCCCGAGCTGCGGCTTGTCCGACAGACAAGGAGAGAAGTCGAATGGCAGTGGGTAGCTCACCCGAAGGACATCTACCACCCACTTCTCCGCCCAATAACTCTGCCACTCGGCCCAATGGCCCACCCGGCATCCCCCACCTGTGGCGCAGGAGAGGGAGAGGCGCCTAACCTACCGACGGCCCCCTTTACTTCTGCCCTTTGGCCCCCTTCTTGGCTGAGAGGGACGTTGGTCCTCTGACCTAGGCTGAGTCGAACAGGAAGGTCCTGCCGAAATCGAACTCCTCAATGGCCTACCAGGCAACGATCTTCTTGAATGCTGCTGGACAGGGGGAGGAGGAGCCGGAGGTCTTCAAGGACAAGACTCCGACTTACACACAGCCTAGTGCACCAGTCTGTCTTTGTGTCAGCCCAGCGCCAGTCTATCGCATTTTCCAGTAAGGACTCTGTGTTAACTGATCTCTCCATCCTAGATAAAGCCACGTCTCTTCTAATCAGGAGAAAGTTAGCCCATAAATTAAACTGAGGTGAGCCATATACGAAAACGCCTTGCCTCCGGACTGCAACATACTGTCAGAAGCTATCTTGGCAATGACCATAGACCAGAAGTCCAGCCAAGAAACCGTCTGCAACATGGAGGCTGCCATAGATTCCAACGCTGAGGCATCCTATGGAGACAAGGGCGGAGCCACCAACCTCACCTGCTCCAAAGTCGATCCCGGCTTCAAGCAAATGACGTCCGGGTTAAGATGACGCGACATCAAAAACGCAGTTTGTAGCATAGTACTTCCTATGTCTCGTGAGAAGCGGGGGTAGTAGCTTGGCAGACCCTTAGAGCAAAGCGAACCGTCCCGGTCTGAAACAGAGGCGTTACCCTTATGCAAGACTAACTGGATGTGCCCCGACAAGGGAAGCTGAAAAGATGATTTGGGATCCTGCGTAGCTCCCAGCAAAGCTTCCAAGCAGGAAGGAGTGTAAAACAACCGAGCCTGAGTCCTACTTTCCAAATTGTTGAACCCACGAATGAGATCGACAACTTCTTAAAAGGAAGACAAAAACTCCAACAACGGAGACCCACGATGAGAAGGATGTGTAAGCTCCTCTAAGGCACCTTCCTCATTAAAATTAACAGAAGGATCAGCAGCTAAACAGCCCGAAACACCAACCAACCTGTCTGGGCTGGGTCCATGCGCCAGCTCCCGCAACAAACTAATTACAACACTAGGAACATCACTACACACTCCGCCAACAGATGACTCTTTAACATGTCCGCGAACGGTCACGGGCGTGGCAGACGTACGAACATGAGTTGAAGAGGAATCCCGAACACTTGAGATCGAAAGAGAATCCCCGAGTCGAACTCCTGGAAGCAACAGAGAGAGGGGCAGGCAAACACTCCTGCTACACTAACTCTGCGCTCACCATCTTCGACCTCTTGACAAGCGCCTTGAGATCCTTACGGCGACGAATAGGCCCTGGTGGAATAGGAGCACTTGCATCACGTGCATGGAAAGGGGAGGTTGCAACACGCTCACAATTTAATGCAGAGGCCGAAGCAGCCACTGCAGATTGCACAAGGGAAGATACATTAACACTCTCCAAAACACCAACTCTCAAGAACACGGCCACATTGTTCCTCCCTTGTAGGTGAAGAGCATAATCCTTAGCCTTCCAACACTTGATACGACAACGTGGCATAGAGGGGGAAGAAGGAGAAGAAGAGAGCACTGGTTCCTTAAACGATCTGTTCGCAGGAGGCGGGGGCAATGGAACACATTTCCTTCCAGTCCTCCCAGCTGCAAAGGCAGCCAACTTATCATCCAAAACAGAGTCCAACCTCTTAAGAACTGCCTGGCATAAAGCCTCAGACAGATCAGCAAGAGAAGGCTCTGAAGACATGGAAGGGAGATGCAGCAAACTGGGCGGCAGAGATGACGTCACGGCAGAGAGAGGCAGTGCAGAGGAGACGACTGGGAGTGACGTCACAAGTGGTGATGACGTCACGGCTTCCCCTCGGTCCGAAGGGGAAGCAGACGCCACTGGTGGAGGAATACAAAAAGACTGATCCCATGACGTCATTAACGGGGCTGACGCCACGGCTTCCCTCTGACTTGGAGAAGCGGCAACAGTCACTGGCGGAGCAATACAAGATGGCTGACCTCAGCTACCCACGAAGACGAGGCCGGGAGGAAAGGGGTTGCGAGCCTCCAAAAAGTGTGCCAGCAACCCCTCCAAGGACGGGGAACACCCTAGCTTGAGTGTCTTCCAAATCGCAGCCATCTTGGACATTTCTGACTCTGGAATAAATGAGAATGATGAAAAAGCCTCCCCCTTCCCGGGAATCAAATTAACTCCTGAAGAAGAAGGGGCAGCATTACAAAAATTAGCCTGAGGGCCTCCCGATAATTCCAACAACAAATCGATGGACGAAAAGGAATGAGACACAGGCACAAAGCTACTATGGGGTGTGGACACTGCAAGAGACGAAGCACCGGGAAGAGGTGAAAAACTTTCCCAAGAAGGAAGAGTAGAAACCCTCCGATGCTCTCTCTTGCTATAAAACAACTTCTACTGTTCTTTAGGCCATGCACTGCATTCCGTGCAAGGATTCGTTATAGTGCAAACATTAGAGCGACACTTACCACACATGATGTGGGGATCGGTCGCAGCCGAAGCCAAAAAACGAGAACACAGAAAACCTGGAATTCCAGGGCAAACACTGTCATATACATATTCCAATATTTATATTTGATAATGATATTTTTTTTTATTTCTGATGGTTGCATACTAAACTTCAGGCAATGACAAAAAAAGGAGCCAAAAATGAACTTTTAATCTTGAAAACTAAGCGTGCTGTGACTTTAAAAAAAAACTTTTTTTCCGCTTCGGCGCTCACTCTGGAATGGCGCCGGCATACGTAAGACACTTTCGGAAATACCGGCTCGGCGTTTAAGGGTTAATATACATCGTCATGTCTTCGTCAGACCAAGACTTGCATAAGTCGCAACGGGAAGTCAAGTCACAAACCTGTCCACGACAAGAGCTACAAAAGTCATGGGGTTATACTCCCTGCTACTCATCCTTGTCCCACAAGCCGGATAATTCCTGATGTTGCTAGCAGAAGGAAGAATCGAATTATCTTGGCTATCCATTGGACTGTTGGACAGGTCACGTAATTTCGGGTCGTGCAAAAGTTTGTAAAAATAAAATATATACCACAATAGAAATAAAAGATAATTCACTAAATTTGTGAATATAATACGTGAATGGTAATTAACATAAAGCCGCATTAACAATTAATGAGAGCTTTAAAGGCACAAAAGGCTTAGGAAATTTATAAAGAGCTGCCCTGATGTAAACAACACAGGCGCTCGTTAAGAACTGATTTTCAAGGGAAGGTTTTTGTAACTGTCAATGGCAGTATTGCCAATTGGCAGACAGAATAGGAGGTAACAGGGTTGTCAATGTGGTAAATTTTGGTGCGGTTTGGGGGGATTTAGGGCTAGATAAATTATATTAGGGTAATGTTTATTAATATTCAAATTCCTGCATCCAGGGCCAAGGATGACAGGACAAGCTATTGGAAATTAACTGGAGACAACTGACAGGGTCACTGATGCTAAAAAAAATTTTTTTGTTGTATAAAATGTTAATTAGCAAAAATGAATCTGTTAATAACTCTAATCTTATGTAAAAATTTGTTACAAAATGCATACAGACAAGTTAAAAAGCATAGAGCATACAACTGACTAATGCACTCATAAAATTAATGAATTAGTATACTAGGAAATAATTTAATTTAGAATGATGAATAGCACATTAAAATGACAAATTCCCATGCCAGCTTCTGTAATAAAATTGTATTACTAAATTTATACATCATAAAAAAAAGCAGGCCCTCAGTTTCTGGAGACTCGCACATTCTCTTACTAAAGCTAAGAGTCAGAGAGACCAGGCAATATTTACTGAAGAGTTGATTTCCCTATCTATCAATATTGTTATGTCCAATAAGAAGAAAGCACAGGACAACATCTTATTACTGTGATGGGATCACACCACATTTCAAAGGATATAGCATGTCTGAAACAATCTGAAAGAATACACTCACCTAGGTTCTCTAAGCACCAGGTCAACATCTCAGCTCTCAAATAAGAGATAATCTTTCAGTCTTCGTGGAAGAGGGAGACAGTTTATGCCTCGCTGAGCAATGTGCTTAAGTATAGTGTCTCTACATAAACTTTTCAAAGTAGCAACTGGAAAGAAAAACAAAAGTGTGCAGATAAATAATTTGTTAACAAGACCTGAGAAAGAGAGAGGAATTACCTATATGCAAAATACCTCTTGTTTAAAACCCATAATAAAGTAACAGCAACTACACTTATTTTTTCAAAAACGTTAATATTTTATGCTCAATAAATTGGCTTCAAATATGATCCCCTAACCATGGGCTCAAGTACAGTCACTCAAAAATGTTTTGCAATACTTCAAAACTTTTCGGGACAAAAAATAACTATGGTGACATCTGGCTCTAAATGGCAACTCCACGGTAAGTACTTGAAACAACTTGGACACTACTGGTGAGTTAGTGAAATCACCTGGAGTTTTCCTTAAATCGATTTTTTTTCTTATATTGTTGTCATACTTTATATGAATGAAGGATGTTATTAATATAGTACTTAAAAGGTCATCACTGTTTTTATGTTTTAATATTTCCATCTCCAAAGCCCATCAGTATCTTTGTTTTATCTCCTTTATATCTGTGAACTTTGTAGACACAGGCCTATGACCATTATAAGTTGAACTTGCCCCTAGTAACATCAACAATTACAACTTGTAAAGGTTTGCTGATACTATATATACTATGTATATGTAAATAAATTCTTGTTAAAACTGAATATGTCTCAAGTATAAAAGGCCCATTAAAACACTTTGGTTTAAAGTTAAGGACTATATTTCTGTGGACTGACTCCCATAATCAAGTAGCGAATAACTAAATAAATTACATTTGTGAAATATATAGTGGGAGATATGACGTTACGTGATGCCTGAGGTCACCACTAGGCCGACGTTGGTTCTCTCAATTGTCTTAATCTGCTTCATCATTGCCTTAAGGAAGATATTGTCTATATGGTCTGAGTCCCAGGCTCCACTGGAAAGGTTGATCCTATTATCTTGTTGTATCAATTAAGATTCTACCATCTGACATTTGTATCAACAGCTGCTTCTGTATAAAATCTGGGATGAGTTCCAATCCATTGTATGGTTCATGTTATTTATATGATGGAAAATTGTCAAACTATTTTGTTCATATCTAACTGAGCGCTTATGGTCTAGTTAATCTTTCCGAGAGATTTTCCTGTGAATCCATAGTATGACTTATCACAATCCATACTGGAGATTTCATAGATTCCTATGTCTTTAGAAATTGGTTTCTGCTGAACATTAATTAGGGATTTCCCCGATGTATTCAGAAAAGTGAAGACGAAAGGGTTAGGATGGCCTAAATTTTGTGTGATCTCTCATAAATTATCCATACGAGGGATTATCGTATTTGTGAAATTTTCCTTTTCTTTGTTTTCTGTGGGTTTGCAAAAAAAATCCTCTTTATTTTAAGCATGGCTTTTTCAATTACAGGCAGTCTCTGGTTATCGGCGGGGGTTCTGTTTTCGGTGGGGTGCTGATAAGTGAAAACTGCCATTAACCGATACTCAGTCATTTATGGCGCCGATACCTGGTTAATGAAGTCTCTGTTAGGTATGTTATGGTGCCATAACTCTATAATCAGCACCTTATGGCGCCAATAACTGGAAATCGGTGCATTATGGCACCATAAATCACTGATTATAAGGTGCTAAATAGATGCCATAAAACCGGATCGCCATTTTCCAAGTCCACCGATAACCAGGGACTGCCTGTATGTGGATTTCTGATGGTTTCAAGTTCTTTGTTAAGAAATTCTAGGAAATTTCTCAGAGCTCTAAGAAATAAGTTACCTGCTATGCCAAGTTTAACTGAAATGTCATGATAGCTGTAAAAATGTATGTATGAAAGTGAGAATGCCGCTCTCCCGAAGGCAGTGAATTTATAGTTGTTATTATAGTTCTGATGATTAAGACATCTAAAAAGGAAATTTGGTTATTGTTTTCCCATTCTACTTTAAATTTTATGCTCGGGAGCAAGGAATTTTTTTTGTAGAAAGACATCAAAATTGTCCCACTTGCTTTTCCAGTATGTTACGATGTCATCTACATGACGATGCCAAATCATATCTGCAGGTTTGATAGGGTTTATAATTACTGTTTCAATATACTCCATATATAAGTTTGCTAACACAGGGCTGAGTGGACTCCCCACACTGTACCTGAATTTTTGACAGTAAAAGTTATCACCAAAGGAAAAGACATTATTAGTGGCACAGAGCTCTACAAATTGCAATATTTTATTCAATTTATGCAGAAGTGGTCAGCAAATGGCTCAAGTTTATTTTAGAGGAATGTTAATACATCTTTTATGGATCCTTTTGTACTTTTGTGAAAAGGAAGTCTACATCTAGGCTGAGAAGTTTTATGTTATGTACAGGGATATTTGCCGACCTAAATTTGTTGCAAAAGTGGTGATCACTTCTCCATAGAATTTAATAAAATAATGGGTCTTTCCATAGCTTTTTGTAAGTACTAGAGTCAGATAATAAGTTTTCCATTTTTCCACATAACCAATTTTATCCATTACTAAAAAACAATTGGATTTGTCAGCTTTGGTAATATGCAAACTTTTATCTTCTTCGTTTCCTGAATTGCATATTACTAAAGCTGACAAATCCAATGGTTTTTTAGTAATGGATAAAATTAGTTGTGGGAAAAATGGAAAACTTATTATCTGACTCTAGTACTTACAAAAAGCTATGGAAAGACGCATTAGCTGTCATAAAAATTTTAAATCCAAAATTAAAACTATACTAAAGGAATTAAGTTCAATAAAAGAGAAAGTGACGACTATTGGCCCTTCTTTACCTTATGTGTAGGGATTAATCAAGACCCATAAAAGAGCCTTCCCTTTTCATCCCAATATCAGTTCAACTGATTCTATTAGCTATAAACTTTCTAAATATTAGTTATCACCTATCCTGGGTACTATTTTAATGTTATTATTAATTTGGTATCCCTTTGTATAAAAAATTGTAAATTTATTTTCTTTCAATGACAATTTTTATGAACAGATATTTGGTATGGCCATGGGTAACCCCCTTTTGACACTTTTGTCTAATATTTACATGCAATTTTTTAAAATCTAGATTTATTCCAGGAATGAAAAGCATAAGACATTCTGAAGATCAAGAATATTATTCCAATACCTTCTGCTCAGCCAAACTAGCTCATACAGTATAGTACATGCAATTCTTTGTAATGTGTACAAGTTATTACAGTTTGTCAAAAGATAAGACAATGGACGGAAACAGAAGAGGAATTTCACACTAGTGACCTAAACACTGATAGTCATCTCAAGTTGTTATACAGAACTTCCTTGTGCACAACTCACAACAAATTTAACTTCATAACGGCATCATCTGTTTAACTCTTAAGAGCTGGGGTAAAAAATGATATGCAGCACCCCAGGCCAGGTAAACATTGAAGTTGGCCAATTTAAGAAAGACACATCATTGGAAAGAGGAAGATATGCAAATGCACAAGGTGTAAGACCCGTGTGGGGCCTCTTTTATAAAACAATCACAAATTTTACCAAGTTATGCATGTTTTTTCTAATAGATAAATTTTTTGTAAAATTATAATTACAGCTCATGCAATATCAACAGATAAGAACAAAAATCAGTAACGAATTCTGAACATATTTGTTGTAAAATATTCGCTTAAATTTACTGAGATTGATGATACAGGAACTTTTCTGCATTACACATGTCTTTTCTAATATTTCTTTGCAGTTTACTTTGCAAAATTACAACTGAAAAACTATCACCAAAGATAACTAACACCAGCAGCAACCCCCAAGTATATTTATGAGCAAATACATAAAAAGACACCATGTGAGAGAGGGAGGCAGTACATAACTAACTCTCACATGAGCTGCCCACTTGATTTTAGCCAGTCTAAAAGTTGCCATTAGTGAATTTATGGACTATAGAAGTAATGGGAACTCTTTCCCTGCCAGATTCCTTCAAATCCATGGCATGTAATATTGATGCATATATGAATGGATCTGTCCACCACCCAAAACCTGTTATTGCTACTCAAATGAGGGGATCCATCCATTAAGGGTTAAGGGTTAATGGCTACTATATGACTTACAGTCAAGCCCCAAGATCTTGAATAAATCCTGTGTTATTGAGTGCCTTTGGGCTTACCACCAGTCCTACTAAAAGTGCTATGATCCTCATCTATTCCAAAACAAATGAAACTAATGGACCCACCAACCTGTCAACTTGGAAGTCAATTCAGAACCCATCATAAGAAAGCATTTCAACACCCAGGAATTATATTAATGTAGTTTCTAAGAGAGGGCTCACTGACTTGACTTGTCCTTCACTAACATGAAAGTTAGAAAGTAAAGTTGAATAAATTAAACAGGGAAAGGGACAAAAGTAATCAACAGAGAGCACTTCAGCTCCAAGTCACAGAAAAATCTAGTGTGCCATGCAAGTCACACACTGTAAGTGGTAAACCACAAAATAAGTTAGTTCCAGCGAAGCCTAGAATTTCTGCTAGATGCAAATTTTTTAAATTTAATTTTATACCAAGACATAACCAACCATTTGCCAAAGAGCAGATGCAATCAAGTACTTTCCCTTTACAACATTACAAGCAAGGATATTCCCTAAAAGTAAACATCCTTTGAATGGAAACTATTAAAAAACTTTAATAGGATCTCTCAAAAATTATCTTTATTACTGTACAATAATATGCAAGTAATGTTACGCGACTCCTTACCTCCAGAGACAGGAAGTTGTATTATTCTGATCTGTTTTGTAGTTCCATACACATCAACAACAGCATACAAGGGAGCTTCACGGTATGGCAATTTTTTTGTAAAAGCTCCCTGGTCTTCACCATTTATTATATAATGCATTTCGGCAAGATTTCCCTGAAAAAAAGTTAAAATACATCATACTGCAGACTTCTACAAATGATTGAATAGGTATGAAATAAAGGAACTCGGCAATAATCTAGTACTATTCTGACCAGTTCAGAGAACTTAATTCTTACAAAGTTTATGGAGTAATTAGCTTTAAGACAACATTATCAATAATTCTGTACAAATATATCATGTACATAATATGATTGGCCTTAATCATATACGTAACATAAAGGGACTTACCCTTGGTAAGAAGACAACACCTATTCTACTTCCTTCATCAGTGGGAAGAATGTTATCTCTTCGTAACATTATTCTTCTGCCCGAGGGTCCCGTAGTAGCATAGGGTGCTGGTTGCAAAACTGATCTAGGAATCAACCCTCTTGATGTTTGTAGATGATCTCCAACAACTATGGATTCTAATCCACGAGGGCCATTACTGCTTACATTTCCTCGAGGACCAGTACCATTAAAGTTAGTTCTGTGCCCTCGGCTGTTTTTCATTCTAAACATCCCCACAGCATCTGATTCCACAACTGCTTCTGAAGAAACCATCCCTTCTGCCCCTACAGCAGATTTAGCACCTACTGCATTGGACATCTCAACATCTGCAGGTGTATTTTGTTCCTGAAGAGACTGTTGTCCATCACTGGCTATCTCTGATGCCACTCCAGAGATATCTCCAGCATCACCCTCTCCTTCAGTGTCTGGCTGCACACGATTGTGACTTTTTGTAATGGCACATATCCAAGAATTGCCTGTAAACCAAATGAAGGAAAATTAATAACTGAATTATAGAGAAGGCTGCTTGACCATAGAAAATTATAAAAAGTAATCATTGGAAACAGGGCAAAAGGTACAAAATTAAAGGTATGTAATTCTTGAGATAACATTAAGCACAGCAATACTCTTCCAAACTGTTTGCAACCTAACATACCATAATATAACTTCCCACTTTTTCCAAAACTTATAGATTATCAGTATACTGTCAAAAGTTGTCAGCTTTTCCCATACTATATTGGATCTACCCTCTTGCCAGATTATTATTACTATTACTATATGAAGGTAGGAGACGCTCTCTCAAACATGTTTTGTTAAAAAGGATAGCAGCATCAGTGGAATTGATTTTATACAAGGTCTTTTCAATTCTTCTTATTATTCTCTTCTCATCAGCGCTGATATTTGCTAATAGCTGGCTGATGTTCATATTCTGGTTAAGGAAATGTCTTCTAAAATATTAATTTATTGATATGATATCTAAAAGTGGCGTATGGTCACCGTAGAGTTTACAAATCGTAGTCTGGACGTTGTCCAAGGGCATAGCGAAACTCCAACATTTCCAATCGTATCTTCTGTTCATTTTCAAGGAAGGGTGAGCTTGAACTGATTGGAATGGGGTCGTTCGGCGGTATTTATTGTGTCCCAGGTGCTCTGTCTGGTGAAAGCTGAGTTTTCATTGGCTGAACAGGGGATTAAGTCCAGCCGTCTTCCAGAGGTGGATGCTCGCACTGATCTTCGCATGCGGACGCTGGAGACTAGGAGGGTAGTATTGGGAAGGTCATTGCCAGTAGATGGGGGCACCACCTGATTGGTCTGTTCGATCGGCTCTGGGGTGCTGGTGGGCGGCCCCTACGCACCACTGTTGTCGGGAGGAGCAAAGTCTCTTGAGTGGTGTTGAGACTGGGTCTCTCCTTCCCGATGTGTAGGGCCTCCAAGAGGCGGAGGCGACGGTGGTCTGCCACCTTATCGATAATTCCAATATTAGGAATTGTCCTTTCAGGTTATCCTGGTATTGTGGACGTTTTTAGCATGATTATGGATGGCGCCTTCCTGAGCGTGGCAGGATATCCCCTTGGAAAATCGCATAGTTGTCATACCAATGTAGGCGCCGGAGCATTCCCGGACAGGGCATTTGTATTGATAGACAATGTTAGTTTTCTTGAGAGGGTCCTACAAACATAACAAATATGCATCTTTTCCTCTGCTCTTTTAAAAAGTTATCCTTTGCTTCACTTTCTCTAGTAATACTGTATGTAGTCTTGTATTACTATTTGTGTTATAAAATACAAACAAACCGATCATGTTTTGGTTTGGAAAAATCAGCTGAGGGTGGAGGTAAGATTATTTTGCCCTATTTAACTCAATTTAGAGCGATTTTCTTGCTTCTATTTAGCGTAAATTAATCTTTCTTTATATAAATTTTAAGTTGAAAATTAATGTAAATAAGTGAACTTGACTTGATTATTTTTTTCGTTCATAGATGGCGCTGTTGTCTGGTTATCGGTACATATTTTGGTACTTGCCGAAGCACCAAGAGACCCTCCTAAAATACAAAACATAACAAATATGCATCTATTCCTTGGCTCTTTTAAAAGTTATGCTTTACTTCACTGTATCCAATAATAGTGTACATATGTGGTCTCATATTACTACGT
This sequence comes from Macrobrachium nipponense, assembly GCF_015104395.2. NCBI lineage: Eukaryota > Metazoa > Arthropoda > Malacostraca > Decapoda > Palaemonidae > Macrobrachium > Macrobrachium nipponense. Next base: position 6,769,009 of record NC_087213.1, on the reverse strand, counting down.
ATAGTAGTATTATAAAATACAAACAAAGCGATCCATGTTTTGCTTTGGAAAAATCAGCTGAGGGCAGAGGCAGGGTTATTTTGCCCTACTTGACTCGATTTTCTTGCTTCTATTTAGCGTAAACAGGTTATTTTTTATTATATGTAGTGCTTTCAAAAGTTGAAATATAACTGAAATATGTACATCTTGTTATGAAATCGATTGTTATTTTTTCATTAATAGATGGTGTCTCAGGAAAATGTTACTTGTGTTCATTATTTTCATCCTATATCATAATAATATGATATTTACATATTCATCTGTTAGCAGCTTGAAAACAACAGTAATATGTGTTCTTTCATGGTGAGAATATTTTATTAAAATACATTTTCTCCACTATTATTTGCGGTTGAGTTTCATTATGTTACTGATGTACGATAATTTATAGTCATTAGCAGTGTGAACATGGTTTTCTCAGCTTCAGCTACAAATGCAGCTTAAATTTAGCAGTAAGTACTCTAAACTATATTTCCGTGCCGGTATTATTTCCATAGCGAATAAATGTATAATGTAAAAATATATCAATCCTATTCTACTTAACGTCATTTATAACAAAACTACAGTAATTTGTTAATATCGTATGATGGCTGAAATGCAAGCAAAACATTGTTATATTTATATATTTACTATATATATATATATATATATATATATATATATATGTATATATATATGTATATATAGATAATATTTGTAATATATATTATGTATATATATATATATGTATATATATGTATGTATATATATGATATAGTATATAAATATATAAATGTATAAATATATTAAATATAAATATTATAAATTAATAAATATATAAATTATTATTATAATATATATATATAAAATCTATATATATATATCTTAAATTAATATAAATATAATAAATTAATTAATATGATTATATATATAAATATATAAATATAATATATATATATATATAAATATATATATATTTATCTATATATATGATTATATATATATATATATATAAAAATATATAAAAATTTTATAATATATATATATATATATATATATATATATAGTATATGATATATATATATATATATATATATATATATTATAGTATATATATTATAGAAATATATAAAATATATATATATATGTGATATCTATATATATATATATATATTTATATTATATATATATTATATATATATTATATATTATATAATATACATATATATATATTTCAAAATAATAAAGGAAAAATCCCACCAGGAAATCATGATTAACGGCTAGTCATCAAGAGCTCACAAACATACATCTTCACTGGAAGACAGCCAAAACCAAAGTAGAATGTTTGTTATTGCCTAACCACTTTGTTCAAGAATTTAACGGCAGTTTTCCAGCCTACGCTGAAAGTAATTCCTATGTAAAGGACCGAGGGTTTGTATATCATGTAGGTGCAAATATTATTTACTCCAATAAAATGCTGAAACAGATATTGCATACTGCAATATACCTTATTTTCCATACCAGAGGCTATGAAACCGTTCAAGATTTGTGAACATGGCATTATGGTCACTTCTCACATTAGGCAACTATGTATGGCTCATAAGAAGACCTAGTTACTAAAAACAATTGCTCGGTTGCTCCATTTCAACCCATCAAAGAGTAATGCAAATTGAGTGGATGATGGGCTAGGCTAAAGATCCAGAACTATGCTGACATTTAAAAAGCCTCATGAATTTGCTCATTGGTAACTACTTCAACTCAATTGCTGAAATTCACAAGTTTTCCCTAAAAAGCTACTGCCAAATTGAATTAGGTCTTGATTCCCCATGCATCTTACAGAGCACAAAGTCCAGAACTGAATCTTATGACAAGTTATTATAAATGATGAAAGAATAAACTGAGCATTTTCCTTTTCATAAACCTTTTTTTACACATACAAATGCCAGACGAATAACATTTTTATGTAAACCAAGTACCAATTTAAGCAATTCCAGTTCCACTGCCAATACTCTGTGTAGAATAAAAAAAAGATGCACAGCACAGTGGAAACATGATATTGTTATGATACAATAAAGTTTTATACATACTTACCTGGCAGATATATACGATAAATGGCCCACCCAGCCTCCCCGCAGGAGACAGGTGGAAGAGAGAAAATCTGATTAGAAGACGGGAATGGTTCCTATTCCTGCCACCCAGCGGCAGGGCGGTAGATCACCTGACCTACCTGTAGCGTGTGCCGCGAAATTTGAATTTCTGTCGGGACGACGGAGTCTATAGCTAAGTATATATCTGCCAGGTAAGTATGTATAAAACTTTATTGTATCATAACAATATCATTTTTATACATTCAACTTCCCTGTCAGATATATACTTAGCTGATTGGCACCAATTGGTGGTGGGTAAGAGACAGCTATTTACTGAATAGACAGGTAAACAACATACGTTGCAGGTAATAAAATAAAACCTTGGTTCCTACTTGTTTAGGCGGAAGACTTCATGGCTACTGCCTAGGAGTCTGCTTCGCCTCAAGAGCCTCAGCGAGGATGTGACCTATGGCTAAGAGTTCTTGTGGGTCTGTCGATGGGGTCTTATCCACTTACTCGACAGAGCCTGATGGCATTTGTCAATGGGGTCTTATCCACTTACATGACAAAACACCTTGCCTAGTAGCATAATTAAGGAGCACAACACCGATCCCGATCACCTGATCCTAACACGAGGGTTAGTAATTAAATGGAAAAGAGTTATCCCCAAACTCCTTTCAAACAACCCTAAAAATTCGACGTTAAATAAAATTTAACTCACTAGTTTAAGGATCAGTATCGGCTCCCTATCCCAGCAACGTATCCTCAGACACGTATAAACCAAGAGAGAAGGATCTCTTTCAGGTTATCTTGACATCCTTCGGGTAATGGGAAGTCAACACAGAGTTGCATCTCCCGTATGTGACAGCTAACATGTCCTTTATTGACATTCTTATGGAAAGAACAAGAATTTGCAAAAGCTCGCACTTCATGCGCTTTAATTCTCAGCTGTTTGAAGGAATCATCAAGGCACTTCTCAAGCGCTTTTGGAGATCACAATTGTCTTAAAGAAGGCCAGGGCGTTCTTTGATATGGATCTCTTCTGGATGAAGCCTGGTGCCTGGCTGGTGCTTCACGCCTGGATGGCGCCTTGCACCTGGCTGGCGCCTCGCGCCTGGCTGGAGCATCACTCTTGGCTGGCGCCTGGCTCCTGGCTGGCGCCTGGCTCCTGGCTGGCGCTTCTGGCGCCTCGCGCCTAGCTGGTGCCTCCCCACTTGCTGGAGCTTCGAGCCTGGCTGGAGTCTCGAGGCTGGCTGGCGATGTCCACATCGGACACTCTCACCTGTCCGATCTGTTCGCCTCTGGCGCAAAGTTGGAGGCCCGCTCCTTCTCCTCATCGGACAATAAACGTGCTCGTCCGAGCTGTCTGCCTCTGGCGTTTTTCGCCTGTTTAGCACTTGGCGCCTGGCTGGCGCTTCGTTGCCCGAGGATCCTGAACAAACCACCAATAGTTTGTCAGGAGACTGGAGAAGGGTGGAAGGTTCTCTTCTACCTGTAGCCTCTGGCCTAGAATGAGGGGAGGTGCTTGTAGCCAGTTACATCCAGTAGACGATAGGATATCTTAATAGGACGAGAGAGAAGAGTCTTCCTCCGGGGAGGATCCTTCGTGAGTACTTCCATTGCTAACGAGACCTATTCCTGCATGTTGAGGAGGTTTCTTGTTGCAGAATCTTCCCTCTCCTTGCCCGAAGGAGGGGAAGGAGGCCTGGAAGTCGAAGATGACTCCGAGCCGAAAGTGGGCGAACCAAGGGCTTTCTTGGCTCTTATCGTATCCCTCTGAGTATCTCCTGGGAAGCACTTCAAGCCCTCATCGCACCCCAAAGACTCTGTAGGCAAACCTTAAGCCATTTCTTCTGCTGAAGATAAAACTTAAGTACCTTGCCTGGGCAAAGAGACCCTTCTATCTCTTCCCCTATTAATTGGGAAAGTTCCTTGACTTCAAAGCTCTGAGCCAGGATTAGAAGGGTTTTAGTTCTTTGCCAGACATACTAAGCTGGCAAGAACCAATTGAATCCGATGCGAGATTCCAATACATAAAAATTCACTTGTCCTCTTGGTGGTTGGTAGGGCCAAGAGAAAAAATGAATTTCCTCATAAAATTTCTAAAAGAAGTTTGAAGAGGAGGATCCAACTTGTCGGAACACGGAATCTGAGGGTCACAAAAAGATCCCAACTCGAAGTACATGATGTCCTACTCTTGGTCATCTTGAGGCATCGTATAAGATCCCGAAGATCTTAGTCCTCTGCTATCTCTAAGCCCCTTTGTAGAGACAGAGAATAACCTGCTACTGTATTCTTTGATAGCAGATATATACAAAGGTGATTCTTCTCTCAGAAAGGGAAGAAAACAGCCATGTGGGTTATCACAGAGGTATTGGAAGAGGAAAGTTTCCTCATTCAACCCAGCAAGATCTGCAGCACTTCTTTGTCTTGGCCATGACACTTACCATTCACCTTGAAAAATCCTCTCATTCATGTCAACTTCTCGTCAGTCTGCACGCAGACAGACTCAGAGTGGAGAGGTTTTTTAAGGTCCCTTTCTAAGTGAGGCTGATAGAGTAGACCGACTCTCTTGGGAAAGCCTTTAGAAAGTGCTGTAAGAAGGACGTGACCTCTGTGACATCATCCTCTCTCCCTCTGACGCCAGTAATTATTTTAATATGATATTGTTATGATACAATAAAGTTTCATACATACTTACCTGGCAGATATATACATAGCTAAGACTCCGTCGTCCCTGACAGAAATTCAAATTTCGCGCCACTCGCTACAGGTAGGTCAGGTGATCTACCGGCCTGCCCTGGGCGGCAGGACTAGGAATCCATCCCGTTTTCTATCATATTTTCTCTCTTCCACCTGTCTCCTGCGGGGAGGCTGGGTGGGCCTTTAATTGTATATATCTGCCAGGTAAGTATGTATGAAACTTTATTGTATCATAACAATATCATTTTCATACAATCAACTTACCTGTCAGATATATACATAGCTGAGTTGGCCACCCACTTCGGTGGATGGGTTAAGAGACAGCTACTATTTGGAATAGACAGGTAAACAAACATATGTTGTAGGTATAAATAAAACCTTGGTTCCTACCTGATAGGTGTAGACTTCGTGGGTGTTTGCCCAGTAGTCTGCATCACCTCAAGAAACTTTAGCGAGATATATGATCTATGGCCAAGAGTTCTTGTGGGTCTGCCGATGGGGTCTTATCCGCTTACTCGGCAGAGCCTAAAAGGACTTTGTCAATGGGTGCTGATCCACTTATATGACAATACACCTTATGAAGGAGCACACAACCAATCCCGACCACCTGATCCAATAACCAATATGTTAGAACTAAGGATTGTTCCGAGTTATCCCCGAACTCGTCACAACAACCGTAACTCAAAACCACTACGCACACATGCATAATTTCAAAAAAATTATACTGATCTAATTAGATATGACAAGATTCTCTTACTGAACAACATAGACGGCCGCCCGCTGCTAAACCAAGTCCCCATTGTTCGAAGAGACTCCAGAACATATCCAAAAGGAAGAAAAGTATATACATTTAAGGATTGGTGTCGGCTCCCGTACCCAGAATCGTATCCGCCGATACGGGAAAGCGACCTAGAGAAAAAAAAAAAACAACCCCACCCCCCACTTCTCATATGTTACACGAACGTCTTTCAAGTAATGAGATGCAAAATACTGAGTTGCATCTCCAAAATGTCGTATCTATGATGTTTTTAAGCGACATATTCTTATGAAACGAGAGAGACGTCGCTACAGCTCTCACTTCATGAGCTTTTAAAACTCTCAACAGTTGTAACTGTTCGTCAGGACAGACCTTATGAGCGTCTGTAATGACGTTTCTCACAAAGAATGCCAGCGCATTCTTGGACCATCAGTCTTGTGGGGTCTTTTACGCGCACCAAAGACCTTGTCTAGAGCCTCCCATCTGATGCTTTCTCTGAAGGTAGAACTTCAGAGCTCTTACAGGGCATAGAGACCTCTCTGCTTCTCTGCCTACGAGACTCGATATGCCTTTGACTTCGAATGACTTAGGCCAGGGATCTTCGTGGGATTCTCGTTTTAGCTAAAAACAGGGTCTTAAATGAGCAAATAGCTGAGTCTCCCTTGAATCCTACTTTTATCCTGCAGAGCATGTAATTCACTAATTCTCTTTGCCGTAGCTAAAGATAATAGGAATAGGCATTTTCTGGTGATGTCTCTAAAACGATGCCAGATGAGGAGGTTCAAATCTTTCAGATGAAAGAAACTTGAGGACTACGTCTAGGTTCCAGTTCGGAGGTACCGGTTCCTTCGACTTTCCTTTGAAGTCTCAAATGACCTTATGAGATCGTGGAGGATCTTTATTATCTGCCAGATCTAATCCTCTATTCCTGAAGACAGCAGAGAGCATACTTCTGTATCCCTTTATTGTGGATACAGCTAGATGAGATTTTTCTCTCAGGAATAGCAGGAAATCAGCAATTTCCGCTATAGAGGTAGTGGAGGAGGACAACTTCTTGGATCTACACCACCTTCTAAAAACCTCCCACTTCGATTGGTATACTTTCGTAGTGGAGGTTCTGCGTGCTCTCGCGATCGCGCTTGCCACTTGCGCGGAAAAAGCCTCTCGCTCTGACAAGTCTTTCGATATTCGAAGGCAGTCAGAGCGAGAGCGTGGGAGGTTTTGATGGTACCTCTTGAAGTGTGGTTGTCTGAGAAGATCCGTCCTTCTTGGTAGGGATCTTGGAAAAGTCTACGATCCACTCTACCACCTCCGTGAACCAATCTTGGGTCGGCCAAAAGGGGGCTATTAACGTCATCCTCGTCTCCTTTGACGCCACAAACTTTTTATTTCATTACTAATCCCAGGATTTTGAATGGGGGAAAAGCAATATACGTCTACTCGAGACCAATTTTAACAGGAAGGCGTCTACCATAAGTGCTCTTGGATCTTCCACGACCGCCGAGCAAAAGACTGGCAGCCTTTTGGAAATGAATGTGGCGAAGAGATCCACATGAGGTGTCCCCCACAGCGACCAGAGATCTAGACACACTTCCTCGTGTAGGGTCCACTCTGTATGAAGGACCTGGTTCCTCCTGCTGAGTCTGTCCGCCCTCACATTCTTTACTCCCTGTACGAACCTTGTCAGAAGGGAGATGTTCCTGTGAGACGTCCAAAGCAATAGGTCTCTCGTCAGTTCGTAAAGGAACGAGGAGTGATCCCTCGCGTTTTCGAATGTAGGCAAGTGCGGTGGTGTTGTCCACGTTTACTTGCACTACTTTGTTTGACACCAGAGGTTCTAGACTCTTCAAAGCCAGATGCACGGCAAAGAGCTCTTGCAGTTTATGTGCCAAGTCACCTGCGCTGGTTCCCAGGTGCCTGACACCTCTTCTGAGCCTAATGTCGCTCCCCAACCTTTCTCCGACGCGTCGGAGTACAACACTAGGTCTGGGTTCTGTGTTTTTAGAGAGATCCCTTGTTCTCCAGAGGGGGCAACCACCATTCCAGGTGCGATCTATCTCCACTGGAATGGGAAATACGTCCGAGCTGTCCGGTTTTCCAGCTCCAAGACTTCTTGAGGAGAATTGAAGCGGACGTAAATGCAGTCTTCCTATTGGGAAGAACTGTTCGAGCGAGGAAAGGGTCCCAATAGAAGGCTCAAACCCATTCCCTCGCCGACGTATGTTGTTCCCTCCCTAAGAGAGAGAGACTATCCGCAAACCTTTTGCGATTCTCTCTTGCGAAGGAAATACTCGAAAACCCCGAGAATCCATCCGAATCCCCAGATAGACTAGGTCCTGTCTGGGGGTCAGCTGAGACTTCTCGAGGTTCACGAGCAATCCCAACGCTTTGATCAAATCTAGAGTTAACTTTAGGTCCTCCAAGCACTGTCTCTCTGATCTGGCCCTGATGAGCCAGTCGTCCAGATACAGAGAGATATTTACTCCTTTGAGGTGAAGAAACCTCGCCACATTCTTCATCAGGCTTGTGAAGACCTGAGGAGTGTGGACAGGCCGAAACACAAGGCTCTGAACTGAAAGATCCTTCCCCCGTCATGAAACGGAGGTACTTCTTCGATGAAGGGTGGATCGGAACGTGAAAGTAGGCGTCCTGGAGATCTAGAGACACCATCCAATCTCCTTGTCGTAATGACGCTAGGACTGAAGCAGAAGTCTCCATGGAGAACTTCTCCTTCTGAACAAATTTGTTCAGAGAGCTGACGTCCAGTACTGGTCTCCAGCCTCCCGAGGCTTTCGCAACCAGAAAGAGGCGATTGTAAAACCCCGGGGGAGTTTTGATCCAGTACTAGTTCTATCGCTCTCTTGTCCCACATTTGTTCTACCATCGATCGAAGAGTATCCCTCAGCACAGGATCCTTGTACTTGGCTGATAGTCCCTTGGTATTGACGTTAGGGGAGGAGTGTTCAGGAAAGGGATACGCATATCCCTTCCTTATGATAGCCAATGAAGACGCGCTGCGTTTATCAGTGTCCAGGCCTCCACAAATCCCAGGAGCCTGGCACCTACTGGTGCTTGGAGGAGAGAAGCTTCATTTTCCCTTTTTAAAGGGACGAAAGGCAGACCTACCTCTCTTCTCCGGAGCCTTCCTTCTTGCGGGAGGTCTGGAGGTCGGACCACCTCGAAAGGGCTGAACTGATGTACTAGGTCCTTTCTTGTCAGATGCAGAAGCAGGCTTCTTCTTCCTTGCTGACTGCGTCAGAAGATCCTGAGTCGCCTTCTCAGTTAAAGAATGGAGCAATGTCCTTCACTAACTGAGAAGGGAACCAAAAGTCAGACAAAGGCGAATACAGTAGCGCTGCCCTCTGAGCGTGTGAGACTGCCTTGGTTAAGAAGGCCCCACATATACAGTCCTCTTCTTTAGAGACCTGCTCCAAACAATGAGGAGATTTCAAAAGAGCCATCCTGTACCGCTTTGTCTATACAAGACAATATGCATAACAGGGCTTCAGGTTCGATTCCTTCCGAATCATGGGCTTTCTTGGACATCACACCCCAAGGGACCAATCTAAGAAGTTGAAAAACTTCCAATACATGAAAGAGTCCCTTGAGGAGATGGTCCAGTTCAGAAATTCCCCACGTAATTCGTGCCGAATTGAGACCTTGTCGACGTGAAGCGTCAACTATGGTCGAAAAGTCTGCTTCCGACGTAGACGGGAGAGCAATACCCATATTCTCTCCCCGTCTGATACCAAATGCCTCTTTTACCAGCTAATCTCGCTGGAGGCATGCAGAAGACTGTTCTCACTAAGTCTTTCTTAGACTTCATCCATGAGTCTAAGGATTGTAAGGCCCTCTTCATAGAAATGGTGGGCTTCATTTTGAGAAAAGACGAAGGCTTCTTCGTCTTAGCACTCGAAAAGAGAGAGCGCGGAGAAGGAGGAGCAGCAGGAGTCAACTCGTCTCCATACTACCTCAAAGAAGCAAGGCAGTCAAAACCTTATAGTTCGACAGTCCTTCTCCCTTCCCTGATATTCATCATCCGAGTTTTTTCTTCCAACCTCGGGATCTAAATGAGTCTCCGCTCCCCTTTCCGTACGTTCCTCTTCTGGAGGAGACAAACTCCTAATAGGAGAGGGGCTAAGGGAATGATAATCTTTCCTCTTTCCCGCTTTAATAGCCTTGGAAGGCGCCACAAGCTCAGGCTTCTCTTGATAATTAGAAGACGCTTCCCGCTTGGATGACGCTTCCCGTTCGCCAAGCGTCCTGGCTGACGTCTCTCGCTTACTTGGCTGCTGACGTCTTGATGACGCTCGCGCCTGGAAGACGCTCCGCTCTCCAAAGGCGTCCTACTTGGCGTCAAAATATTGGTCGGAGCGTCACGTCTACCAACAGTTTTCAATGACGCTTCATGTCTAAAAGACGTCTTACGTCTCTCTGGCGTTACGAAACTTTCGTAAGCAACCGTTCTCGCTCTCGAACCCGAAGCTTCTGTAAGATGTTTAGAAGTTTCACGTCTGCATGACGCTTCTCGTTTAGCAAGGGAGAGAGGACGAGACTTCTTGATTGGAAGCGCCACGTCCTTCCTACGAGGCGCTAAAACTCCACTAGAGAGGACAGTTGCTCTTGAACTGCCATAATTATTCTCCTTGACGCTTCTCCCACGTCCCACTGCATGACGCCTTTCTTTCGTCATCCACTCGGGGGAGAAGTAGGTAAAGGGTATTGTGCGTACTCGTCAGGTGACGCTGACGCCACCTTCGCCTTCTTAATAGAAGATGGGGGGGAAGCGTCCAATCTGAGAAACGCTCTGGGCTCGAATCTGATTTCGGGTTCTTTCATATGACGCTTCAGAGGTCTCGACAAGTTCGACTCCTTCCACCCTCGTTTAGGTGAGGGAGAGGGAGAGGACGAGAAACACTCCGAACGAGGACGCTTTTCCTATAGCGCCCTTGAGCAGCCTGCCACGAAGCAGAGCTAGCTGAAGGGACGTCTGACCGTTGGGGATTCCCACGACCTCCTTAAGGCTTTCGACTTTCCTTCTCCTCTGGGCATGGGAGCTTGGAAGAGGTCTAGGCCTGGGAGCGTCGCAGGGACGATCAAACGCCCCCCCACCTCCACAACACTGGGAGAACTCACTTCACTGTAATGCTCACTTTCACTAGCCTTACCTTGCAAGTCCGCCATCTTGGACTTCATGTCTCTAATCGTAGCTTTCAGATTGGCGATTTCCGAGGCCGATTCCGAAAGTAAAGTTTGAGAATGAGATACATAGGGAGAATCTAAATCAGTAGGATTAGAATTATCAGTAAAAGGCTCAATAGGCCTTGAACTCACACCTTTCAGACGTCTAACCCTATCCCTCTCTAACTTCTTCAAATAAGAAGTCAAAGTCTTCCACTCTTCTGCATTTAATCCTCGCATTCTTACAAGTATTATTAGCAGAACACTGAAACCCCCTACATTTACGGCATACAGTGTGAGGATCAACCGAAGCTTTCGGTATCCTCACCCTGCAGCCTACATTCACACACATTCACACTCACATTTGAATCAGACCTACTGAGAAAAATCCAAAAAAAAGCAATTCCAAAACAGTCCACAGTAGCGAATGCCAAAACACGATCCAGATACGTCACCAAAAAGCCGAGAAAGAAACGATGATCAAAGGATGAAATATGAATCTAAGTTCAGGAGGTAATAGCAACAATGTTGATACCACCGGGCGACAGAGAAAATATGATAGAAAACGGGGATGGTTCCTAGTCCTGCGCCCAGGGCAGGCCGGTAGCTCAACTGACCTACCTGTAGCGAGTGGCGCGAAATTGAATTTCTGTCGGGGAGGGACGACGGAGTCTTAGCTATGTATATATCTGACAGGTAAGTTGATTGTATGAAAACATCTGTTTAAGAATTTATATAGGGGAAAAAAAAGACTAATATTTATTCCCCTTCCAAACTAAAGGATGGCGCATATTGCTACCTCTCTTGGATCGAGAATAAGGAAGCAGTCTAGAGGAAGCCTCTTCGTTTTCAACATTGCGAAGAGATCTATGAAGAAGATGTCTCCCAGGTTTCCACAACTCTCTTTGGAACTAAGATTAGACAGACGTCAATTGTTAGTATCGTCGATCTAGACGGTTCTCACGGACGTGCAACATCGTGCAGCGAACCTCTTGAGGATCGTTACGTTCCGTGCCTGTGTTCCAAACAGGTTCTCTCTTGTTAACGCGAACAGGGGCGAAAAAAGAGATTCTAGATGCTCCTTGAGATATGAGAGAGCTGTGGAATTGGCCTAATTGATTTAAAAAGTCATTTCGTCCCTCCCTGGGATCAAACCCCCTTCAGTTAGACGGGGAACAAAATCAGGAACGAACCGTGACGTTACCGAGCCTGCTGTCAGAGAGGCTACTGAACCCTTCGGTTAACAACTCGATTTATCGAGAAATTATCAAGTCCACTAAATTGCTTGCAATTCTTTAGACTATGTGCCAGGACATCTGTACCTCTGTCATGGTACCCGGCACCCTCTCGTATGTTATTTCCGTTTCTTGGTAGGAAAAACTTTATAGGAGTAATGTAGTCCATTCAGGGAAACAAACTTCTGCCACGAAGAAAAGGGTTCCCATCAGACTCATCCATCTTCTCACTGAGCATGCTCCGTTCTCTAATAAGGCTGTGCTTTCGTAAGCATGAGAGCATTATATAATATAGTGCTCTGCCGCGTTAGAATCGTCCATAATTCTGTTACAATGCGGTAAACAGCATTGAAAAGTTGCAAGAGATCTTTCTGTTGAAAGCTTCTTAGCAAAACGCAGACAATGTTATTCATGTTTGCCTTCAAATCCCCTCAATCCGAGGCTAAGTCTGTGATTGTAGGGGAGAGATACGTTTAGCCAGTCAATCCCGTAGGAGAGAGAGATGTAACCGACCGCTCATGACCGAGAACTAGATGGTACTGTGTTGGTCTCCAGTGACAGCAGTCTACGTTCGCTGTCTCGCCTTATTCTTCCTGAGTTGCCAGTTACTCCATTCAATGAAGGAATATGATAAAATTATTATCGAGCCTAAGGAAGCTCTCAATAATGCATATTTAAGCAAAACAACCTTCGTTAAATACAGAAGCTGAGTCGGTGTTGTCGTAACAATCCCTTTAAGCGTAATCCTTACCTAGGAAACTCCTGGAAGGATACAGGGAATTCAGTTGCCAACCATAGAGGTAATGTAACTACAGTATGTGCATATGACTTGACCATACAGTAGTCTTGTACACCAAATTCTCTACTACATTCTTTCCTCGCCGAGGCAGAGAGAGAATGGAAAATTTACTATCTCCGTTCTTTTCGTCAATAGAACGAATTATTATTAGCCGAAGGAGATCCCAAGTGAGAACCGAGGATCGAAGAGAATCTCAAGCTTCCTATTCTCTTGGACATAAGACTTAAAGGTACGTAGTCTACGCATCTATTACCTGGAAGAGCCTCTAATCAATGAATGAGAGCTCCTCCGAATCTTGTCCAAGAGAGCTTATATGCTTACGCGATAAGATGTATTGAGATCTTTGTCAATGAGAATTAACCCATTAATATACAAAGAGTATACATTTTTTGTCAATTATGTGTTATGCACTTACTTGACAATACTTTTAATATCTCCCTAAGGAAGGAAGTTAATCCAGGAACTCGTTAAGTCTTCGTGATTTCCACAGAAATCGCGGAAGGGACAGGATTCCTGTTCAGAACTTGAGCTTACGGAAGGAAGGACTTTGATGTTCTCCTTCCGCAGTCATTCCCGAACGCCTCGCGCCTGCCTGGGGCCTCGCGCCTCGCGCCTCGCGCCTTTGCTGGAGTTTTGCGCCTGCCTGGCTCCTGGCTCCTGGTTGGCTCTTGGCTCCTGGCTGGAGCCTTGCGCCTGGCTGGCTCCTGGCTCCTGGCTCCTGGTTGGAGCCTCACACCTGGTTGGCTCCTGGCTCCTGGTTGGAGCCTCACACCTGGTTGGCTCCTCGCTCCTGGCTGGCTCCTCGCTCCTGGCTGGAGCCTCGCTCCTGGTTGGAGCCTCACACCTGGTTGGCTCCTCGCTCCTGGCTGGAGCCTCACGCCTGGCTGGCTCCTCACTCCTGGCTGGAGCCTCGCGCCTGCCTGGCTCTTCACGCCTGGCTGGCTCCTAGCTCCTGGCTGGCTCCTCGCTCCTGGCTGGAGCCTCATGCCTGGCTGGCTCCTCGCTCCTGGCTGGTGCCTCGTGCCTGGCTGGCACCTCGCTCCTGGCTGGCGCTCAGGGCTCTCTTAGTTCCTTTCAAAGTGGGAGTTTCCCAACTTCTTTCCAGAGAACGCGATAGATCGTCCAAACTCCAATCATGTCCATTCTTTGTCTTTTTGGCTGTAAGATGAAGAATCGGACAAAGAGACACACTTTTTAAGGATGCCTTTGCAATGGCGATCCTTGGCAGTCTGGGTCGCCACAGACCCTGCCGAGGGGACGCCTGATCGGTGGGGATTCTCCGTAACCTCCGTAAGGCTTTCGACATTCCTTCTCCTCTGGGCCTGGGAGCTTGGAAGAGGTCTAGGCCTGGGAGCGAGACAGAGCCAATCAGACGCACCCTCCACTGCACTGGGAACACTATATTCACTTCTTACCTTTAAGAGCTCGCATTTTGAGCTCCATCCATTTATTCTTCAAATTTGCAAAAGATGAATTTGTAGTTTCTGTGAGGTAAGAAGGTGATGAGGATGCAACAACTACTAGTACTGTTAATACTCTAACTGCTCATTAGCACGAGACTTAAAAAAAAAATCTTCTAAAGGAAGCGTTTCTAGTCATATGCTTTTCTGACTTCCTTAAGTAGGAAGTTAGAGTGTTTATATTTCCTCAATCAAGTTTTAACACTTCTTACACGTATTACACTTCTTACACGTATTAGTGAATAAATATTAATATTTCCCTTTATTGCAAAATATGTGAGTGTCTACCGAAAAATTCGGTAGTTTCACGTAAAATTTTCTTCGAAAATTCGAAGCCAAATTCATTAAAAAGTTAATAAAAGCGTATGCCAAACCAAAGACCCAGTACTTCCCTTGCAAAAGACAGCCCAGAAGATCGATGGCGATGAAAAACAAAAATCAAGTCAGGAGGTACCAACAACGATGTTGTAGGCACCGGCGACAGAGAAAATCTGATTAGAAAACGGGGAATGGTTCCTATTCCTGGCCACCCAGCGGACAGGGCGGGTAGATGCACCCTGACCTACCTGTAGCGGTGTGCCACGAAATTTGAATTTCTGTCGGGACAACGGAGTCTATAGCTAAGTATTATATCTGACAGGGAAGTTGAATGTAAAAAAAAAAATTTTCCAATGATATTGAAACTAAGAATCCTATTTCATTTTCATATGTTCAGTGTAAAGAGAACATGCCGAGGGCTTTATTTTCGAACATAGAACATATTTCTAGGATTCTTAGTTTCAAAGTTATTATTTCAGAAAAAAAATGCCTCCACTGAGCCACACATCCCCACTGGGACCCCTAACCTTAATGGACAGATTAATCCTTGGGAGTAATAGCAATAACAGGTTTGGGGTGGTGGACGGATTGATCTTGTAGATGAACAATATTACATGCCATCGATTTGGAAAAAATCAGACGGGAAAGAAGTGCCAATACTTTTATAGTCCATAAATTCACTAAAGGCACCTTTTACACTGGCTAAAATCACGAATCTGGGCATCTCAGGACTTAGTTCTGCTTCTGACATCAAAGGGGAATGTATTGTGTGTCTGTCTCACACGACGCCTTCTTGTAAATTTGCTTTTAAATATACCAAGGGGCTGCTGTTGGTTTTTTGTTCTTTTCTTTTATGATAGTATGTGGGTTGCATAGTATGTTGGTTGTAAATGTAATTTTGTAAAGAAATATTAGAAAAAACATGTAAAAATAAAAGTTACGAATCTTCATTCTCGGTAAATTTGCGTATATATTTTTAAAAAATAAGCTAAGAATTTGTTAGTGACTTTATTTCTTATCTGTTTTGATACTGTGTAAGCTGTAATTATAATTTTACAAAATAAAATCAAATTATTTATTAGAAAATACATATATAATGTGGTATATTTACGACTTGTAAGAGGCCCCACAAGGGATTGTAAATAGTCATTTCCAACGTCTCGTGGAAGGTAGGGAAAATTTTTTAAAATGATATTGTTAGAATACAATAAAGTTTTGTACATACTTACCCGGCAGATATATACTTAGCTTATGTCTCTGACGTCCGACAGAAATTCGAATTTCGCGGCACACGCTGCAGGTAGGTCAGGTGATCTCACCCCCTGCCGCTGGGTGGCAGGAATAGGAACCGTTCCCGTTCTAGAACCAGATTTTCTCTTCCACCTGTCTCCGAGGGGGAGCTGGGTGGGCCATTCATCGTATATATCTGAAGGTTAAGTATGTACAAAACTTTATTGTATTCTAACAATATCATTTTGTACATGCAACTTCCCCGGCAGATATATACTTAGCTGATTGACACCCTTGGTGGTGGGAAAGAGACAACTATTTACTGAATAGACAGGTAAACAACATACGTTGTAGGTAATAAATAAATAAACCTTGGGTTCCTACTTGTTCAGGCGGAAGATTCCATGGCTAATGCCTAGGAATCTGCTTCGCCTCAAGAGCCTCAGCGAGGATGTGACCTATGGCTAAGAGTTCTTGTGGGTCTGTCGATGGGGTCTATCCATTTACTCGACAGAGCCTCTTACATGACAATATGCCTATGCCTAGTGGCATAATTAAGGAGCACAACACCAATCCCGATCACCTGATCCTTAAACAAACGGTTGGTAGTGCTTAAGTTGAAAAGTTATCCCCAAACTCCTTTCAAACAACCCAAAGAAAAAACACGACGTTAACTAAAATTTAACTCACTAGTTAAGGATCAGTATCGGCTCCCTATCCCAGCAATGTATCCGCAGACACGTATCAACCAAGAGAGGAAGGATCTCTCGTAGGTTTCTTGACATCCTTCGGATATGGGAAGTCAACACAGAGTTGGCATCTCCCGTATGTGAAGCTAATATGTCCTTATGACATATTGTTAAGGAAAGAACAAGAATAACAGAAAACGCTCGCACTTCATGCGCTTTTAATTCTCAGCTGTTTGAAGGAATCATCAATGCACTTGTCAAGTGCTTAGGAGATCACATTGTCTCAAAGAAGGCCAGGGCATTCGTTGATATAGATCTCTTCTCGGGTGAGCACTGGAGCCTGGCTAGCGCCTCGCGCCTGCTGGAGCCTTGCGCCTGAATGGCGCCTAGAGCCTGGCTGGAGCCTTGCGCCTGGCTGGCGCCTCGCGCCTGGCTGGCGCCTGATTGGCTCCTCCCTCCTGGCTAGCGCCTCGCGCCTGGCTGGAGCCTTGCGTCTGGCTGGCGCCTTGCGCCTGGAGCTTGGCAGAAGACTTCATGATTACTGTCTATGAGTCCTGCATGCCTCAAGAGTTTCAGCGAGGTAGGGACCTATGACTGACAAACCCTTCTGGATCATGTCAATGGGGGCTAGCCCGCTTACACGACAGAGCCTTCTCGGATCGTGCCAATGGGGGCTGACCCACTTACATGGCAGAGCCTTACCTGTATCATATCAATGGGGACTAGCCCTCTTACATGACAGAGCTTTAGGTTTCTCTTTACTGGAAGGAGCCTTGCGCCTGGATGGATCCTCAATCCTGACTGGAGCCTAGCCTTGAAGGAGCCTGGCACCTGGATGGCGCCTGGCTGGCTTCTAGAGCCCTGGCTGCTTCTAGAGCCTGGCTGGCTCCTAGAGCCTGGCTGGCTCCTAGAGCCTGGCTGGCTCCTAGAGCCTGGCTGGCGCCTCGCGCCTGGCTTGGCTCCTCCACACTTGCTTGAGCTTCGAGCTTGGAAGAGTCTCTAGGCTGTCTGGCGATGTCCACATCGGACACTCTTATATCTGTCCGATTTGTTCGCCTCTGGCGCATTGCGCCAGGTTTGGAGGCCCGTCCTTCTCAGTATCCGGCCATGACAGAGTTCCTTGGAACTGTCCGCCTCTGGCGTTTTTCGCCTGTATTGGCATTTGGCGCTTGGCTGGCGCTACATTGTCCGAGAGTCCTGAACAACCACATAGTTTATCAGGAGACTGGAGAAGGGTGGAAGAAATTCTTCCCCTTTGAGCAATACGAGAGAGAAGAGTCTTTCCTCGAGGAGGATCTTCGTGAACACTTCTTTGCTAACGAGATCTCTTCTTACCTGTTGATGAGGTTCCTCGTTGCAGAATCTTCCCTATCCTTGCCCGAAGGAAGGGAAGGAGTCTGGAAGTCGAAGGAGAGACTGAGCTGAAATTGGGCGGAACCCCCCTGATTTCTAGCTCTTATTGTATTCTTCTGAATACCTTCTGGGAAGCATTTTGAGCCCTCACATCGCACCCGAAGACTCTGTAGCAACGTTTAAAACCATCTCTTCTTCTGTAGATGAAAATGTAAGTACCCTGCCTGGGCAACTAAACTTCTATCTGAAAGCGTTGCGTCAGGAATAGAGGGATTTAGTTCTTTTGCAGACATACTTGTGCTGGCAAGAACCCATTGCCGAGTCTCCATTGAATCTGATGCGAGATTCCAATGCACAAAAAATTCACTTGTCTTCTTGGTCGTTTAGGGCTAAGAGAAACAAAGAATTCCTTCATAAACTTCCTCAAAGAAGTTTGATGAGGAGCAGTTCCATTTTGTCGGAACACGGAATCTGTGGCCACAAAAAAAAATTCCATTCGAAGTACATGATATCCTACTCTTGTCCTATTGCGGTATCGTATAGATCCCGAAGATCTTAATCCTCTGTTATCTCTAATTCCCCTTGTAGAGACAGAGTATAGCCTTTTACTGCGTTCTTTGATAGCAGATATACATAGGTGATTCTTCCCTCTGAAAGTGAAGAAAAAACCTCGCTATGTGGTTCACAGAGGTATCGGAAGAGGACAGTTTCCTCATTCCATCTAGCACGATCTGCAGCAATTCTATGTTTTAGCCATGACTATTGTCATTTACCTTGAAAAATCCTCTCATTCATGTCCACTTCTGGTCAGTCTGCACGTGGAAAGACTCAAAGTGGAGAGGTTTTTCAGGTCTATTTATAATAGATTCTGATAGAATATCCAGATACTCTTGGAAAAGCCTTACGAAACATGCTGTAGAAGAACGTGACTTCTGTGAATCCAACCTCTCTAAGGCCAAAATGAGGCATTCATCCTCTCTTCCTTTGACGCCCATTTATCTTAATATCTGTTAAGAATTTATAACTAGGGGAAAAAAGACTAAAGTTTATTCCCCTTCTTTAAATTAAAGATGTCGTATATTGCTACCTCTCTTGGTTCGAGGAAAAGGAAGCAGTCTATAGGAAGCCTGTTCGTCTTCTACCTTGCGAAGACTTTCCGCAGGTTCTCAAAACTCTTTTCAATAAATGTTACATACACGTTAACAGTTATTATCTTCGATCGAGAAGGTTCTCACGGACATGCAAAATCTTGCATCGAACCTTTAAGGATCGTTACGTTCCGTGTCTGTTCCCAATAGGTTCTCTTTTGTTAACGCGAACAGGGGCGAAAAAAGAGATTCTCGATGCTCTTTGCGATATGAGAGTGTCGTGGAATTGGCATCCAAGTGATTAAAAAAAAAAATCATTTCATCATTCCTTGTAAGCGACCCCTTTCCGATTAAATGGGTAACGAAATCAGGAACGAATCTTGCCGTTACCGAGGCCTCCGAGAGGCTACTGGTTTGTTTGTTTGTTTGTATGGTGTTTTTACGTGACTTCCGAACCACGTCAAGAGTGAAACTTCTATCACCAGAAATCCACATCTCTCACTCCTCAATGAAATGGCCGAGAATCGAACCCGCGACCACCGAGGTGAGAAGCAAACACCACCACCACACTACTGGACTCTTAGGTTAATAACTCGCTAAAACGAGAAAATATCTTGGATGGTACTTCTGGCGCATTGCGCCAGGCTGGCGCTTCTGGCGCAAATTTGCGCCAGGCTGGCGCTTCTGACGCTTTGCGCCAGGCTGGCGCTTCCTTTCTAGTTCTTTTAAGGTTATGTGCCAGAACATCTGTGCCCTTATGGTACCCGACATCCTTCACGTGTTAATTCCGTTCTTAGTAGGAAAAAACTTTTATATACGTAGTATAGTCCATTCAGGGAAACAACTTCTGCCACTAAGAGAATGTTTCCCATCCGACTCACCCATCTTCTCTGAGCAATATAACCTTTTTTTTGATTCTAAAAAGGTTGTTGTGCGTTTCTCGAAAGGATGAGAGAATTATATTATTTCGTGCTCTGCCGTATTAGACTCCTTTTATAATACTGTCACATTGTGGTAAACAGCATTAATCTAGGAAACCTTTGTAAGGATACTAGGAATTCTGTAGTTAACCTCAGTATGCGCATAAGACTTGACCATACCGTAGTCTTAAAGTGAATTCTCTTCTACTACATTCATCTTCTCACTAAGCATGTACTCTAATAAGCCATGCTTTCGTAAGCATGAGAGCATCATATAATATAGAGTTCCGCTGCGTTACAATCCTTTAATAATGTTACTACGGTAAACAGCATTGAAAGGTTGTAATATCTTTCTTATTGAAAGCTTCTTAGCAAAAGGCAGACAATATTTTATTTATGTTTGCTTAACTATCCCTCAATCCGAGGCTAAAACCGCGATTGTAGGGGAGAGACACGGTTAGTTATTCCCATCCATCAGGAGAGAGACATGTAACCAACCACTCATGACCGACACCTAAAGTTACTGCGTTCAAAGTGCGTTGGTCTCTAAGGCGCGATAGCAGTCTCCGTTAGCCGTCTGGCCTTACTCTTCCAGAGTTGCCAGCTACTCCATTAAATAAAGGAATCTTATAAAATTATCGAACTTCAGGAAGTTCTTATTAATGCATATTTAAGCGAAACAAGACTTCGATAAATCTAGAAGCTAAGTAGGTGTTGTCTTAACAATCCCTTTAAGCGTAGTCCTTCCTAGGAAATTCCTGGAAGGATACTGATAATTGAGTTGCTCTACAAAGAAGTAACTACGGTATGTGTGATTTGCCGTATCGTATTCTCATACAGCAGATACTCAACTCAACTACCTTCTTTCCCTGCCGAGGCAGATAAAGGAAAAATTTTTACTGTCTTCATTCTTTTCGTTAATAGAATGATAGAAAGAGGTATCTAATTATCTACCTTAAGGAAGGAAGTTAATCCAGGAACTCTTTAAATCTTCGTGATTTCCTCATAAATCGCGGAAGAGACAGAATTCCTGTTCGTCTGTAGGGTTTACGGAAGGAAGTAGATATTTCCTATCCGCCATCTACCCAAACGTCGATGAGATTCTTATAAGAAAAACTCCCAAAGCGCTTGCCTCTTCATAACGAGGGAAGAGCATGAATGAAGGAGTGTGTCCGCATTACTCAAAGAGGAGCCTCGCGACTGACCTCTCTCTCTTAAGAAGATTTGGAATATTCTGGCGCCTGGCTCCTTGCGCCTAGCGCCTGGATAGTTTCCCGCGCGCCTGGAATGTTCCGCACGCTAGAAAGGAGACTCGCTCCTGGAACGTTCGCTTGTGTGGAAGGTCCCAGTGCGCCCTGATAGTTTCCGAGCGCTTACTAGACCCCTTTTAGAAAGAGCCCTCTTGCCCGGAAAACGTTCAATGGAAGGATCGTTCTGATTGCCACTGTACTATAAGGCTCCTTGCTCTAGCCGTCTGTTTTTCTGTTGCAATTTGCGCCAGGCTGGCGCTTCGTCTCTTTGAAGGCGCCTTGCGCCAAGAAAAAATTTTCTAGAACGCGGCTCGCGCTCAGTTGCTAGAACGCGGCTCGCGTTTGGTTGTAGGAACGCGGCTCGCGCTAGTCTGTTTTCTGGAACGCGGCTCGCTGCTGGCTGTTTGGAAACGTGGCTCACGCTAGCTTGCTGGAACGCGGCTTCCTAAGTTCCTGGCTGGCTCTTGCTCAGTGTTCTCTTAGTTTTTCAGAGAACGCGCTAGATCATCAAACATATACATTCTTCGTCTTTTCGGATGTAAAGATGAAGAGACGCACTTTTTTAAGGATGCCTTTTCAATGGCTATCCTTGGCAGTTCTGGGGAAACGCTCTACAGAACCGCTGCCGAATGGGGTCGGAATGCCTGACCGGTGGGGATTCTCTTGAAACCCCCTTATACGGCTTTGCGACATTCCTTCCTTCTCCCCTGGGCTTGGGAGCTTGAAAGAGGTCTAGGCCTGGGAGCGAGACAGAGCCGATCAGACGCACCCTCCACTGCAATGGGGAACACTAGTAATCACTTCTTACCTTTCAATAGCTCGCATTTTGAGACCACAATCCTGGTCTTCAAATTGCAATTATGAATTTGAAGTTTCTGCGAAGTAAGAAGGTGATGAGGATGCAACACTACTAGTACTGTTAATACTCTAATTGCTCGTTAGTACGAGTTTCTAAAAAACTTTTAAAAGAAACGTATCTAGTTACATGCTTTACTGACTCCCTAAAGTAGGAAGTCAGTATATTTCCTCAATCAATTCTAACACTTATTACACATATTAATGAATAAATATTAATATTTCCCTTTCTTGCAAGCTATGTGAGTGTCTACCGAAAATTTCGGTAGTTACACGTCATATATTCTTCGAAATTTTCGAAGCCAAATTCATTAAAAAGTTAATAAAAGCGTATGCCGAACCAAAGACCCAAGTACTTATCCCTGCAAAAGACAGCCCAGAAGATCGATGGCGATGAAAAACGAAAATCAAGTCAGGAGGTAGCAACAACATATGTTGACACTACCGCGACAGAGAAAATCTGGTTCTAGAACGGGAACGGTTCCTATTCCTGCCACCCAGCGGCAGGGGGGTAGATCACCTGACCTACCTGCAGCGTGTGCCGCGAACGAATTTATCGTCGGACGTCAGAGACATAAGCTAAGTATATATCTGCCGGGGAAGTTGCATGTACAAAAATTTATTTTCTTCCACCATGTGCATTTGTATATCTTCCCCTTTCCATTGATATATTTACACATCCAGTAAGGGTAAACCTATATTTACAAATTTACTATAATCACTAGAAATGAGTCAAGACAAATAAGGTTTTCAACTAGTGTCATATTTGCCCAATTCCTGTTAAAAAATGTACATAGTTTAAAGGAGTACAGTAAATCATATACATACAACATATAACAATCACTAGAATCAAGCTACGAAGTCGAAAGCAAATACGCACCCATATTCGTCATATCTGGAAGAGAGTACTGAGGCAATTCCTCCAATCCGGGATTGGCAGGATTGAGCTGGGTGAGGCCTAGTCTCATGTGACCTGTCCATCCAGGCTCTGTCTTCTCAATTTCAACCAGGAAGATGTCCCCAGGATGCAATGGTTGCTCAGTGATTGTGACTGCATTTGCAAAACTGGCTTTCCTGTGAAATGAAAATTTAAAAAATTAAAAACTTCAACTCATGCTGTTGCCCATTCATAAAAGATCAATTTGCGAATTATTTTTTAAGATGACAAGCATATGATTAGATAAAGTACCATAACTATTATTTGCCTCATCAACCTG
The DNA here is from genome assembly GCF_015104395.2 of Macrobrachium nipponense. Lineage (NCBI taxonomy): Eukaryota > Metazoa > Arthropoda > Malacostraca > Decapoda > Palaemonidae > Macrobrachium > Macrobrachium nipponense. Next base: position 6,745,852 of record NC_087213.1, on the reverse strand, counting down.
GGAAAAATATGATATTGTTATGATACAATAAAGTTTTGTACATACTTACCTGGCAGATATATACTTAGCTGTAGACTCCGTCGTCCCGACAGAAATTCAAATTTCGTGGCACACACTACAGGTAGGTCAGGTGATCTACCGCCCTGCCCTGGGTGGCAGGAATAGGAACCATTCCCGTTTTCTAATCAGATTTTCTCTCTTCCACCTGTCTCCTGCGGGGAGGCTGGGTGGGCCATTAATTGTATATATCTGCCAGGTATGTACAAAACTTTATTGTATCATAACAATATCATTTTTGTACATTCAACTTCCCTGTCAGATATATACTTAGCTGATTGGCACCCTTGGTGGTGGGTAAGAGACAGCTAACTACTGAAATAGACAGGTAAACAACATATGTTGTAGGTATTAATAAAACCTTGGTTCCTACCTGATTAGGCGGAAGACTTCGTGGCTACAGCCCAGGAGTCTGCTTCGCCTCAAGAGCCTCAGCGAGATATTGATCTATGGCTAAGAGTTCTTGTGGGTCTGCCAATGGGGTCTTATCCACTTACTCGGCAGAGCCTAAAGGCCTTTGTCAATGGGTGCTAATCCACTAACATGACAATACACCTTTTTTCAAGGAGCACAACACCGATCCCGATCACCTGATCCTAACACCCGGGTTAGTTCTAAAGATTGAAAGGAGTTATCCCCAAACTCTTAACAAACAACCAATAAACTCGAAACCACATAAACGCACATAAATATATAGTACAAAAAAAAAAATTTTGTACCACCCCCACAAGTCAGACACACCACCGGTTCCTTACTGACAAAAGGCGACGGCCGCCTGTGCGACATCTTGCGCCCCTGTCAGTAGAAAACCAAAAACATATCTAACAAGAGGGTTTACAATACACAAAAAAAAATTAAGGATCAGTATTTGCTCCAAGTCCCAGCACTGTACCCGCTGACACAAACGGGCCGAGAGAGAAGCATTTCTCATATGTAACCCTGACATCCTTCAGGTAATAAGATGCAAAGACTGAATTGCATCTCCAATAAGTCGCTTCAAGGATGTCCTTCATTGACCTATTCCTTTGAAAAGTCAATGAAGTAGCAACCACTCTTACTTCATGAGCTTTGACTCTGAGTACTTTGAAGGAGTCATCAGGGCAGTTAAGATGAGCCTCCGTAATCACACTTCTTACAAAGAAGGCCAAGGCGTTTTTAGACATGGGTCTCTTCGGGTTCTTAACCACACACCAGAGACCTTGTTGACAACCTCCCAGCTGCTTTTTCTTATTAAGATAAAATTTCAGAGCCCTGACAGGGCAAAGAGACCTTTCAATCTCTTTACCTACTAGGTTCGAAAGGCCTTTCACTTCAAAGCTCCTGGGCCAGGGCTTTGAAGGGTTTTCATTCTTCGCCAGAAACAATGTCTGGAAAGAACATATAGCAGCATCACCTCTAAAGCCAACACGAGAATCTAGAGCGTGGAGTTCGCTCACTCTCTTGGCAGTAGCGAGGGACAACAGGAAAATACATTTCCTATTAACATCTCTAAAAGAGGCACGTTGTGGAGGTTCAAACCTATCCGAGGTCAGGAATTTCAGGACCACTTCAAGATTCCAGCTTGGAGTCTTCGGCTTACTAGACTTTGAAGTCTCAAAAGACCGAATAAGATCGTGCAGATCTTTATTTTCAGCTATTTCCAGGCCTCTATTCCTGAAAACGGCTGACAGCATACTTCTGTATCCTTTGATGGCAGATACTGATAGGTACGATTCCTCCCTCAGGAAAAGGAGGAAATCTGTGATGTTGGTCACAGAGGTATTGGAGGAGGACAGCTTCTTCGATCTACACCATCTTCTAAAGACCTCCCACTTCGATTGATAAACTCGCATTGTTGAAGATCTGCGGGCTCTCGCGATAGCGCTTGCAGCTTTGCGAGAAAAGCCTCTCGCTCTGACAAGTCTTTCGATAGTCGAAAGGCAGTCAGAGCGAGAGCGGGGAGGTTTTGATGAAACCTCTCGAAGTGGGGTTGTCTGAGCAGATCTGTCCTGTTTGGAAGAGATCTGGGGAAGTTCACCGTCCACTCCAGTACCTCTGTGAACCATTCTTGCGCGGGCCAAAATGGGGCTATGAGGGTCAACCTCGTCCCCTTTGAGGCCACGAACTTCCTGAGCACTTCCCCCAAAATCTTGAAGGGGGGAAATGCATAGGCGTCCAAGCGCGACCAATCTAGGAGAAGGGCGTCGACTGCAAACGCTCTTGGATCTTCTACTGATGAGCAGAAGATTTCTATCCTCTTGAAGAGAAACGTGGCAAATAGGTCTATGTGAGGTCTCCTCCACAGAGACCAAAGACTTTGACACACTTCTCAGTGGAGGGTCCACTCTGTGGGAAGGACCTGGTTCCTCCTGCTCAATCTGTCCGCCCTCACGTTTCTCTCTCCTTGTATAAATCTCGTAAGGAGGGTTATGTTCCTTTCCTCTGTCCAGATCAACAGATCCCTTGCCAGTTCAGAGGATCTGAGAGTCACTTTCCCTTCTTGAAGGGCCGGAAGGTTGACCTTCCTCTCTTGTCTGAGCTCTTCTTTCTGGAGGGGGGACGTGTAGTAGAACCTCCACGAAAGGGCGGCTGAGAAGGACGAGAGTCCTTCTTAGGAGCAGTCATAATAGGGCGGTTCTTCTTGGCTGTCTGCACAAGAAGGTCTTGTGTCGCCTTCTCAGTCAGTGGGCGTGTAATATCCCTCACTAACTGCGAAGGGAACAGATGATCAGACAAAGGCGCGAACAGTAAGGCAGTTCTCTGACTTGGAGAAACAGCCTTAGTCAAGAAAGATCCAAACACCGATCTCCTTTTGAGCAAACCTGCTCCGAAAAGGGAAGAAACTTCTCCCGAGCCGTCTTGAACTGCTTTGTCCATGCATGCCAGGACGCTATGGAGAACTTCTGGGTTACTGAGAATGTCAGTGTCCTGGGTCTTCTTAGCAAGAACTCCAAGGGACCAGTCCAGGAAATTGAAGACCTCTAGTACGAGGAAAAGTCCCTTAAGGAGGTGGTCCAACTCCGACATGCTCCACGTCGATCTAGCGGACGATAAGGCGTGTCGTCTGGAAGAGTCGACCAGACTCGAGAAGTCTGACTCTGCTGATGCCGGGAGAGACAGACCCATGGTTTCTCCTGTCTCGTACCAAATGCCTCTCCTTCCTAAAAGCTTGGAGGGAGGCATGCAGAACACTGTCTTGCCCAATTCCTTCTTTGAGTTCATCCATGAACCGAGAGACTGGAGGGTCTTCCTCATGGAAATAGCCGGTCTCATTTTCAAAAGGGAAGAGGACTTAGAGGCTCTGGTACTGGAGAAAAGAGAACGAGGAGAAGGAGGAGCGGCAGGACTAAGCGAATCTCCGTACTCCTGAAGCAATAAGGCGGTTAAAGTCTTGTAGTTGGAAAGACCTTCATTCGCCGGAGACTCGTCTTCCGACACATCTTCCAGTACGAGATCCGCTGAGGGAGAACGTTCCCGTTTGGAGGATAAGTCTTTCGAAGACCTCCTTCGTTCTGTAGGGGAAGGGCTTCTATCTGGGGAAGAGCTGACCGACATCGAAGCTCTTTGTCCAAAGAAATTTTGAAAGGCTCAGAAACCTTCCTTCTTACACGACCTAGCAGACTCCTCGCACCTGGCTGGCTGCCTCTCTCCTGGTTGGCGCCACGTGCCTGGCTGGCTCCTCGCTCCTGGTTGGCGCCATCCTCGTTGGCGCCAATGCTCCTGGCTGGCTCCTCGCTCCTGGCTGGTGCCTCGCTCTTGGCTGGCTCCTCGCTCCTGGCTGGAGCCTTGCGTCTGGCTAGCTCCTCGCTCCTGGCTGGTGCCTTGTGCCTGGCTGGCTCCTCGCTCCTGGCTGGTGCCTTGCGCCTGGCTGGTGCCTTGTGCCTGCTGGCTCCTCGCTCCTGGCTGGTGCCTTGCGCCTAGCTGGCTCCTCACTCCTGGCTGGCTCCTTGATCTTGGCTGGCGCCTCGCGCCTGACTGGCTCCTCGTGCCTGGAAGGCACTTTGCGCCTCCTGGAAGGCTCCTCTTGTTCTGAAGAGAACCAATCACAAGTAGGAGCTACTTGCTTGTTGGCAAGAGGAAACATCCTCAGAGAAGGAGGGTGTTCAGACACACCTTCAATCCTCTTGACAGATCGTCGATCTGAAGAAACGAACTTGGGGGGAGGAGTCTCTAAGCGCCGAGAGGACCTCTTGATCGGAAGAGAAGTATCCTTCCTACGAGGAGGATCCTTGGAGAGCACTCCAACTAAAGAAGAGATCTGCTCCTGCATGGCCAGGAGGATCCTAGTGGTAGCCGTCTCCTTATCCTCATCGGACCTTACCTTACCTTACAGACCTTACATCTTGTTCGGGTTGCCCCAGGTCCCTCAGTGTGAGGCCACCTCCTAATGTTACCAGAGAGTTGCTAGTACATCTTCCGGTATATTTTGCATCTTCCAATCTTGGATGGTCTGGGATGCAGTTTAGATATTTGTCGAGCTTATTCTTAAACACATCTACGCTCACTCCTGATATATTCCTCAGATGAGCTGGCAACGCATTGAATAGACGCTGCATTATCGATGCTGGTGCGTAGTGGATTAATGTCCTGTGTGCTTTCCTTATTTTTCCTGGTATAGTTTTGGGCACTATTAATCTACCTCTGCTTCCTCTTTCTGATATTTTTAGTTCCATGATATTTTCTGCTATTCCTTCTATCTGTTTCCATGCCTGAATTATCATGTAGCGTTCTCTTCTCCTTTCTAGACTATATAATTTTAAGAATTGTAGTCTTTCCCAGTAGTCTAGGTCCTTAACTTCTTCTATTCTAGCTGTAAAGGACCTTTGTACACTCTCTATTTGTGCAATATCCTTTTGATAGTGTGGGTACCATATCATATTGCAATATTCAAGTGGACTACGAACATATGTTTTGATTAAAAGCATAATCATGTGTCAGCCTTTTCTTGTTTTGAAGTGCCGTAACAACATTCCCATTTTTGCTTTACATTTTGCCAACAGAGTTGCTATTTGATCATTGCATAACATGTTCCTATTCATCATCACACCAAGGTCTTTAACTGCTTCCCTATTTGTGATGGTCTCATTATTAGGTCCCTTATGTGCATATAGCTTTCTTTCTCTGTCTCCATAATTTTATTGATTCAAATTTATCAGAGTTAAATACATCTATTTACCTCTGCCCAATCATATACTTTGTTAAGGTCTCTTTGTAGAGCGTTCCTATCTCACACAAGTAATTTCTCTATTCTTGTGTCATCTGCGAAACTACTCACTACGAATCCTTAACATTATTGTCTATGTCTTCAATCATAATAACAAACAGTATTGTAGCTAACACCGTACCTTGCGGTACACCGGATATTACCTTGGCTTCATCCGATTTCTCGTCGTTTGCAATAACTATCTGTTTTTTCTGTTGTGTAAAAATTCTTTTAACCATCTCCTACTTTATCCACGATATTGTGTTTTCTAATTTTCTTCGCTAATATATTATGGTCTACTTTATCAAAAGCTTTTGCAAAGTCTAAATAAACCAACATCTGTTTCATTCCGCTTTTCATATTTTTGAATATGTTCTCACGGTGGACTACAGGTTGGGTTTGTGTACTTTTTCCGGGTACGAAACCATGTAGTTATTAAACAAATTATTTTTTATTAAATGTTTCATAATATTTTTCTTCATTACCCTTTCATACACTTTCATAATATGTGATGTTAGACTCACAGGCCTATAATTACTTGCCTCTAGTCTTGATCCACTTTTGAAAGTAGGGGTAATATATGCTAATTTGTGCTCATCATAAAACTCTTGCCTGTATCTACACTTTGTCTTAATAATATTGCAAGTGGCTTTGCGATAGAATGAACTACTTTCTTTAACAAAATAGCAGGAATTCCATCAGCCCTGCAGCAGCTCCATTTTTAATTCATTAATAGCTGCACAAATATCAGCTTCATTAATATCTATGTCAGCTAAATATTCACTATTTTCCATCCCTTACTTCTAATCATCATTATATCATTATCTTCATTATCTATTTTAGGGTGAATTCTCTCTTATATCGTTTCTGCCTGCCCGTTATGTTGCAAATTTCCTTTTTTGTTTCAATTCGTTAATCTGTCCCTTCAATTCTCAGAGGGCCTATTTCTATTCTTCTTTTATTCATCTTCTTCGCATATGAGTATAATAGTTTGGGGTTTTGCTTGATATTTAATAGGTTTTTTTCTTCCAAGTCCCGTTTTTCATTTTCTTTTGATTGTATAATCTTTTGTTCTGCATTTTCTATCTTACTTTTTAGTTCTATCAACTTTCCATGCATTTTTTTTTTTCTTTTGCAAGACCTTTTTTCCACTTTCTGATTTTCTGGAACAAGATCCTTCTGTCTCTTGGTATGCATGAATGATGTTTACTTTTCTTCTTCGGTATATATTTTTCCACTATTTTCTCCAATATTTTATATAATATCTCCGTATTTACCCTTATGTCATCACTTACGAAAATGTTATCCCAATCTTTGTTTAATTGGGAGGAGGGGAAGGCGCTCTGGAAGTTACCTGGGGCTCCACGACAGCAACGGGAGACAAGAAGGCTCTCTTCGCTCTCTTGATTTCCGAGGGCGACTCTTCTGGGAAGCGTTCCAGACTCGAATCAAGAGCAGGTGCTTTCCAGCTCCTCTTCAACGGGCGCGAGAGATCAGTATCCCTCCAACCGCGTCTAGGAGACGAGGATCCTGAAGATGAGAAGCACTCACGCAGGACGCTTTTACAATAGCGATCCCTGGCAGTCTGAGGTGTAACAGATCCTGCCGAAGGGACGCCTGATCGGTGGGGAATCTCCACAACCTCCGTACGGCTTTCGACATTCCTTCTCCTCTGGCCCTGGGAGCTTGGAAGAGGTTTAGACCTGGGAGTGTTGTGGAGCCGACCAGACGCCCCCTCCACTACACTGGGGACACTCACATCACTGTCCACTGCATAATTCACTTCATCACTATGCTTACCTTGCAAAGCAGCCATCTTACTTTCCATTATTTTAAAGGTAGCTTTCAGACTTGCAAGTTCCGTTGCCAAATTTGCAATATCTGCAATAGGTGAAGGGGCTGAAAAAAGAAGGAGAGTAGCACTCTTATAAGAGAAGAAGATCCCAAACTAGGAACTAGCTCGTTAGATCTAGAACCACTCAAACTTCTGGAGGAAGCTTTCCTCATTCTCTCTCTTTCTAACTTCTTCAAATAAGAAGCTAGTCTTTTCCACTCTTTAGCACTCAAACTCTCGCACTCTTTACAGGTGTTAACAAAAGAACATTCATACTTTCTGCAACCCTTACATACAGTGTGAGGATCAACCAAAGCCTTCGGCAACCTCACCTTACAGCCTACATTCACAAACAAAACTCTCATCACAACTAGAGTCAGACATCATAAGAAAAATTCCAAAGCGAGTTCAAGAAAAACAGTCCACGAAAGCGTATGCCAATCCAACAATCCAAATACGTCACCAAAAGTCGGCTCAAAGAAGATCAATTGTCGATGAAAAATGAAAATCCAGTCAAGAGGAACCAACAACATTGTTGATGGTGCCGGCGACAGAGAAAAACTGATTAGAAAACGGGAATGGTTTCTAGTCCTGCCACCCAGGAGACAACGGAGTCTATAGCTAAGTATATATCTGACAGGGAAGTTGAATGTACAAAAACAAATTTTCATACAAAAATATAACTAGAATCACAATTTTTGAAAGTTAATTGCATTTTTCCTGGCTAAAAAAAATTGAGGTTCTTTGCAATAGGAATTATCTTTCAACAAGGCGGTTCGGTAGTTAACTACCATTCCGGTCGTTGGAAGTCCCTCCGACCAGACAAACATTCCAATTTACTTTTAGCCCAGGTAGCAGATTGAGGGGTGGCATGAGGTGGGCAGTTACTGTAAAGGACCTAAGGTTTGTATAGCTAGGAAAAATACAATTTACTTTCAAACATTTATTTATTCCTATGCAATATACAAACCTTTGGTCCTTTACTATAGGAAGACTCACTGATTGGTGGGTGGAATCTGAGTGATCTCCAGTGTAACTGACTAGGGTTCAGCCTACCTGAGATTTCCTTCCTGGTTGTAAGAGCAAGGAAGGGAATCCAGCAACTGACTTTTGATCGGAGTTAAAGAACTGCAAGATCATAGTCATTCTTCTGGCTTTACTCATAAGGAGTATGTGTTCTTACTGTCCTCAGAGACAGTAAGGCAAATACAAGTTATGGTTTTGCCTCATGTCCAGGTCCCTCTTCCCTGCCTTGTGAAGGGAAGGAGCAGATATTTACTTCTATTAACTAATCAAAGAAAATAGCTAGGTTACTCCAAGGAGTGTCTTACCTGCAATGGCCACTCGGTCCAGCATGTAACGGTCCGCATTATTCTCTACCTGAAGGGAAAGAGTAGGATGAAAGAGATGAAAGGAGAGTGGCCACGCCACAGTCACGCTCATTCGTACTGTATAATGAGGCAAGATGCAATTCAGTCCAGCTGGGTAAGCTGCAAAACTTGTTGAGAAACCACCACTGATCCCAACAAAAAGGTGTCCAAGGACCTGTGGGTAATATCCCAAAGGTAGTGAGAGGTGAAGGTGGTCTGGCTCCCGAGACCCTGGTCCCTCAAGACAGAGTCTCAGTTCCCACTTCTGAAGAAGCAGGAGAGCCACCTGCTTCCTTCCCTTTGGCAAACCCTTAAAAGTCTTGAGGCAATATTTCTTTGGGGGCAGAGAAGCTACCTTCCCCTTCTTAGGCCATGAAGCCTTCGAAAACGGGGTGGAGGTGAGGATGGGCTTTGCAGGACGGATGAGACAATGATGAAAAGGGCAAAGAATAAGCTGAAGACGATGACACCTTCTCGGATCTCTTCTTCTTCGTCGTCTTCCTCTTCGACAGCTTCTGCAGTAGAGTTGTCAGGGGCCCCCAAGGGGGCGGCAGATGACTCATCAGGTCCAGGGACAGGAGCAGGAGCAGAAGCAGGTGCAGGTACAGAGGCAGGAACAGCGGAAATGGCAGGAAATGTCATCTCTGTCACGACCAAGGGAGACAGAAGGGCGGTAACCCTTAGGACAGGTAGCAGTGCCATACCAAGAAAACCAGGAATGGGGAGGACCACTGTCAGGATTGACCAGGAGCTGGCAAATGGTAAGCTGGTTAGTGTAGTCTGGTTCCCATTACTACCGTAGGTGATACGTTTGTAGGGTGATGGACCAGACCAGGTGAGGAGGCGCGTAGTAGCTGGACAGAATCACTGTAGTGATGGTGGAGGTGATGACTGCATGCGTTACTGCGCTGCTGGCACCTCTATTAACTTGTGACAGTAAACCTTGGATTGATGACATGCCAAGCTTGTTCTAAGCCTGACACCTCACCTACGGAAGCAAGAGTCGGGTTAACTGGGATGGTTCCCCCTCGTTCCAAAGGTGTACCTTCGAAGCAAGGGGAGGCCCCTAAGTAGTAATCCCCAGGTTTGCGACCACAGCCCTCCCCCCTTCTTCCATCTACGACTCGTTGGAAGGGAAAAGAAGGAAAAGAAGCAAGAAGCCTACCCCTGAAGGGGTGACAGCAAGTTAACCTCTACCCCAGGGCAGCGCCAGCAGAGGACAGAGGACACAGACTGTTGCAATCCATGGGTTTGCATAATTAATCAAAATTTCACAAACACACTATCACAACTACAATACAAAAAAAAAAAAAAGAAAAAAAAAAAAAAAAAAAAAAAAAAAAAGGGGTAAAAAGAAAACAGCAATAAGAGCTGGGCAGAGAGCAGTGAAGAATGTCTATCTGACGGCCGAAAGCAAATTGGAATGTTTACGTCCGGTCGGAGGGACTACCACGATCGGACCAGTAGTTTAACTACTGAACTGCCTTGTTAAATGATTTCAGTGGCTGTGTCCAGGCTACGCCTTCAGTAATTCCTATCAGAAAGAACCAAGGTTTGTACATTGCGTAGGAACAAACAATCCTTTGTTGACTGCACTAAATGGGCATCGGAACGTGGTGAGCAAGAGGACGGTGACAGAGAGCACAGAACCACATCAGCCTGAGAACTAACCTAATCCCCCTGCCAACAAACTCTACTGTTATAGTGCAGTCCCCAGTTCAGGCCACAAACAGAAAAGCACTGACACCTTACCTCTCAAAAGGAATACGTGAAAAAGATCGCACACTAAGGAGGGACACAGAATGGTTCCCTATAATAATCTATTAAACCTTTACCAAACACTAATTTTAAAAATCTATAAGAAAGGAAAACAGCTAAAGTTGAATAGCATTCCCTTGTAGCACCCCAATGTTCACTGCAATTTCACTTGACACGACAAGACCCCAACCCCAGTAACTTCAAGGAAGTATTAGTAATTTTTTTAATTATTCATCAAGATGAAAGGCTTTCCATAATTTTAGTTTGTAGACACTGTCAAATGCCTTCATACATTAAACAAAAGCCATCAGACAAAGATTTTTCAATTCCCTAACACTGCTGCATACAATTTAACACATAGCTGATCTGTGCAACTTCTCCCTTTTCTGAAACTAGCTTGTTCATCTCTAAGATTTTCATTAATTTTTTCTCCAGTCCAGCAAGAATTTTTGATTACCTTACATAACTGCACTGCCTCTATTGTTACAACACACTGACAGGTAGCCTTTCTTGAGTACCTTTGCTATGACTTCCAATTCCCAATTATTAGGCTTTGTTTCCTCAACTACTACAGTCATTCTAAAACCAGGGGTAAAAAAATACAATGAACCTACAAAGCAAATGATAACTATTAGATCAGCGACAAAATGTCTGCTATGAAGAAATAAACTTAGATTAAACCATGGTTATACTGTGGTGAGAATGAAAGAAATGATGGTGACTCAAGATAACCACGGAAAGCTCTGGCTATTTCAATTATAGACAAGCGTACCTACATGTGGAGATTATTAGCAAAAATATATCTTAAAAAGACATCTAATTAAAAATAGAATTCTTCAATTATATTTGGTAAAACACTTTTCATGACATGTATAACTAAAAAAACTTACCTGTAAGCAACAGTATTATTATCGTATAGTATGGAAAACATTTGCTCCCATGAGTTAGAATGGAAACGTGTGTAAACTTCATAATTTCCATCCATCATAGCAGCTGCTGATTGTCACAAGGCCATCTGTTGGGAAGTTGTACAATTATAATTCTGGAGGACAGGTTTAAAACATACTTCATATCTAAAATTACAAAAAAAAAAAAAAAAAAAAAAAAAGTTAAAACCACCATTTAAATGACACTTTGGAACTATCTACCAAACCTGCTATCTTAAAAATCAATGCAGTCTACAGTTTTCCCCGTCTGCTGCTTTGCATAATGTCTCCATGTGTAAATTTGAATATTATATGAGCAATTAGTCCCATTTTAATCAAATATAACCATAACATCTGGTATTAGAGTGCCATCTTTAAACAAATTCCTAACATAATCATATGCACTGAAGACCATCATGTTACCAATTCATCACACATTCGACAAATAATGATATTGTTAGAATACAATAAAGTTTTGTACATACTTACCCGGCAGATATATACTTAGCTTATGTCTCTGACGTCCGACAGAATTCGAATTTCGCGGCACACGCTGCAGGTAGGTCAGGTGATCTACCCCCCTGCCGCTGGGTGGCAGGAATAGGAACCGTTCCCCGTTCTAGAACCAGATTTTTGCCTCTTAACCAACCCTGTCTACCTGAGGGGAAGGCTGGGTGGGCCCATTCATCGTAATAATATCTGCCGGGTAAAGTATGTACAAAACTTTATTGTATTCTAACAATATCATTTTTGTGGTACATGCAACTTCCCCGGCGGGAGATATATACTTAGCTGATTGACACCCTTGGTGGTGGTAAGAGACAACTATTTACTGAATAGACAGGTAAACAACATACGTTGTAGGTAATAAATAAATAAAACCTTGGTTCCTACTTGTTCAGGCGGAAGCGGATTCCATGGCTAATGCCTAGGAATCTGCTTCGCCTCAAGAGCCTCAGCGATGTGACCTATGGCTAAGAGTTCTTGTGGGTCTGTCGATGGGGGTCTTATCCATTTACCCGACAGAGCCTCTTACATGACAATACCGCCTATGCTCTCCTACCGGTGAGCATATTATTTGAGCACAACACCGATCCCGATCACCACCTGATCCTAACACGAGGGTTAGTGCTTAAGTTGAAAAGATTTTATTACCCCAAACTCCTTTCAAACAACCCAAAGAAAAAACACGACGTTAACTAAATTTAACTCACTAGTTAGGATCAGTATCGGCTCCCTATCCCAGCAATGTATCCGCAGACACATATCAACCAAGAGAGAAGGATCTCTCGTAGGTTATCTTGACATCCTTCGATATGGGAAGTCAACACAGAGTTGCATCTCCCGTATGTGACAGCTAATATGTCCTTATGACCTATTGTTAAGGAAAGAAAACAAGAATACAGAAAAGCTCGCACTCCATGCCGCTTTTTAATTCTCAGCTGTTGAAACGGAATCATCAATGCACTTGTCAAGTGCTTAGGAGATCACATTGTCTCAAAGAAGGCCAGGGCATTCTTGATATAGATCTCTTCTGGGTGAAGCCTGGAGCCTGGCTAGCGCCTCGCGCCTGGCTGGAGCCTTGCGCCTGAATGGCGCCTAGAGCCTGGCTGGAGCCTTGCGCCTGGCTGCGCCTCGCGCCTGATTGGCTCCTCCCTCCTGGCTAGCGCCTCGCGCCTGGCTGGAGCCTTGCGTCTGGCTGGCGCCTGCGTCCTGGAGCTTGGCAGAAGACTTCATGATTACTGTTCTATGAGTCTGCATGCCTCAAGAGTTTTTCAGCGAGGTAGGGACCTATGACTGACAACCCTTCTGATCATGTTCAATGGGGGCTAACCCGCTTACACGACAGAGCCTTCTCGGATCGTGCCAATGGGGGCTGACCCACATTGGCAGGCAGAGGCCTTACCCTGTATCATATCAATGGGGACTAGCCCTCTTACATGACAGAGCTTTAGGTTTCTCTTTACTGGAAGGAGCCTTGCGCTGGATGGATCCTCAATCCTGACTGGAGCCTAGCCTTGAAGGAGCCTGGCACCTGGATGGCACCTGGCTGGCTTCTAGAGCCTGGCTGGCTCCTAGAGCTGGCTGGCTCCTAGAGGCCTGGCTGGCTCCTAGAGCCTGGCTGGCTCCTAGAGCCTGGCTGATCCTAGAGCCTGGCTGGCGCCTCGCGCCTGGCTTGGCTCCTCCACACTTGCTGGAGCTCGAGCTGGAAGAGTCTCTAGGTTGTCTGGCGATGTCCACATCGGACACTCTTATATCTGTCCGATTTGTTCGCCTCTGGCGCATTTTGCGCCAGGTTGGAGGCCGCTCCTTCTCAGTATCCGGCCATGACAGAGTTCCTTGGAACTGTCCGCCTCTGGCGTTTTTCGCCTGTATTGGCATTTGGCGCTTGGCTGGCGCTACATTGTCCGAGAGTCCTGAACAACCACATAGTTTATCAGGAGACTGGAGAAGGGTGGAAGAATTCTTCCCCTTTGAGCTTTTGGCCCCTGGCAAGGGGAGGTGATTTTAGTCAGCTACACCCAGTAGACGACAGGATATCTAACAATACGACGAGAGAAGAGTCTTCCTCCGAGGAGGATCCTTCGTGAACACTTCTTTTGCTAACGAGATCTCTTCTTACATGTTGATGAGGTTCCTCGTTGCAGAATCTTCCCTATCCTTGCCGAAGGAAGGGAAGGAGTCTGGAAGTCGAAGGAGAGACTGAGCTGAAATTGGGCGGAACCCTGATTTCTAGCTCTATGTATTCTTCTGAATACCTTCTGGGAAGCATTTTGAGCCCTCATCGCACCCCGAAGACTCTGTAGGCAAACGTTTAAACCATCTCTTCTTCTGTAGATGAAAATGTAAGTACCCTGCCTGGCAACTAAACTTCTATCTGAAAGCGTTGCGTCAGGAATAGAGGGATTTATAGTTCTTTTGCCAGACATACTATGCTGGCAAGAACCCATTGCCGAGTCTCCATTGAATCTGATGCGAGATTCCAATGCACAAAAAATTCACTTGTCTTCTTGGTCGTTTAGGGCTAAGAGAAACAAAGAATTCCTTCATAAACTTCCTCAAAGAAGTTTGATGAGGAGCAGTTCCATTTTGTCGGAACACGGAATCTGTGGCCACAAAAAAAAAATCCATTCGAAGTACATGATATCCTACTCTTGTCGTATTGCGGTATCGTTAAGATCCCAAAGATCTTAATCCTCTGTTATCTTAATTCCCCTTGTAGAGACAGAGTATAGCCCTTTTACTGCGTTCTTTGATAGCAGATATATACATAGGTGATTCTTCCCTCTGAAAGTGAAGAAAAAAAACTCGCTATGTGGTCACAGAGGTATCGGAAGAGGACAGTTTCCTCATTCCATCTGCACTATCTGCAGCAATTCTATGTCTTAGCCATGACTATTGTCATTTACCTTGAAAAAATACCTCTCATTCATGTCCACTTCTGGTCAGTCTGCACGTGGAAAGACTCAGAGTGGAGAGGTTTTTCAGGTCTATTTATAATAGATTCTGATAGAATATCCAGATACTCTTGGAAAAGCCTTACGAAACATGCTGTGAGAAGACGTGACTTCTGTGAATCCAACCTCTCTAAGGCCAAAATGAGGCATTCATCCTCTCTTCCTTTGACGCCCATTTATCTTAAATATCTGTTAAGAATTTATAACTAGGGGAAAAAGACCAAAGTTTATTCCCCTTCTTTAAATTAAAGATGTCGTTATAGTGCTACCTCTCTTGGTTCGAGGAAAGGAAGCAGTCTATAGGAAGCCTGTTCGTCTTCTACCTTGCGAAGAGATCTATGAAGACTTTCCGCAGGTTCTCAAAACTCTTTTCAATAAATGTTAGACATACGTTAACAGTTATTACTTCGATCGAGAAGGTTCTCACGGACATGCAAAAATCTTGCATCGAACCTTTAAGGATCGTTACGTTCCGTGTCTGTTCCCAAATAGGTTCTCTTTTGTTAACGCGAACAGGGGCGAAAAAAAGAGATTCTCGATGCTCTTTGCGATATGAGAGAGTCGTGGAATTGGCCTAAGTGATTAAAAAAATCATTTCATCATTCCTTGTAAGCGACCCCTTTCCGATTAAATGGGTAACGAAATCAGGAACGAATCTTGCCGTTACCGAGCCTCCGAGAGGCACTGGTTGTTTGTTTGTTTGCATGGTGTTTTTACGTGACTTCCGCACCACGTCGAGAGTGAAACTTTCTATCACCAAAAATCCACATCTCTCACTCTCAATGGAATGGCCGAGAATCGAAACCCGCGACCACCGAGGTTAGAAAAACACCAAACAACCACTATGGACTCTTAGGTAATAACTCGCTAAAACGAGAAAATATCTTGGATGGTACTTCTGGCTTTGCGCAGGCGGCGCTTCTGGCGCAATTGCGCCAGGCTGGCGCTTCTGACGCAATTTGCGCCAGGCTGGCGCTTCCTTGACTTTGCAGGCTTGCGCTTTTCCTTCAAGGTTCTTTTAAGGTTATGCCAGAACATCTGTGCCCTTATGGTACCCGACATCCTTCACGTGTTAATTCCGTTCTTAGTAGGAAAAAACTTTTATATACGTAGTATAGTCCATTCAGGGAAACAACTTCTGCCACTAAGAGAATGTTTCCCATCCGACTCACCCATCTTCTCTTGAGCAATATACCGATTCTAAAAAGGTTGTGTGCGTTTCTCGAAAGGATGAGAGAATTATATTATTTCGTGCTCTGCCGTATTAGACTCCTTTATAATACTGTCACATTGTGGTAAAACAGCATTAATCTAGGAAACCTTTGTAAGGATACTAGGAATTCTGTAGTTAACCTCGGTATGCGCATAAGACTTGACCATACCGTAGTCCTTAAAGTGAATTCTCTTCTACTACATTCATCTTCTCACTAAGCATGTACTCTAAATAAGCCATGCTTTCGTAAGCATGAGAGCATCATATATATAGAGTTCCGCTGCGTTAGAATCCTTTAATAATGTTACCTACGGTAAACAGCATTGAAAGGTTGTAATATCTTTCTTATTGAAAGCTTCTTAGCAAAAGGCAGACAATATTTTTATTTATTTAGTTTGCTTAACTATCCCCTCAATCCGAGGCTAAAACCGCGATTGTAGGGAGAGGAGACACGGTTAGTTATTCCATCCCGCAGGAGAGAGACATGTAACCAACCACTCATGACCGACACCTACATGTTACTGCGTTGGTCTCGACTCTCTAAGGCGCGATAGCAGTCTCCGTTAGCCGTCTGGCCTTACTCTTCCAGAGTTGCCAGCTACTCCATTAAATAAAGGAATCTTATAAAATTATCGAACTTCAGGAAGTTCTTATTAATGCATATTTAAGCGAAACAAGACTTCGATAAAATCTAGAAGCTAAGTAGGTGTTGTCTTAACAATCCCTTTAAGCGTAGTCCTTCCTAGGAAATTCCTGGAAGGATACTGATAATTGAGTTGCTCTACAAAGAAGTAAACTACGGTATGTGTGATTTGCCGTATCGTATTCTCATACAGCAGATACTCAACTTCAACTACTTCTTCCCTGCCGAGGCAGATAAAGGAAAAACTTTTTACTGTCTTCGTTCTTTTCGTTAATATATATCTCCTTAAGGAAGGAAGTTAATCCAGGAACTCTTTAAATCTTCGTGATTTCCTCATAAATCGCGGAAGAGACAGAATTCCTGTTCGTCTGTAGGGTTTACGGAAGGAAGTAGATATTTCCTATCCGCCATCATACCCAAACGTCGATGAGATTCTTATAAGAAAAACTCCCAAAGCGCTTGCCTCTTCATAACGAGGGAAGAGCATGAATGAAGGAGTGTGCCGCATTACTCAAAGAGGAGCCTCGACTGACCTCTCTCTCTTAAGAAGATTTGGAATATTCTGGCGCCTGGCTCCTTGCGCCTAGCGCCTGGATAGTTACCGCGCGCCTGGAATGTTCCGCACGCTAGAAAGGAGACTCGCTCCTGGAACGTTCGCTTGTGTGGAAGGTCCCGTGCGCCCTGATAGTTCCGAGCGCCTACTAGACCCCTTTTAGAAAGAGCCTCTTGCCCGGAAACGTTCAAAGGAAGGATCGTTCGATTGCCACTGTACTATAAGGCTCCTTGCTCTAGCCGTCTGTTTTTCTGGCGCAATTTGCGCCAGGTCTGGCGCTTCGTCTCTTTGAAGGCGCCTTGCGCCAAGAAAAAAATTTTTCTAGTACGCGGCTCGCGCTCAGTTGCTAGAACGCGGCCCGCGTTTGGTTGTAGGAACGCGGCTCGCGCTAGGTCTGTTTTTTCTGGAACGCGGCTCGCTGCTGGCTGTTGGAACGTGGCTCACGCTAGCTTGCTGGAACGCGGCTTCTAAGTTCCTGGCTGGCTCTTGCTCAGTGTTCTCTTAGTTTTCAGAGAACGCGCTAGATCATCAAAAACATATACCTTCTTCGTCTTTCGGATGTAAGATGAAGAGGACGCACTTTTTTAAGGATGCCTTTTCAATGGCTATCCTTGGCAGTCTGGGACGCTCACAGAACCTGCCGAGGGACGCCTGACGGTGGGGATTCTCTGAAACCCCCTTACGGCTTTCGACATTCCTTCTCCCCTGGGCTTGGGAGCTTGAAAGAGGTCTAGGCTGGGAGCGAGACAGAGCCGATCAGACGCACCCTCCATTGCAATGGGGAACACTAGTAATCACTTCTTACCTTTCAATAGCTCGCATTTTGAGCCACAATTGTCTTCAAATTGCAATTATGAATTTGAAAGTTTTCTGCGAAGTAAGAAGGTGATGAGGATGCAACACTACTAGTACTGTTAATACTCTAATTGCTCGTTAGTACGAGTTTCTAAAAAACTTTTAAAAGAAACGTATCTAGTTACATGCTTTACTGACTCCCTAAAGTAGGAAGTCAGTATATTTCCTCAATTAAATTTTACCACTTATTACAATAATTAAGAATAAATATTAATATTTCCCTTTCTTGCAAACTATGTGAGTGTCTACCGAAAATTTTGGTAGTTACAGTCATATATTCTTCGAAATTTTCGAAGCCAAATTCATTAAAAAGTTAATAAAAGCGTATGCCGAACCAAAGACCCAGTACTTCCCTGCAAAAGACAGCCCAGAAGATCGATGGCGATGAAAACGAAAATCAAGTCAGGAGGTAGCAACAACATATGCTGACACTACCGCGACAGAGGAAATCTGGGTCTAGAAAGGGAACCGGTTCTATTCCTGCCACCCAACCGCAGGGGGGTAGATCACCTGACCTACCTGCAGCGTGTGCCGCGAAATTCGAATTTCGTCGGACGTCAGAGACATAAGCTAAGTATATATCTGCCGGGGAAGTTGCATGTACAAAATTCCTTAATTCCACTTGATGCCTACAAATAACAGGGTGATTTTTTTACATTTTTTTTCAATATATTTAATGAAAGACATCTAGTACTTTGTATATTTCTTTATAACATAAATGACACCTTACATCAAATTAAAAGCTTCACCAAAATTTAAAATAAGATCTGTATTTTTAATTTTAATACTGTACTCATAAGTATTGATAAAGTCACTCACAAAAACACGATGTGACATACATTTTGTAACAATACACTCTTAGCTACTGTAAAATAATACAGAAAAGTTCTACAGAACAAATCTGTTTAATTCAAAGACAGGGAAGAAAATCTTACACCATGAGATTTGGAGCCACCAACAATAGTGTAAACATAAGCACATTCTATTGTATTTTATGATGTTCAACAGCACTCTAATATATGCATTCTTTACACATAATCCAAAGAGGGAGTTTTAGTATTAGTAAAATTTTAATTCTCACATTTACTGACTAAAGCCCACTCATCCCAATATTAGGAAAATCTGCAAATATTTATTTCCAGTAGCACTACTGAGAACATTGGTCTCATAAACCATGGTTCACCTAAAAAGTAGCACAACCGAGAACATTGGTCTCATAAACCATAGTTCACCTAAAAAGGAGGGGTCAATATCATTAGGGGGAAACACTGCAGACTATCCCTCATCATCGCGTGGCTCAGCCTTATTCACTAGATATTTAATTGGTGAAACAAAGATTGAAGTTTTGTCAACATAATAAATGTGATACAGGCAGTCCCCGGGTTACGACAGGTTCGGCTTACGACGTTCCAAGTTAAGGGGCTTTTCAATTATATTCATCAAAAATTATTTCCAGGGTTACAACGCCTACAACGCTCATCTGGCAGAAAAAATATGACACCAAAAATGCAAAATAATCAATATTTGAAGGTTTTTTGATGAAAAATGTAATAAGAATGCAGTTTACATAGTTTTGAATGCACCCAAAGCATTAAAAGTAAGATTTTCTTAGGATTTTGATGATGTTCCGGCTTATGACGATTTTCAGGTTACAATGTGTCTCAAGAACGGTACCCCCGTCGTGACCCGGGGACTGCCTGTATATGAAAGCGCCATACGAACTAAAATAAGCACGAGGTCTTTGTAAAATATGTTTTCAAGGTAGTTTTGAAATCCAATATGGCAGCAACCGCGTGACGTGCCATTCGTAACCACAGCCGAGCCACCATCTTTCCCAGCGTATATATTTAACGTTTATTGATCTTACTCAAGATTGCATGTAATCAGCACAAATAACATTTTGTTGCCTATATTAGTGAAAGTATGAAAATGATATTGTTATGATACAATAAAGTTTGTTCATACTTACCTGGCAGATATATATATGCTGTTTTTTTCTGAAGTCCGACAGAATTTTAAAAACTTCCGACACACGCAGTGGTCGGTCAGTGGTTAGTACCCATTCCCGCCGCTGGAGGCGGGTATCAGGAACCATATCCATTTTCTATTCATAATTTTTATTTCCACTGTCCCCTGAGGGGAGGTGGGTGGGTACTTGATTATATATACTGCCAGGTAAGTATGAACAAACTTTTATTGTATCATAACAATATCATTTTGTTCATGAAACTTACCTGTCAGATATATATATAGCTGAATCCCACCGTTGGAGGTGGGAAGGGACAGAATAGAAGGATTTTGGGAAACAAATGCATGCAGATGATTTACATCTTGGTTCCACCTGTTAGCATAGCTGACTTCGTGATTACTGTCACCCAAGTCTGCTTCTGCTTACTAGAGTTGCCAGCGAGGTAGAGACCTATAAAGCTGGTGCACTCCAGATGATCTGTCAAACGGGGGCGTGACCACAATGTGACTAGACCATATTGACCATACCATGAGGGCTAAGAAGAAAATAAATATATATATATATAAATATATATATCACCACCTGACCAACCTAGCCAAAGTTAAGGTGTGTTAACTAAGGTTTAAGAGTTAAGAAGTCGCCGTTGTCGGCGACTCAACAACTAAATTAAGAGCTCTTCCTACCATTTTTCTACAGGATAGGATGAGTGGGTACTTCTTGTTGAACAAGATTGTGTCTGCAGACACGTATGGCCCTAGCGATCAGCAGATCTCATATGCCATCTTCACATCTCGCAGGGAGTGTGAAGTGAACACAGAGTTGCTTCGCTAAAACATGGTACTCAGGATGTTGCTGAGTGCCATGCTCTGTTGAAATGCTTCCGAGGCCGCGCCTCACCTCGTGAGCATTCAGATAACAAGATTTCAATTCTTTGTGCAAACACAATGAAGGAGCATTTTTGAAAGAACTCCTTAACACTAAAGCCAGGGTGTTCTTCGAAATGGGCAAGTCTGGTCTTTTTCGGAACACTGCAGATTGCCCGAATGACTTCGACTTTCTTGAGTTTTATGTAGATAAAACTTGAGAGACCTGACAGGGCACAGGACTCTCTCTGGCTCCTGCCCACTAACTTGTGCCATCCTTGCTTCCAAGCTCCTGCCCAAGGACAAAACGGGTTTCCATTCTTAGGCCACAACGGGAAGGCTTAGAGACACACCGCCTTGTGTTCTCTAAAGCCAAAACTTGTGACGATGGCTTAAAATTTCACTAACACTCTTTGTCGTATCTAGGGTGGTTTAGAAGAAGGCCTTCCTGATCACATGCAAAAAGTTAACAGGTAGGAGAGGTTCGAATGCTTTGACATCAAGAACTTCAGACTATGTCTAAGTTCCATATTGAAAGCTTCGATCTGGACATGCACAGTCAGTACTAAAGTCAGGTGACCGACCAGTTGACCAGTCAGACGAATCAAGGACAGCAAGCTGTACCCTGAAGACCATAAGGCACTATTCTGCGCTGAAGGATGAGTGTCTGGACTGCCTGGGCGATTCAATCTAAGCAAACCTTGGGGGTGTATCAACGCAACCCAACGTCGTCAGCGAAATCACTCCTGAGGAACTCCTGACTCGAGCCTCTGGTGCCAGGAGAAAGGAGCGAGGAGCAAAAAGGCGATTCAGTCCCGAAGGAAGAATGCCTAACAGTCCAACCTGGTCTCATGTTACACGATCATCGGGGGTGTATAACGCAACCGACTTCGTCAACAAGAAACTCAGGGCTACTAAATGTCGCCTGATCTCGCACGAGTGTCTGACTTGAGAAAACAGGTGAGACAAAAAGTAGATGGTGAGCGAGTTTCGAGATTCCACAGAACTCAAAAATCGTGAAGGGCTTTGTTGTTTGACAGACGCAAATCTCTGAGCCCAAAGGCCGTCAACACATATTTGCGTATTCTTTAATAGTTGTGACTGCCAGCTTATCCCATTCTTCAGACGGAAATGGAAGACGGTAATCTTATTCCTGTCAACATCTCGATAGTCTGAACGTAGTCAGACTCAGAGCGGAGAGGTTATAGGTACCTTTCGAGTTAGAGTAGACCGACTCTCTCGGAAAAGGTCCTTGGAAAGTGAACTAGGAAGTATGTGACCTCTGTGAATCCAGGATCCTGAAGGCCAACATGGGGCGATCAGCGTCATTGTCGCTCCCTGTGACGTCATAATCCTCTTATTACATTTTCCTAAGCGATTGAAAAAGGGGAAAAGAGACTAAACATCCATCCCCGTTCAATATCATAGGATGGCGTTTAATGGTACCGATCCCGGATCGAGAATAAGGGAGCAGAGAAAAAGAAGCCTCTTCGTCCTCAACATATCGAAGAGAAGAATGAAAGGGCGTCCCCTAAAGTCTACCCAACTCTCAACTTACTTTCTAAGAAAGATTCCACTCGGAAGAGAATAGTTGCTGCCGTCGATCGAGACGATTCGTACGGACTTTGCAATCCTGTAACGACCTGTAGAGGATCGTTACATTCTACGCCTGTTGTTATAATAGGCTCTTTCTCGTAAACTCGAACAAGGACCGAGAGAAGATACTTCTTAAGATATGGAGAGCTGTGGAATATCAGAGTTGATCTGGAACACTGGTTCCCAAAAACTCGTTTCGAGGACTGGAGGGACTACCGAATCGCTTTTACTTCTTTCAGATTAAGATCCAGGACATCTGAAACCCTATCCAGATGTCCGGCACCTTCTTTCTATCACCTCAGGTGATAGACGCACTGAGAGATGTTCAGAATCATTCCTAGATCTTGAATAATATTTCAGTTTCCCGGTAGGAAAACTGTGGTCTGAATTGCAGTCTATTCGGGGAAACAAACTTCTTCAGGAAGGAAATGGTACCCCAGCAAGCTCATCCATTCCTTCCCCGAGTATGCTTACTTCCCTAAATAAGGCTGCGCTTTGCCTAAGCAGGAGAGCATATAAAAGTGCAATGTTGCGGTAGAACTCGTAGTTCTATACCGTGCGGTAACGAGCACCGAAGGATTAAGAGATAACTCTGTTGAACATAGTAAGGCAAAAACGAATGCAACGTTTATTCATTCACGTAAGAAATCCCTCAATCTTAGGCTAAAGTCCGTGATTGTAGGACAGAGATACAGTTAGTCAGTCAATCCGCAGGAGAGACGTAACCGCCAGCACAGAGATACGGTTAGTCAGTCAATCCCGCAGGAGAGAGAGACGTAAGCTACCGCGCATGACAGCGCACGATCTGTTACTGGCTCGGTTGGACTGGAGGACAGACAGCGTGACAGCAGCAGCCAGCAGCTTACGAACGTCGTCTTTTAACTTTATGTCTGGGTTGCCAGCTACCCTATTCTACGAAGAAATAGGTCCGTTATTTTTTGAGCAGAAAGATCAAGCTGGTATATTTAAGCGAAACAGAAACGCTAAATATATATATGCGTTTGTGTCGTCAGAACACTACCATACAACGGTAAAAGATAAATCGGAAACTCCTGGAAGCTGCAGGAGTAACGATTAAATGTCCTTAAAATAAGACAATAGACCTCTCGGTTGCCATCCGAAGAGGTAACTACAGCAAGCGTGTATGACTTAAACCAACCAGTAGTAAAATAACGCAAGGCAAAATATTTTATTATTATCACAATAGGTTTGTTCATACTTACCTGGCAGACATATATATAGCTGAATTCGGAAATACAGCTACATACATATCTGACAGGCAAGTTTCATGAACAAAACTTAAAGAATCGAAGCAGACAGCTCAAGCTTCTTATGTTATTGGACATAACGTTCATTGACATAGTCTACAAGTCTAATTCTTGTACGAGTCTGCGAATGACGAATGAGAGCTCTTCCGAATCTTGTCAATAAGAGCTTATTCGTTTACGCAATATCAAGTTAAAGAGATGTTTGTCAATGAGAACTAACCAATTTACGGGACAAAGAGATATTTTGTCAATGAGGGGATACCCACTTACTTGACAAAACGATAGTATATGTCAATGGGGGAAAGTCACTGAATTGACAAACGTAATCCAGGAAGTCGAGCATTTTATTTTTCCGATTCCGTCTCAAACGAGGAAGGGGGCAAGAATCCTGTAAGAGACAGGGCTTACGGCAGGTAGAACGACGATGTTCAATTCGGCAGCGTAGTCCCGACTAGAAACTGACAAAATCATCATCTGAAAAACCCTTTCAGATGGGCTAAAAAGCTTGCAAAATTATCCTGGGGAAGAGGAAGAACTCTCCAACCAGCTTCCTCTCCCGTATCACAACTAATGCCTGCTAAAGCTTAAAATTTATTGGCAGTATGTCAAAGGAAGTCCTGTCTTGCGCTTTCCTGAAGAGCGTCCTTTTGATGAATGCCTTTGCAAGAATCCTACTGAACGTCGCCGAGACGTCGAGCCTTTACATAACCCGTAACTGCCTTATCGCAAAGTCTTGACTGCGGTAGAGAAAACGAGATCTTCCCTTGAGCTTTCCTTAACTCCATCCACCTTTGCGAAACGCAATATAATATTGACAGAGACCTCTTGAATTCACGAAAACCCGAGGTCTTGCTGGGTTTCGAAGACGAAGTTGTCTGTTCACTTTAACGCTCCTCCGAAGCACTGCTTACTTCACATTCTTGAGGCTCAAATCTTAAACAAGAGCTTGAAGAGTTCAACAGAAACGTTCAGCCAGGAGACAAACCTGGTGTTGCGCTGGCGCGCGCTCGGCGTCCATTTGCGAGGACGCTCGGCGTCCTGGCGCGCGCTCGGCGTCCACTGGCGAGGACGCTCGGCGTCCACTGGCGCGCGCCTGGCGTCCATCCGAGCGTCCCGTTCAAGCCGAGCGTCAAAAGAAGCGTGCAGAAAAGCGTCACGCTCCTGACAGGCGTCAAACAAGCGAGAGAAACTGCCTTCTTTTTCATATTTCTCGGTGTAAAGACGTACACGTGATCAGGCGACGTTCGCCTTCTTACTTCTCACTGGAAACGCATAACGAGAGAGAGAGAGGGGACGTGAAGCGTCCTCTTCTATAAAGCTTCTATTTAGAGGGCGTGAGTCCTACCGAAGGGACGCCAGATCGATGTGGGTTCCCCGTAACCCTCCTTCGGCTTTCGACATGCCCTCTCCCTGGTCCTGGGAGTCCGACAGAGGTCCAGGCCTAGAGGCGTTTATGGGGCGGATCTGACGTTCCCTCCTGACGAGAGAGAGGACGTGAAGCGTCCTCTTCTCTAAAGCTTCTTAGAGGGCGCGAGTCCTTCCGAGAGCTCCAACCCTTGCGCGGGGAGGACGCCTCGGAGGACGAGAAGCAATCCTTCAGGATTCG